>NW_028261391.1:61327276-61662276 GCF_051295495.1 Thamnophis sirtalis
CCTTATACATTTTTTATTCAATAGATTATGGGAGATTTTGACTGGCTAACAAGAGGATGGGCTGTAGAAGATTTGGACAAATTAAATGGTAAAGAGAATGTGTCTCCTTTAATTTAATAGTTGTCTAGAAGACAGACTCAGTAAACATATGTGCAACTACTTGTTCCCTTGTAATATCCCATCCCAGGAATGAAAATTTAGAATCTTATATCTTGAATAGACATGATTGTGAACAGACTGATGTTTAGTGATTATAACCTGGAGGGGAGGGTGTTGCCCAGTATCTTTAGGAGTAAATAAATTGTATCTGTAAAAACACAAGGTTATCAATAAATAGAAACAGTATTATTATTACACATATCATACCTGGGCTGAACAATAGAATCAGTTTGGGCATGTGCATGTCTGAGTTACTACCTATTCGGCCGAACTGGTCCGAATTGGTAGGAATCCACCTCTGATTATAACGTGAGACTGATAGAAAGAAAGAAAGAATGAATGAATGTGTGAATTAAATAAATCCGGGAGGCCCTTGCATCAATCACTTGTGCCCTTGTGACCTCAATGCGCTCTACATGGGGCAGCCCTTGAAGAGCATTCGGAGACTTCAGCTTGTCCAGAATGCAGCTGTGCGAGCGATCGTGGGTGCACCTCAGTTCACCCACGTAACACCTATCCTCCGCGAGCTGCACTGGCTGCCTATTGGTCTCCGGATACGCTTCAAGGTGCTAGTCATCACTTATAAAGCCCTTCATGGTATTGGACCTGGGTACTTGAGAGACCGCCTGCTGCCAATTACCTCCACTAGGCCTATAAGATCCCATAGATTAGGCCTCCTCCGAATTCCATCCGCCGGCCAGTGTCGACTGGCAACTACCCGGAGGAGAGCCTTCTCTGTGGCTGCTCCGACCCTCTGGAATGAACTCCCTGTGGAGATTCGAACCCTCACCACCCTCCAGGCCTTCCGCAAAGCCCTTAAAACCTGGCTGTTCCGACAGGCCTGGGGCTAAAGAATTGTTGTCCCCGTCTCGAATGGTATGACTGTCGTGTGTTTTAAATTATGTATTGTTTTGTGTTGTTTAATTTTTTGTTTGTATCCCCCTTCCCTGGTTGAGTTGTGAGCCACACTGAGTCCCCTTCGGGGAAAAGGGTGGCATATAAATAAAATCAACAACAACAACAAACAGAAGACTAATAGGCAATGGCAAACTTATTTTGAGTATCTAGCTCTTTCTTCACATCTAATAAGTGCACGGATTTTGTATGGAGATATTTTTTTAAAAGTCAAAAATCTTCCTCCTGCTGTGATAACATGCCTAATAGACCACAGGATTATAGAAGGAGCAGGAAGACAATTAAGGGAGGAAACAGACCTATTATAGAAGATGTTTTTTTAACAAGAACATGAGCAGATTCAAAGTAAATCTGGTTTAATTAAGCTAGGTAAAGGATGTGTGGGGAAAATTACTTTGTTAGCCTTTCAAGACTAAATGATATCCTACTTTCATAAAAATCCAACTGTTTTTTTTTTTAAATCTGCTCTTGATATCTACTCGGTCAATTTAATCTGGTTGCACTTAATCGTGATATAAACATGCTATGGCAACATCTTTCTCCAGAGGTTCCCCACGATGGAATCTCTGTGGATAATGTCTGTGTGTGTTTTTATTATTTGGTTCACTGAATTCAAAATGAGTTCACAGGTTGCAGTGAAGAAAACAGGAGGCAAAATATAAACCTTCCCTAGAATTAGATCAAGTACTTGATTAGCCTATTGGTCTCCGGATACGCTTCAAGGCGCTAGTCGTCACTTATAAAGCCCTTCATGGTATTGGACCTGTGTACTTGAGAGACCGCCTGCTGCCAATTACCTCCAATAGACCGATTAGATCCCACAGATTAGGCCTCCTCTGAATTCCATTCGCTGGCCAGTGTCGACTGGCGACTACCCGGAGGAGAGCCTTCTCTGTGGCTGCTCCGACCCTCTGGAACGAGCTCCCCGTGGAGATTCGAACCCTCACCACCCTCCAGGCCTTCCGCAAAGCCCTTAAAACCTGGCTGTTCCAACAGGCCTGGGGCTAAAGAGCTGTTGCCCCCATCTCGAATGGTATGACTGTTGTGAGTTTTAAATTATATATTGTTATGCTTGTTGTGAGTTTTAATTTTTTTGTCTGTATCCCCCTTCCCCGGTTCGAGTTGTGAGCCGCCCTGAGTCCCCTTCGGGGGAAAAGGGCAGCATATAAATACAATAAACTGAACTGAACTGAACTACTCACCCTTTCCGAAATGAGAATAATAAATCCTTGACCAGATTGCTTACAGGGACTGCATTCAGGTGAATTTAATCTGCAGCAATAAGTTAAATAGGAGATATTTCTTCACATTTCAGGCAACCTAGATTATCTATATTGTTAATATCTGGGGTTTAAAACATACAAACCAACTTGATAAGTAGCTCAAAGTACAGCTACTGTCAGGACAGGTGAAAGGAAATAATTAAGAATGGAACGAATTATCCATAAGAGTCAGTTCTTTTCCTTAATATAGCACTCTGAGAAATATTCATTCAAATTAATGCTGTATTTCTTCCCTCCGGATTCTGTTAGTTCTTTAGTTTTATTGTTCTTGGATTCTTGGAAACCCAGTGAATTGACTTAGTTCACTTGAAGGGTAATTAGGTAACACCAACTTTTGCGGCCTTACTTCATGTTCAACAGATCAATTAGAGAAGACCTAGTGAAGCTTAGGAAGAACCATTCATCAGCCTGTGAATAATGCTGATGCCAAAACCGAAACAAGCTGTTGTTGCACTGTAGGGGGTCAGGCAACTGTGATTTGCTTAAAGTCAGCCCACTGAAGTGAAGAGTGTCTAGCTGGTTCGGTAATTTGATAGCTCAGGAACTGGGAGTGAATGAGTTGGGTATGACTTGGATTAACTAGACCCGAGCCATCAAATTCTTCCCTTCCAGATCAGTGATAAGGTATGCAATTCTTGAGGAATCATATTCACATTACATATTTTTAATTTTTAGCAATAGCAATAGCAGTTAGACTTATATACCGCTTCATAGGGCTTTCAGCCCTCTCTAAGCAGTTTACAGTTACCTCCACTAGACCGATTAGATCCCACAGATTAGGCCTCCTCCAAATTCCATCCGCCGGCCAGTGTCGACTGGCGACTACCCGGAGGAGAGCCTTCTCTGTGGCTGCTCCGACCCTCTGGAACGAACTCCCCGTGGAGATTCGCACCCTCACCACCCTCCAGGCCTTCCGCAAAGCCCTTAAAACCTGGCTGTTCCGACAGGCCTGGGGCTAAAGAAATGTTGCCCCCGTCTCGAATTGGTATGACTGTTGTGTTTTAATCATGCATTGTTTTTTATGTCATTTTAAATTCTTGTTTGTATCCCCCTCCCCTGGTTGAGTTGTGAGCCGCCCTGAGTCCCCTTCGGGGGAAAAGGGCAGCATATAAATAAAATCAACATTCAACATTCAAACAACAGACAGAGTCAGCATATCGCCCCCCCCCCCCACAGTCTGGGTCCTCATTTCACCCACCTCAGAAGGATGGAAGGCTGAGTCAACCTTGAGCCAGTGAGATTTGAACCACTGAACTGCAGATAGCAGTCAGCTGAAGTGGCCTGCGGTACTGCACCCTAACCACTGCGCAACCCTTAATTTAAACACATTTAAATGACGGATGGGACATGCCATTTATCATTGAAAGTGTTTTCATCAAAGAGATGTAACACAACCTTGAAACATTCTTTTTAACTTACACAATTAGGGTCACCTTGATAATTTGCTTAAGAAAAGTAACCAGGAGGCTCAGTTTTAAATAGCCTTTGGGAATTCAGACAACATCTATTTTAAAAAAAATTGTCAACTTTATAAAAGAATAACTAGGAGGCATCGTTTATCTTGTCATTGTGGAAAGGTCTCTTTCCAAGTAACCTGAACCTCTTCCTTAGATAGACTCCTTATGATGTAGCTTGGAAATTCGCCATTGAACCACAGGGTAAAAATATTTTATTTTAAAGCAAATTTGTGGAATGTGCTTCCTGTATAGCGTAATCGATTTTAAGGGACAGTCAATTGAAAATAGAGATAAGCAGTTTTCCTATTTCATTGAAATTACAATTTTTGATCTCCTTCCTTCCTTCCTTCCTTCCTTCCTTCCTTCCTTCCTTCCTTCCTTCCTTCCTCCCTCCTTCCTTCCTTCCTTTTTGATAGTCTGAACATACTATCTTAGTGAACGTGACCTAAAATATGCAGGCTGAAATGCTGCTTTATTTTAACCATTTTGTAACCAACTATCCTCACACAAAAATCCAATTCTATTTTTCAATTCATGGATTTACAAAATAAATGCATTTCATTCAATTAATAATCCCTACCTCTTCTCTTTCTTCCAGCGCCCAAAGCAAATGATAATGCAGGCATTGATTGACTAGAGATGCTTACACTGGGGGGAAAATTACTACATGGTTTCAAATCAGACCTAGGATACAGATGGGCAACGAGTAGCCTTCCAAATGCTACTCAACTTCCTCTTCCAATATCTCTTCTATTGTCCACATTTTTTTAAAAAAAACCCCACACCTGTAGTAGGAGTCAGCAACCTGGATATCAGGGCCTAACTTCTTCCATTTCTCTAATTTCTAATTGTCTGAAATCCATCAGGCAAAGAAAAACAAAGATACAGAGAAGCCAAAAGATGGATATAACAATCCACAATATAAAGAGGCTTGTTTAAAAGAAAGGATTCCATACCTCTATCTCAGTGTTTCTCAACCTTGGCAACTTTAAGCTGGCTGGGGAATTCTGGAAGTTGAAGTCCACAGGACTTAAAGTCCCCAAGGTTGAAAAACACTGCTCTATCTTAACAAGAATAAATCTATGGGCAACAATTTGTGAAGGACAGATTAAAAGAATTTTCTATCCCTGACAGGCTGTAACAGTATATAGTTGGTCCCTGTCTTTTTCTGGGACCTTCCTATCAGGAAAGCAAAAATAAAAAAACAAAAACAGAAGATCTTACTAATGGCACTAGTTAATTCTGTCTGAAAGACAGAGTTTTACATGACCATATCTAAATATCATTAACAGAGGGCATTTCTTCTATGACTAGGATCCGTGCCTGACCTTGGAAGTATTGGTTTTTCTGGACAACACTTTTTCTGCCTGGACATCTTCTACATTCAACCAACCATCCACACAGGAATTTGCATTGTTCATGTACTGAAAAGAGTATCAATAGGGACAGTCTCTCTCTCTCTTTCTCTTTCTCTCTCTCTCTCTCTCTTTCTCCCTCTGTCCCTCCCTCTCCCCTTCTCCCCCTCTGCCTCCATCTCTCTCCCCTTCCCTCTACCCCCTCCCTCCCCCTCCCCCTCTCATATATACAGTGATGGGATTCAAATAATTTAACAACCGGTTCTCTGCCCTAATGAACATCTGGGTAGGTGGGGCTTAGTGGTCATGTGACTGGGTGGGCGTGGCCAACTCAAGGTCACTCAGGTCGATGGGTGCTTCTCCTTCGCTGTTACAATGTAATCAGGGTTAACCAGAGAGGCAGTTTCTGTAAGCAGAGCAATAAAGATTAGGCTAGAAATAACACCAGAATGTTTCCTTCCTGCCTTCCTTACAGGATTAGCCCTGTAAAGTGGAAAAAAACAAAATGATATTTCTTCCAACAACCGGTTCTCCGAACTGCTTAGAAAATTAACAACCGGTTTTCCCGAATAGGTGTGAACTGGCTGAATCCCACCACTGCATATAGAATTTATAATCCAGGGATAAATGGGAAATCCTTGAAATAGAACCCTTCTCTGATTAACACTCTGCATACAATCTATTACAAACTTCTACTAAAAAGTCAATTTAAAAGAAATGGAACATGTTTTAAATAAAAAATTAAAGCCATCTTAGTCTTCTTTAAACTGGGGAGAAATGAAATGCTTGTCATATGGTGGAAATATGTTAAACTTCAAAGAAGAGACTAGAAATGTTAAAGATGGCAACAAGTTTCTGATTTTTCTGAGGTTTCAATGTTATGCCAGTTTTGACGTTATGAAAGATTAATATGTCATTTTATTGGATAGCTAAGGGGGCAGGGAATGAGAAGTTTTCAGTTTTCACCATAACATTGGATCATTCTTTGGAAGGATAACGCCTTCCTTAAATTGCAAAG
Source organism: Thamnophis sirtalis (assembly GCF_051295495.1). Taxonomy (NCBI): domain Eukaryota; kingdom Metazoa; phylum Chordata; class Lepidosauria; order Squamata; family Natricidae; genus Thamnophis; species Thamnophis sirtalis. The sequence continues at coordinate 61,333,464 of NW_028261391.1, forward strand.
CTGGAGTTTAATGCATGCCTCCATTTAACTTAATCAACCTACTTTATATTCTCTTTCCTAAGGGAGCCGCTTTCTTTGAGGTGAAACTCCACCCTAATACTTTAGGAAGTGGAATGTGTGGATTCCACAGTAGGAAATCAAGCCTCAAGGTAGACTGGGTAGCTTCCACTATAAAGAAGCAGCCTTAAAACAGAGCAGGCAAAAACATATGAACTCCTCCCTTCTCCCACTGTTTTTATGCTTTTCAAAAGAGTACTTATATTAGGTAGTTGAAATGACAACTGTTATTCAAAAAAAAAGAACACACTTGTAGAGTAAGTGCCAAGACAGAAGTTTCTATGTTTGAGTGGAGCAGATCTAAAAAAGAAAGATAGAAGAAGAAATACATAACAATAAAAAATAAGAGCTCTCATTTTCTTGTAATATAATTTCCTGGTTTTATTGTACTCTGAGAATCCATTTTAAATATCCTCAGAGCATAAATAAGAACTGCCAGGTGAATAAACAATGGTTTTAATGTAAAAGTAGGATAATGAGATTTTCTTGTTCTAATTCAATTCTCCCTTTCCCTCTCCTCTTCTCTTCCTCTCCTCCATCTCCTCCTTTTTTAAAAAAAATTATCCTACTAATGCAAAATGTTGCATTTGCACTGAAAAAGGATGAAGTTGAGGAAATGATTTATGAAAGTCCTGTAATGTACGCTATAAAGACACATGGGGTTCATATGTCTGAATGTAGCACACAGCTAATCTAGATCAGAAGAAATGTTACTTAAATAGCCACCAATGATTACTTCCTTGGCCAAAATGAAGCGCCCAACTGCATCAGAAGCTTTGTACTCTATTAACTTGTGGGAAAATATGTTGCAGATTGAAATATTCTAAATTAATTTTAGAAAATGACTGAAAATGATTAGATTTAGGTTACAGTGGGAACTCATGTCCTTGCAGTTAACGTTGTTTTAAGGCTCTCAACAGGTTTCAGTGACATATTACAGATACTTGATCAAAGAGCTGTGGTGGCACAGCGGTTAGAATGCCGTATTGCAGACTAATTCTGCTGACTGCCAAGAGTTCGATCCTCACCGGCTCAAGGTTGACTCGGCCTTCCATCCTTACGAGATCGGTAAAGTGAGGACCCATATTGTTGGGGGCAATATGCTGATGTTGTAAACCACTTAGCAGTGGTGGGTTTCAAAAATTGTTCGAACCTACTCTGTGGGTGTGGCCTCCTTTGTGGGAGTGGATTGCCGCCCATGTGACCGGATGGGAGTGTCTTGCCACCCATGTGACCGGATATGAAGATGCCGATGACACTTGTCAGAACCACCTTAAATTACCTCACACACAGCACTGGCATGCATAAGAATATGATTTTATTTATTTATTTTATTTATTTATTTATAAAATTTATATGCCGCCCAATCCCGAAGGACTCCGGGTGGCTTACAAAAAATATATATATAAACTTGTTTTTTGAAAGGTATCTTTGGTTTGTGTTAAAACAACTTCAACACACGCAATGTTCTGATTGCACCACAAACGCAGTAGTCATCCTTACCTTTCACAGAGGCACTGAGTTTTATAAATATGAGCATGATAGTGTAGAATAATCATATCCAAGCACCAGTGGTGGGTTTCAAAAATTTTTGGAACCTCTTCTGTAGGTGTGGCCTGCTTTCCAGGTCCACTGGTGGAACCTCTTCTAACCGGTTCGGTAGATTTGACGAACCGGTTCTACCGAATAGGTGCAAACTGGTAGGAACCCAACTCTGCCTCTTAGAGAGGGCTTTAAAGCACTATGAAGTGGTATATAAGTCTGGGTGTTATTGCTATCAATCTGGGTTTAATTGTGTACATAATTCCTGAATCAGTAGTAAGGCCTGGACTACTTATGTGCAAAGAAAGAATGGGAGATTGAAGGAAGGAGCTGAACTACTAAACATAAGTCTTCTTCTCTACAATATTTTATTGCAAAACTCTGTTTCTTTTTAATGGTCTTTTTTCATACACTCCCCAATCCATTTGAGTTAAAGTCGTTTGTTCTCAATACGTTGTTATTATAGTTGTGAAGTTTTCCCCACCCTAGTTTTTCATTTCCTTTTTTGTGATTACTACTACTATCCCACACACATTTTCCACATCGTATCATTCCATCCCTAATGCAGCTTTTAGTCAGATCTAAATTTTTCCCCTCTTCCTTTTGAAACAAAGAAAAACGTGCTATTCTATATATCAAAATTTGATATAAATATAAGCTTGGAGTTTCATTACTTTCCACTGATTGGCTTAAATCCAAGAAAAAAGCTGTACTCTATACATTCAAAGTGATGGCAGGAAACTGAGCACAGATAGATCAAATCTGCTGTAAGTCTTTGCCTATGTCATTATCTCCTGATCTGAATTTCTCTTGCTCCTAATGCACTCAGAACACAAAGTATTTAAAAACTGTAAGAGGAGAAGAGAATGTTTCTTTAAATGCTTCTTTCAGACACATATCTAGTTCTCCTTGTCCTGTATGTTTCATTATTATGATCTTCCTTCATGACTATTTTGTCTATTCAACAGAGGTTCCAGTTCACAGGACCATACAGAGCAACTTCAAAGCATTCTTGGGATCCGGTTTAATGTGAAAGTTTTTACAGTTTAAAGTAAACATATTTTCTTGTGAACTCAGCACTAAACCCTAACTAAGAATAGAATAACAGAGTTGGAAGGGACCTTGGAGGTTTTCTAGTCCAACATCCTACACCACTTCAGACAAATGGCTATCCAACATCTTCTTTAAAACTTCCAGTGTTGGAACATTCACAACTTCTGGAGGCAAGCTGTTCCGCTGATTAATTGTTCTAACTGTCAGGAAATTTCTCCTCAGGTCTAAGTTGCTTCTCTCCTTGATTAGTTTCAGTGATGGGTTTCAAAAATTGTTCAAACCTACTCTGTGGGTGTGGCCTCCTTTGTGGGAGTGGCTTGCCGCCCATGTGACCGGATATGAAGATGCCGACGACACTTGTCAGAACCACCTTAAATTACCTCACACACAGCACTGGCATGCATAAGAATATGATATAAACTTGTTTTTTAAAAGGCATCTTTGGTTTGCGTTAAAACAACTTCAACACACACAATGTTCTGATTGCACCACAAACGCAGTAGTCATCCTTACCTTTCACAGAGGCACTGAGTTTTAGAAATATGAGCATGATAGTGTAGAATAATCATATCCAAGGACCAGTGGTGGGTTTCAAAATTTTTTGGTACTTCTTCTGTAGGTGTGGCCTGCTTTCCGGGTCCACTGGTGGAACCTCTTCTAACCGGTTCGATAGATTTGACAAACCAGTTCTACCGAATAGGTGCGAACTGGTAGGAACCCACTTCTGATTAGTTTCCACCCGTTGCTTCTTGTTCTACCCTAAAGGGCTTTGGAGAATAGTTTGACTCCCTCTTCTTTGTGGCAACCCCTGAGATATTGGAACACTGCTATCATGTCTCCCCTAGTCCTTCTTTTCAGTAAACTAGACATATCCAATTCCAGCAATCCTTCTTCATATGTTTTAACCTCCACCCCCCTAATCATCTTTGTTGCTCTTCTCTGTATTCTTTCTAGAGTCTCAACATCTTTTTTACATTACGGCGAACAAAACTGAATTCCAAGTGTGGCCCTACCACTTAGATGGAACTAGGGCATTTGACCTTCACTTCAGTAGACTTGGCATAGCCTGCTGTTCTGACCCCCTCCTCTGTCCAGCAACCAAAGCCGAAACCAACGTAAAGGAGAATGTTTCTTTTAATCAGACCAGACTCTTGTTGGCTGCAAGCCACATAAACAAAGAGATAAGCACTCTGGCAGCAAGTCCTACAAAACTTGGCAGCAATGCAAACAAACTCTGGCAGCAATCCAGCCTGACAAGTTTGTTTCCTGTTAATCCTTAACGTGAACATTAACTTCTGCAAGAAGGCGTGGCACAAACAGTCTCTTTTATAATCAGGAGAGGATCTTAATAAGCATCAGCTAAGCGCAATCATTTCCTATAATTACACAGTTGTTCCTTCCTCCAAGTAGACCTTCTACGGCGTGCATCCTGAAACAACTCACAAGTGTTTTCCTGAACACTCCCTCTGATCCAAGTGGCCAACCAGTCTCTCCTTGCCCTGCTCAGAGTCGGCACCCTGTCCAGGGTCCTCCACCTCCTCCAGGGCCGACTCATAAGACCCCTCGCTGTCGGAGTCTGGCGGCAGCTCCAACGGCTCCTGCCAGGCCACAACAGCCTGCTATTTATAATGTAAGGGAAGGATTCAGTGTCATAGTTACACCTTTACTTACCTACCTACCTCCTTACTTCTGTTGAATCCTCTTCAGTAAAAGCCAGTTCTATTCCCCATAGTGTCATTGGATTACAACCAGGGGTGGGTTCCGGCTTCTTCTACTACAGGTTCACTCAGAGATGCACATGTATGCGCTATGTGCACATGCACAGAAGTAAAAAATGCTTCTGCGCATGTGCAGAAGCAAAAAACCAGATCGTGGTGTCTATGGCGCTGCCAATAGAACCAGTTTGGGCATGTCCATGTCTGAGTTACTACCTATTTGGCCGAACTGGTCCGAATTGGTAGGAATCCACCTCTGATTATAACGTGAGACTGATAGAAAGAATGAATGAATGAATGTGTGAATTAAATAAATCACAACCACATTAATTGTAATTACTTCATTTACGCACAATAATGCTAATTAAGGGAATGAATCAATTTTAAATTCATTTACTTCATCTTTGCTTGCCAGGGGTTACCTAAAGATGTGGGCTGTTGGTTCCACCTCCTTGCCAGTGCCCAAAAATCAGTGCCCAATAATCAGTCACACACTCTAATACACAGAGTTTATTTTATTTATTATTTATTATTTTATTTATTTCTTTATAGGTGTTCTGATTCCTGATGACCCTGACAGTTAACATTGCAATTTTAATACAACAAAATTATTTCACCTGGGAAAATAGCCAGCTTTTTAATCACTTGCTGAATGTCATCAGGGTGGCAGCCATCCTGATGGATCTGGTTCCCGAGAAGTCACACTTCCTGGGTGCCATAAGCTTTATTTAATTAATTAAATCAAATGTATTACATTTGTTGGAGTTGCCCTCTCCATTAGGCTGTGGACAGCTTACAAAATCCAGAAAATGATTAAAACAAACACATGTAAACAGACAGGACTAAAACTAACAAACGGAACAATAAATTTAAAAATATGTGAGAAGGGCTTCACAAATACAGCATAAAACACAGTAATCCCAGGCCTGGGAACACAGGCAGTTTTAAAGCCTTTCCGGAACCCCAGGAGAGTAAACGTCATTTATATCCCTGGGAGATGTTCCAGAGGGCAGGGACAGTGACATGGATGGCATGCTTTCTGGGTCCCACAAGCAATGTTCCCTCTAATTTTTTTTCAGTGTGAGCAGAAAAGTATAGTGTTTATAGCAATAGCAATATAGCAGTTAGACTTATATACCGCTTCATAGGGCTTTCAGCCCTCTCTAAGTGGTTTACAGAGTCAGCATATTGCCCCCAACAACAATCCGGGTCCTCATTTCACCCACCTCGGAAGGATGGAAGGCTGAGTCAACCTTGAGCCGGTGAGATTTGAACAGCCGAACTGCAGAACTGCAGTCAGCTGAAGTAGCCTGCAGTGCTGCATTTAACCACTGCGCCACCTTGGCTCTTGAGCGGCACATTTTCATGCCTGAGCACCTGAATTTTTTTCACAGATGTCACCTAAGACAACAACGAAATCCATATTATTTGAAACTCAAAATTATGTTTATTCAAGGTACCCGCTTAATTAAAAGTGTTATATAATATCAGTATCACTTAACAATGCTCCTGCTTAGCAACCAAAATGTTGGCTCAGAAAGTCTGGCATTTGAAGCATGCAAGTCTTAAAGCTGTTGTTACAAGATTCTTGCACCCCTAACCCTTTAGAAAAAAACCCAGGGGTCTTCAAACCTGACAGCTTTAAGACTTGTGGACTTCAACTCCCAGAATTCCTCCTCCAGTCATGTTGCGGCGACGTCATCTGCGTGGATCTGCTCCATCTTCGGTTTTTTTCACAGGGGGCAGGGCTGCCGCTGAAGATGCCAACGAGCCCCCGCCACCACTAGAATAACTGCTGTCGCCGCCTCCTCCTCCTCCAATAGCACCACCACATTTGCTGCCCAACGCTGCAGCTGAGGTGAAGCCACCAAAGCTCCCGCTGGCTCCCCCATGGCAGCGGCGGCGGTGCCTCCCCCTCCACTCGGAATACCTCAGCTGGGCACTGTGTTACCCCTGCTGCTGCCTCCACCTCTGCTGTGCTTTTGAGAAGCCATGAGGCCTTTTTTTCCTGCTCCCGCCCCAGCACAAACTACCGTCAGTCACTCCATGCTCATCAAAACAAGTCTGGGGAGGTCCTGCAAAGGTAGATAAGCAGGACTCTGGATTGTAAGTATAAGCCAATTCTTAACGAGTACAGCTCACAGAGTACTAGCATTGCATGGATATTGTGAAACATACTCACTGTAAAATTTATATAGTTTTGCCACTTAGGTGGGACCAAACCACCACTGTCCTCTCCGATTAGAAATTTTTTGACATCTCTGATCAAAGCATCTTTTGCCAAACCAGAGAAATTCCACTAAATCAAGAAAAATGAAAACAACAACAACTGTGGTATAAAAAAATATGGTAACATTAGAAATGCTTTGTTTGAAATCACTTTCAGTTGTATAGTATAAGCCAATGATATATCTCCAAGCTACTGATTCATAAATATACATTTTATTTTATTTTTTATTTTATTACTTTTTATTCAAGTTAGCTTAATTCCTGCAGTTTACTTGCCCAAATTTCAGAAGTGGTATGCCATTGCTTCCCACCAAGGGCTGAGACAGAGTGACTGGTTCAAGGTGATCAAGCTTGCTGTTGCAGCAGATTGAGGTTTGTAATCTACTTACGAAAGACCAGGACTCGATACCACGAAGGTGAGAGAAACAGGTTTATTTGATGCATCGAGTTCAGCGTGTTCACACACCAAAATCTGAACTGCCTGGGCTCTGCCCAGGATGCTACTTTTATGCCGTGTTCCACACTGTGCATTCTCAAGGCGTTTCCATACACGAGACAAGCATGACATTTCAAAAAGGAGAAGTTCATTTGGAATGTTACAGAGAAGTACATAGGAAAAATACAAAAAAGAGAAGTTCCTATAATGTCTTAAGCTGCCAGCAGTTTTACCTCTGTTCTATCTCTCACCCACGCCTGGCTTCCTGTGCCCCTCATTTACAGGGTCTTGCCACACTGTTCAGCTCTATTTTTAATACTTATGAGGAAGTTGGAGAGAAAGTTCACTCCAGCTAAAAGTCAACTTTGGAACTCCAGGGCACTAGAATGAAAAGCCAAGCTAATATGAATTTATAAGGTCCGTTCTATTAAGACCACCTAACCTGGCCAGCCACTGGTGGGTTTACCTGTGCACCCTCTCCTGCATCAGGCAAGATTTAGAAACCAGCCTGCTGGTTACTAAAGCACATACTAAGGCGATTAATAATGAGTTTACTTCCCATATCATCATCTTAGATTTCAGGCTTGTAATTATATGTCTGTACACTGACTATACAGGTGCATCACGGACAGCTTCCGTTACCTCTCATTTTTTTACATGTATCTCATGTAGTTCTTCAAAATGATGATGGCGTCAGCTAATATGTTCCCAGGAGTTCAGACTTAATTATTCAGCTTTAATGCATGAGCGCTATTTCTTCTGATTTAATTTCAAAAGCATTTTCTCTACAATGCTAAATATATACAAAGGAAGTAAGTCAGAGGTGGGTTCCTACCAGTTCGCACCTATTCGGTAGAACCGGTTCGTCAAATCTACCGAACCGGTTAGAAGAGGTTCCACCAGTGGACCCGGAAAGCAGGCCACACCTACAGAAGAGGTTCCGAAATTTTATGAAACCCACCACTGGTCCTTGGATATGATTATTCTACACTATCATGCTCATATTTATAAAACTCAGGGCCTCTGTGAAAGGTAAGGATGACTACTGCGTTTGTGGTGCAATCAGAACATTGCATGTGTTGAAGTTGTTTTAACGCAAACCAAAGATGCCTTTTAAAAAACAGGTGTACATCATATTCTTAAACATGCCAGTGCTGTGTGTGAGGTAATTTAAGGTGGTTCTGACAAGTGTCGTCGGCATCTTCATATCCGGTCACATGGGCGGCAAGCCACTCCCATCCGGTCACATGAGCGGCAAGCCACTCCCACAAAGGAGGCCACACCCACAGAGTAGGTTCGAACAATTTTTGAAACCCACCACTGAAGTAAGTACACACTGAAGCATGAATTATATCAGCCTGCCTTGTATTATCTGAAAATGACTGATTTTTAGAAACGTGTGATTAGTCCTGGTGAACCTTTCTACTTTGCTTGGTTTTTTTTTCCATGATTCCACTTCAGTTTCTTAGGGGGAAAAAATCTATATTTTTAACAAAGGGGGAAAAACAGTCAGTGAAATTCTCAAGGATGAAGTAGGGTAAGTATTTAGTGATGAGATGACAAAAGATATGTGTGATTGTTCTGCAAAACATCTCCCTAGTAGCCTTAAACATAATTGAGTTCCTATACTTGTTAAATACATAAAGGGAAGATGAGATATGTTATCCTCTCATTGCTTTTCTCAGATTAAGAAGAGTCACCAGAAAAACCCAAGAGAGATTGGGGGATGTCTAAAAAGAAACCCTAACTATTAATAGTTTAAGACGCCTCACAATAAAGTATTGTTAGAAACAACCAAAATGAGATAGAAATTTTCAAGCTGAAGAAATGCTCAAGCAAATTAGAAGACACAGATTTATTATTTACAGATATTAGATAATATTATCTAATATTATCAATAAGCTGTTCAAATCAAGAAAAAAGTGCAGGCATATTCCCAATCCTCTCCATTTTGAAATACTTCTTCCAAATACACTGGAAAGTGGGATCCTGGGTGTTGAGGTGGCGCAGTGGTTAGAGTGAAGTCCTGCAGGCTACTTCAGCTGACTGCTAGCTGCAGTTCAAATCTCACCAGCTCAAGGTTGACTCAGCCTTCCATCCTTTCAAGGTGGGTGAAATGAGGACTCCGGTTGTTGGGGGCAATATGATGACTCTGTAAACTGCTTAGAAAGGGCTGTAACAGCACTATGAAGTGGTATATGAGGAGCCGAGGTGGCGCAGTGGTTAGAGTGCTGTACTGCAGGCTACTTCAGGTGACTGCTAGTTCGGCAGTTCGGCTGTTCAAATCTCACCGGCTCAAGGTTGACTCAGCCTTCCATCCTTCCGAGGTGGGTAAAATGAGGACCTGGATTGTTGGGGGCAATATGCTGACTCTATAAACTGCTTAGAGAGGGCTGAAAGCCCTATGAACCGGTGTATAAGTCTAACTGCTATTGCTATTGCTATATAAGTCTGAGTGCTATTGCTATTGCTCACTGAGTTTGGTAGTTTTGTTGCAGACATTTCATTACCAAACCGGGTAACATCATCAGTGCAACTCTGAGCTACAAATATTATAGAAAACAAAAGGAAACAGAACAAAACTGCTTCACCTACAACCTCTTTAATAGTTGAACTTGAGAGTTCAGTGCTTAGAGAACTCAAAAACAGTAAATATTATACTTGGTTCTGACTCCCATTGTGTAATGAATGTTCATTTCGGTCTTTTAAAAAAATACATAGTATTCTATGCTATAGTTCGACAGAGGTCTGAGTAGAAATGCCTAAAGCCTAATTAAAAATATACTAAACAGCTCTTTGTTATTCTGTAACCTTCAGCAAAGCCCATAAGGAAAATGCATCTTAAGCATATGGAGTAAACAAAGACTAAAAGTATTTGGAATTGTAAAATGAGGAACCAACGTGCAGGAAGTTCAGTCATATTCCTAGCATTACTAGAGGGCTTTTCAAACATATCTCAGATATGTTTTCATGGGTGGCCTACCTACCACAGCATTTCCAACAGTGTAAGCTAGTTTGTTTACCAATGCAAGTATGATAACAAAGTGTATCAACAGGCCCCAAACAGATTTTATTTTGTTAGTAAAATGAAACAAACCCTGGGTGTATCTGTCTTGCACAAAATACATTGTTCTTTCGCATGCATCAAAAGCTCTTCTGTTAAGCTGAGTAATTTTCTGTGGAAAGACAGATGTGTACCAGCAATTATCCTCTTTGAATCAAACCTGATTCAAATCTGCCTGCCTCTTAATTGCAAAATAAATAAGAATTCATAGCCATATGTGGGCAAGTGTGCATACTCTAATAGCTAGTTGTGGTAGAAAGGAAGAGAATGAAAAAAAAGAGGCATAGTGGCCTTAGAATCTTGTGGATACAAGCAGTAAATACCTGAGGAAGTGCAGATGGATAAAAAGCCTGCTCTACTATAGTAGAATATATTTTTTTTCCATTGTGCTGTTATTCATAGATTTACAACTTGCTCTGAGGTAGAACTTTGATGCACATAAGGTGTGCTATCTACCTTAAAGCAACAGCAGCGGTTCAGAGAGGCAACCTTTCAGACCTGCCCCAATCTGACCCCTTAGGAAAGAAAAACCCTCGACTCCATTTGCTTAAAGCAAAAGGTTCTTTTACTAAGGATATTGATTGCAGTAAAGTCAAGCCAGCTCTGAAATCTCCTATACTCACTAGATACAAAAATAAGTGTAGATTTGCTCACAGCCCACCCTTCCTGCCATGACCAGTCCATTTCCAACCAATTGGAGTGCGCCAAGGTGTTCTGAGAACTCTTGAGATATTTGGGGCAGTGGTGAAATTGAAAACCTTTTACTACCGGTTCTGTGGGTATGGTTTGGTGGGCATGGCAGGGGAAGAGTATTGCAAAATCCCCATTCCCTCCCCACTTTGGAGCCAGCCAGAGGTGGTATTTGCCGGTTGTCCTAACCACTAAATTTTTTTGCTACCGGTTCTCCAGAACTCGTCAGAACCTGCTGAATTTGACCCCTGATTTGGGGTTTAGCTGCTTATTTCTCAGGGTGCCTGGCCATGGGGTGCTGGTACAAATAGGATTTGGTTGCTCTTATCACTTGTCATTCTACTTCCCAATTTCCTATCCCATACACAAAAAGCTTTGAAATTGAAATTAAAATTTAATGAATTTATGTGCCGCCCAATCCTGAAGGACTCCGGGCGGCTTACAGAATACAATTCCAAGAAGAAGAAAAATTAAAAATAGAGAAGAAGAAACAAATTTAAAAGAAACACATCATGCATTCAGTGTAGGCGGGGCTGGACCTCATTCATGAAGTCAACAGCCCCAGGCCTGCCGGAATAGCCATGTTTTAGTGGCCTTTCGGAAGGCCGAGAGAGTGGGAAGGGTCCGGATCTCTGGGGGTAGATATTTCCATAGGGTTGGAGCAGCTACAGAGAAAGACCTCCCCCGAGGAGTTGCCAGCCGGCATTGTCCGGTCGACGGCACTCGGAGAAGGCCCATCCTGTGAGATCTTATTGGCCGTTGGGAGGTATGTGGCAGGAGGCGGTCTCTCAGATATCCGGGTCCTAGGCCATGTAGGGCTTTAAAGGTGAATGTATTGCCCTTTCATCCTTCTCCCCTTCTTCCTCCTTCTAGCTTTTGATGACGGGATGCCTGTTAGGTGCCAAGCCCAACTAGGCAGATTTGACATAATCTATCTCACCTCTTAGGTTTCTGCAACTCATTCTGTCACACCTTTTCTTTCTGGGAACCCCCATTTTGTTAAGTAGCTATTTCCTTCACTTCTTCTCATTATTCCCACATTGTCAATGACTCCGAGGTACTCTCTTTCATTCTAGGCTTTGTTAAATAAATGTATCTGACATGTGGATGCTGATTTTTGCTCAGATACATATAGCTAATCATCACCAGATACATATAGCTAATCATCACCAGCTTACACCAGTTCATTCAGTGACTTCAAAGTTACAACGGCACTGAAAAAAGTAACTTATGTCTGTTTTTCACACTTATGACCATTTATGACCATTACAGCACCCCCATAGTCATGCAATCAAAATTCAAAAGCTTGGCAACCAACTCATATTTATGATGATTGCAGTGCCCTGGGGTCACCTAAGCACCTTTTGTGACAAACAAGGTCAAGGGGGGAGCCAAATTCACTTACTAACTTACCAACCGCAGGTGATTCACTTAATAATTGTGGCAAGAAAGATCATAAAATGGGGCAAAATTCACATAACAAATGTGTTGCTTAGCAACAGAAATCTTGGCTCAATGTTGTGGCCATAAGTCCATGGCTTCTTGTAGATGTTGTTGGAGTCAGATAGATTTGATGTCCAGATTCATCAGAATATATTTTAAAATAATTCATGGATCCACTCCTTTTGAAGTCTCTGTAAGATATTTTCCTCTCTAAATAGCTTTGAGGCAACCAGGGGGTATTAAAATGCTTAGAGAAACTTGGTTGTAAAGTTTCATCTTTCTCTGGACCTATTGATCATTATCTTTTTCCAAGGTATTAGCGATCTTCTTTTTGAACACATAGCTAAAAACTACCTTGTCCAGGCATTAAGAGTTGCAGAACAGCAATTTTTCAAGGTTTGAAAATGTTTGGATGGATTTAAATCTTTTATCCTGTGAAAGGAATGTGCATCTTCTATCTCTAATTTTGGATACAGACCACTTTTCCATTAAGAAAGATGCCATTATCTTCTTAAGCAACATTAACACACTTGTTATAGTACAAATGGTAGAATTCTTTTGAAAGTCAATAACCAGGCTTGTCTTCTGACTGGAAATTCAGGAAATCGAATGCAAAATCGTAGTGGGTGAGTTAAGGCAAAACTTTTTATTTAAATACATTGAGTAGCAGTACTTTCCATCAAATGTATAATACTCTTTTCATTCTGTTACAGTAAGAATGACAGAACAGTAATAATTTGTGCTTGCCAAAATGTGTCCTTTTGGTAGTTATATAGCATTTTGATCACATAGCATATTGTGAGCATATTGAGACAGTTCTTTAGTTTATGCACCATGTAATACTCTAATACTATGCCTTTGGGTCTTCTGAAATTTTAATTATCCAATCATAAGCAAAAACAATGTTTTCAGTAGAATGAATTTCCACTTCTACTTACACCTGCCAGCCAAAATGCTGCTAGTGGTATTGCTAACATGAGCTGAGGAGGAAAACCTAAATTTTCTGAATCCTGGTGCAACTTTGTGTGTGTGTGTGAGAGAGAGACAGACAGACAGACAGGTAGGCAGACAGACAGACAGACAGGCAGGCAGGTAGGCAGGCAGACAGAAACAGGGGAGGGAGGAAGGAGGGTAAGGGAGAAAAAAAGAAAAAGAAAGAAGGAAACTTATTTAGCAAAGGAGAAAAACAAATGCCGTCACTTTAAATCAGAACTGAGCATGCCTGGCTGTGGAATTCTGGGAGTTGAAGTCCACAAGTCTAAAAAATTGCTGCCTCACCAGCCATAAACCTCGCCGCACGTCTCTGCTTATAACAGCATATTCAATGTTTCATAGGAAGAAGGAATGGTTATGTAAGTCATACCAGCTTCTATTTATCACCCATAAAAAGAAATTTACTTCATATTTTTCTTAGACTTTTAAATCCCATTTATACTGTTTATAAACAGGAGTGAAGTGGCATAACTCCTGAAATAAATAAACTAAGATAAACAAATAAATAATATACATTGTGTTACTGACAATAGTTTTGCAACAAAATGAAATATATCATGAGGGAAATTTTAAAAAATCACAGCTGTGAAGCCCAGAGTTAGATGCTGAATTAAACAAAACCTTTAGGGAACATTGTGATGGCTGTTACAGAATTTCTAAAAGTAGTCATTTGTTCTAATTTCCCTTTCCCATAAACTACTAACGGACAAATGGCATTTGGTCCCAAAGCATTTCTCCTTCACTCAGGAGAAATTTAATCTCTTTTATTTCCTGTATGTACAATTGAAAAATTGAAAAATATTTCTCTGTGTGTCACCATGTATGTATTAGATGATCAACTTGAAATGTACACACTAATGAATTTTGCAGAATATTTATACAAGTGAAATGTGGTGAAAAGGTCAGGCAATATCTTAGTATCTCTAAATATGGAAGTACCTGCCAAACCTTTGACAGCAATATTGTGAACATGTTGTAGAGTAATGTCTAAAATATACAACAGGAGAGGTAAAACTCACTAATAATACCACTTTACCATTTTTTTTTCTTTTTGTTTTATCATTCCACACCTGAAAAGTAAGATACGCTTTCCTCAGGACATACCAAGGGAGTAACATTCATAAAGAGAATGTTAAAACAAGCCATTTATTTTATAACAGAATACATTTCGAGAACAATTCTTCATCAAATAGTAACATATTCTGTCCCAATTCAGCCTGAAAGCCTTGCTTTATTTAGCGTAAAAATCAACTTACAGAAATCTGTAGAATTACTTCTGAATAGATGTATGTAGGAAGCTAGTTTTGTGCAGTGATTAAGGCACCAGGCTAGAAAGTAGTAGACCGTGAGTTCTAGTCCTGCCTTAGAACAAAGCCAGCAGAATGATCCATTACTCTCTGTCAGCATCATGAGAAGACATACGTGTAGATCCTCACTTCCATCTTCATCACTGATTTTCTCCTTTTCCTTAACAAAGTTCAAGGTAGCCAAGAGCAATCAGTCAAAACAAAATGAAGCAAACTTTAAAAAGGTGGACAGAATATAAAAAGATATATAGTAGAATTTCTGTCTGACTGTCAATGAAGGAAACTACTCATCACACATCAGGTGGCTGTCACATTGTGGAAAGATGAAGTTGATAATCTGGGGGCTAAAACATGGCAGATGAGATCTGGAGATGTCTCCAAGAAGATGGATGGAATATAAGTGGAACAAATAAATTATTATGTGGTTAATCTTTAGTGAGATTCACAGCCTTTGGGGCTGGTTGGTAGCTCAACAGCGCAAGTCCTAACCAAGGACCTAGGAACTGTTAAGGTAACGTCGGAGGATATGAGCTGTTCCAAGTAGTGTGGTTTTTTATAGAATCAGAATGTTCAAGTCTGATAAATTTAAAATTTCCAAATAGCGAGGTAGCCTTTGGGTATTGCTCCAAGGGCTCCAATTACAATCGGGACAACACTTGATTTCTTTTTCCATCAACGCTCAACTTCAATTTGCAAGTCCCGGTACTTTGTAATTTTTTCTTGCTGTTTATCTTCAATTCGTGCATCACCAGGTATTGCAATGTCAATGAACCATACTTTTTTTTCTTTTCAACTATTGTTATGTCAGGTGTGTTGTAGGCTAAGTGCCTGTCAGTCTGAATTCTGAAGTCCCACAAGATCTTCATTCAGGCAACTGAATGAAATTTTACAAAAGGGCCAAATTGATGAATGGTTGACAACTGGAAAAACATACTTGATTCAGAAAGATGCAACTAAAGGAACAACACCTGAAAACTACAGACCAATAACATGCTTGCCAACAACCTTCAAATTACTCACAGGCATTATTGCAGATAACATGATGGATTATTTGGAAACAAACAACATCTTGCCAGTAGAGCAAAAAGGCAACAAAAGAAGGAGCAGGGGCACAAAAGATCAGCTCCTAATTGATAAAATGATATTAGAAAATTGTAAGAACAGAAAAACGAACTTGAATATGGTCTGGATTGATTACAAAAAGGCATTTGACTCACTGCCACATAGTTGGATCATAAAATGCTTAGAAACAACTGGCATTAGCAAAAATATTACATCCTTTACTGAAAAGGCGATGAAACAATGGAGAACTGAGTTGGCAGTAGGGAATGAGATCTACGGAATGGTTAATATCAAGCGAGGAATTTTCCAGGGTGATTCACTTTCACCTCTTCTCTTCATCATCGCAATGATCCCATAATCAGTAATCTTAAAAAAATGAAATTAGGCTACCAAACAGCCAAAGAAACTGAAAAAATTCACATTTACTATGTATGGATGATTTGAAACTTTATGGAAAGTTAGAAATAGAAATCCAATCATTGACAAACACAGTCCGAGTATTTGGCACCGATATTTCAATGCAGTTTGGCATGGAAAAATGTGCTACTGTACCATAAAAAGAGGCAAAATCACTGCATGTGAGGGAATTGAAATGCCCAATGGCCAACTAATTAAATGCAACAAAAATGAAGCCTACAAATACTTAGGCATTCTGCAATTGGATAATACCAAGCATGGAGAAGTAAAAACTATTGTCAGGCGAGAGTACACCAACAGAGTTAGGAAAATTTTGAAATCTAAATTGAATGGTGGAAATACAATCAAGGCCATAAATACCTGGGCAGTTATAAGATACACAGCTGGTATAGTTAACTGGACACAAGCTGATTTAGACATTTTGGACCGAAAAACCAGGAAACTAATGACAATGCACTACAGTTTACATCCACGTGGTGATACTGATAGATTATACCTGCCCCGAAAATCAGGTGGCAGAGGATTATTACAAGTGAAGCAAACAGTTGAATAAGAAAAACATGCACTGGCTGATTATTTAAAAGAAAGTCAAGAACATCTATTAATTGAACTAAAGAACAAAAAACTACTGAAGGCCCAACAGACGAAACAAGAATACAGAAAACATGTGATAAAATCAAGACTGGAGAGTTGGCAGAACAAAGCACTGCATGGCCAATTTCTGGAAAAAATAAAAGATAAAGTGGACAGTGAACAAACTTGGTTATGGTTAACAACAGGTACATTAAAGAAAGAAACAGAGTCACTAATCCTGGCTGCGCAAGAACAAGCTATCCACACAAATGCCATTAAGGCCAAAATCTAAAAATCCTCTGATGATGCCAAATGCAGACTTTGCAAAGAAGCTGATGAAACTGTTGATCACATACTCAGCTGCTGTAAAAAAATCGCGCAGACTGATTATAAATTGCGGCACAATTCAGTAGCACAAATGATCCATTGGAATTTGTGCAAAAATTATAATATTAAAACAGCAACAAACTGGTGGGAACATCAGCCTGAAAAAGTCACCGAAAATCAGATGGTCAAGATCTTGTGGGATTTCCATATACAAACAGACAAAATATTGGCGCATAATACACCAGACATCACACTGGTTGAGAAAAATAAGGTCACAATCATAGACATCGCAATACCAGGTGATAGCAGGGTCGCCGAGAAGGAACATGAAAAAATAGCAAAATATCAGGACTTAAAAATTGAAATTCAATGACTATGGCACAAACCAGCAGTGGTAATTCCAGTGGTAATTGGCACACTGGGTGCTATTCCAAAAGCACTGGAATTAAATTTAAAACAGTTAAAAATTGACAAAATCACCATCAGTCAAATGCAAAAAGCCGCACTGCTTGGATCTGCACGCATATTACGAAAATACGTTACAACGTCCTAGGCCCCTGGGTGGGGCCCGACTAGTAACCAATGCCAAATCCGGTGAAACAACTGGCCGCTGTGATACAATTGTATAATAACAACAACAACAACTATTATTATGAGGACCCAGATTGTTGGGGGCAATATGCTGACTCTCTGTAAACCGCTTAGAGAGGCCTGAAAGGCCTATGAAGCGGTATATAAGTCTACTGCTATTGCTATTATTATTAACAACAACATAAAATGCTAGTTTCTAATATGATCAAGGGGATTCATAATACTGTATCTCCAGTTATATGAAAATGAGAATTTAAAGAAAATCTTCAAATCTTGTACAACAAGGATTCCCCTCCCCGTATCTATTTGACCCAGTGAAAGCATTTTCATAATTCTATATGCATCTAAGACCCCAAGTTGCATAACATCCTTTTATATTTCTTAAGGTTCAAGCTTTAGAAAATCTATTTCTATTTATTTCTCTGTCTACATATGGAACGCACATGCATGTTGTAATCATGTAGATACTGATTTCCCTCAGAATGATTCATGGGACTCTTCTTCTTAGTAGACAATGGCTAGGCCACCCACATGTGCCACAAGACATTAAGGTTTAAGGTTTTAAGGTTTTATTGGGATTTATATGCCGCCCTTTTCCCTGAGGGGACTCAGGGCGGCTTACAACCACAGGGGAGGGGGGTGCAAGGTCAAAAACAAAACAATATGTGCACAAAGAAAAAATAATAAAACACAACTTTCATTCAGCGATCAAACACTCGGGCGGGTAATTGGAAGCCTATCCCCAGGCCTGCTGGGAGAGCCAGATCTTGAGGGCTGCGCGGAAGGTCTGGATAGTGGTGAGGGTACGGATCTCCATGGGGAGCTCGTTCCACAGGGTCGGGGCAGCAACAGAAAAGGCTCTCCTCCGTGTGGTCGCCAGTCGACATTGACTGGCAGATGGAATTCGGAGGAGGCCCAGTCTGTGCGATCTGATTGGTCGATTTAGGGAGGTAATCGGCAGAAGGCGGTCTCTCAAGTACCCAGACCCGCTACCATGGAGTGCTTTAAAGATGGTCATCAGTATCCTGAAGCGCACCCGGAGACTAACAGGCAGCCAATGCAGCTCGCGGAGGACAGGTGTAACGTGGGCGAACCGCGGTGCGCCCACTATCACTCGCGCGGCTGCATTTTGGACTAGCTGCAGTCGCCGGATGCACTTCAGGGGCAACCCCATGTAGAGCCCATTGCAGACATGTACAAGTCTTGGCCCTATTTGGTTTGGTTGTTACCCTACTTTGAAGCTGTTTGGAGGAGAGAATTAAACTTGTCAGAAAAGAGTAAAAAACAAAAGAGAAAGCAAATCAGGCTTCACATTTAGCTACAGTCAGCTCTTTCAGGTAGACCAGTACATGAGTCAGAAAGTACAAGAACTACTGAAACTGCATTTTGTTGCTATGAACGTCACTTTATTGCTATAACAAAATCTATAACAAAATCTGGAAAGTCGTGTAGAGTTTCCTTCCAATACCAAAGAGAATCAAAGTGAGATTATCTCGAGCCTCTTTCTCACATCCCTTCTTTCCTCAGGACTGAATTGCCATTTACTTCTTCAAAATTGTTCTTTTACTTCTTCCAAAATATTTCCAAATCTTCTGCACTTACTACTGACTTCATACCCCTCCCGTATTTGTCTTTCATTTTTTTTTCTTGTGTTTTGTCTTGCACTCCCTTCCTATTAATTGTAAGCCGCCCTGAGTCCCCTCAGGGAAAAGGGCGGCCTATAAATGTCAAATAAATGACTAAAAAAAAAAAAATTCAACAGGCTAGCTCTCAAAAAATGGGCTCCTCAACAGCCGGGATAGAGGTTCTTGTATCTAAATAAATGCTGATCCATATGAGATGTTGTTTCTCTACCAGGTCTCGAGAGAGAAAGATTCAAGCAGCCTGTCAATAATTTTTGAAACATGTAGACATGGATATGTAATTTTAAAATAGAACAGGGAGAGCTGTTTGATAGAGAAGATTTAAAATAATACATCCTCTGTCCATTCCCCCCCCCCTACTTCTTTTTTTTCCCTTCATGTTTTCTTGGGCTTCATCACTAAGCAAATCCATCCCTTGAATGTTTAGCAGCTGGCATTGGACCTTCAGAATCTCAGAGTTTCATGAGAAGGGGATCAAATACAGAAGGGGGGGCAGTCAAGGGAGCATGCTTACCAGGTGTTAGGCCCAGCCGTAATCTTCTCCATATGCAAGCATGTGTTCACAATTGAAGAGATTCTGAATAATTGCATGCATGAGACATCTTCCCTTTAATGTCTCCAGCAGGTTCAAAGGCATCCTCTCTACCCCGTCCTCAGGAAAACACCTTCAGTGACATTGATGTTCTGAACTTTGTTTGTACTTAAGTGGGCACTGCTTGGTGCCATAAATATAATTAGAATCACTTGAGCAGTCTTGTTCACTGACAAATATTATTTGTAGCTCATTTTCCATTGGCTGACCTGGAATTCCTGAATCCTAGCATAAAAGAAGGAAGTATATTAATTCTATTCCTTTAGATTGCAGAGACTATCATTAGAAAACTTCAAGGAGAGAAGAAAGAGAAGAAAGGGGGGTAGGAAGGAGGGAGGGAAAAGGAGGGAAGGAAGGAGGGAAGGAAGGAGAGAAGGAGAGAAGAAAGGAGGGAAGGAAGGAGGGAATGTAGGAGAGAAGGAAGGGGGGAAGGAAGGAGGAAAGGAAGGGGGAAAGGAAGGAGAGAAGGAGAGAAGAAAGGAGGGAAGGAAGGAAGGAGGAAAGGAAGGAGGGAAGGAGGAAGGAGAGAAGAAAGGAGGGAGGAAAGGGGGAAGGAGGGAGGGAAGGAAGGAGAGTAGGAGAGAAGAAATGAGGGAAGGAAAGAGGGAGGGAGGGAAGAAGAAGTAGGACCGTTGTAAGATAAGATGGATCTATGGGATGGTAAGAAAGCAATTTTCAAGTATATTGTCAACTGTAGGGAAAAAATTGTTATAAATACATATTATTAATAACAGTTATGACATCATATAATTGTGAATGTCTATAGGAAATTGATAAAATAAAAAATTGTTAAAAAAAACCAAATCCAATTTGATGTTAGTGATAAAAAAGGATAAGAATAAAACCTAAAAATAATTTTTTTAAAAGGAAAAAGAAAACTTCCAAAAAACCTGCCCTTTTCTTCATTATTGAATTATTTCTTAAGGCAAGGAAGCTAGACTACATCCATGAACATCAAGACTGTTGTGTAACCTCATGGTTTTTCTTGTCATTGTTATTCTTGCATATTAATAAGCACACACTGCATTATACCATATACCTGGTGGACATCAGAGTACTGGAAATTATTTTTTTAGTAACTGTGTTGACTATCTACATGAATATTAACAACTCACTAGCAACTAGCAACAGCTCAATAAGTAAAAGCTCAATAGCAACTTTTCCACACCGAACAGGACATATTGTGTGCAAAATATGTGCTGCATTATTACTATTAGTATTCTTTTTTTAAATTGTTAATTCAGATTACCCACCACTAGTATTTTTCAGTTATATGGAGGATAAATGTGAGGGAAAGCAATTCATCACAAAATGACCTTACAATATAAAAATCACATTTCAGGTCACAGATAATTCTTAAAGAAGAAGAGTTTCTATTTAGAAAATAAGGGATTTTTTCTCCCTTCACTATGATATATACCTTTGCTGTCCATACTTGAAATGTACATTTATCACATACTTTGATAAATCTACTAACAAGAAATTGTTTCCTTCCAATAGATCAGTCCTGATTTGCAGTCAACGTGAACAAAATAAGCCAATTATTGTCACCCAAAAACCTTCTTTTGAATGTATTATCCTACAACACAGTGATATATTTTCATTTACAGATATTCTGCATGGATGATGTGTTTCAGTACAGCCATTCAGCATTTTGGAGACATCAGCATATTGATAACACTCAATGCTATAGTCTCTTATTAATGCCAAAGAAATAATTGACTAGAATAGTAGACATTCCTAGAAAGAATTTGTGGGTGTTCCTTGACTCTTATATGCAACTGATAGGTGATGGCTGAGACATGAACCATATTTGCACAACAACAACATATGTGCCAACTATAATTGTAACTACACTCCAATTTGTTACAGTGAACAATATATTATACTGAGCAATATGTTACTCATATCGTGTTTTGACTATTGCAATATTATCCTTCAAAGGTGTCAAGAACTTACAATTTTTGCAAAATAGAAGAACTTGATTTCTAACTTGTGTGAGATTGAAGGATTATATGATCTCTGTATTGAAATAGCTACAATAGTTGCCTATTAATTACTGAGTATAACTTAAGGTGCTGGGTAGATCTTAAAGTCTTAAACTAATTAATTTACATAAATTATTTTTCCCAGTAAGAGAAACATTGAATTATTGGAAATAATTCCAATTATTTTTTTCTGTGTTTTGATTTGACAATTTTAACTAGTTTTACTTCTATGTTTAGATTTCTATTGTTAATCAATTTAGGTCTGCTTGACAAAAAGTTTAGGGTAAACGGATTTTGAAATAAAGTTAAACAAATCGACTGTTTAGGATTTTCTGGAATAATTACTTCACTTTCATTTTATGTGAAAAAAGGGATACAATATCAAGACCACTGCTTTGCGTATAAACAATTTTGACTTAAGCAACACAGTTTATCCAAAGAAAACACATGGATATTTTTTTTATTTCTTTTTTTTTATTCCTTTCTTTTTTTTAATTTATTTTTTTATTTTATCAATTTCATATATACATTCACAATTATATGATCTCATAACTGTTATTAATAATATGTATTTATAACAATTTTTCCCTACAGTTGACAATATACTTGAAGATTGCTTTCTTAACATCCCATAGATCCATCTTATCTTACAATGGTCCTACTTCTTCTTCCCTCCCTCCCTCTTTCCTTCCCTTGTTTCTTCTCTCCTACTCCCCTTCCTTCCCTCCTTCCTTCCTTCCCTCCTTCCTTCCCTCCTTCCTTCTTTCCTTCCCTCCCTCCTTTCTTTTCTCCTTCTCTCCTTCCTTTCCCCCTTCCTTTCCTCCTTCCTTCCCCCTTCCTTCTCTCCTACATTCCCTCCTTCCTTCCCTGCTTTCTTCTCTCCTTCTCTCCTTCCTTCCCTCCTTCCTTCCCTCCTTGCTTCTCTCCTTCTCTCCTTCCTTCCCTCCTTCCTTCCCTCCTTGCTTCCCTCCATCCTTCCCTCCCTCCTTCCTACCCCCTTTCTTCTCTTTCTTCTCTCCTTCCTTCCTTCCTCCTCTCCTTTCCCTTCTCTCCTTCCCCTTCCTCCCCTTTACCCTTCCCCTCTTCTTCCCATTCCTCCCCTCTTTCCTACTCTTACATTCCCTCCCATTCTTCCTCTGCCTTTCCCTTTCTCCTATTCCTCTCCTTTCTCCTCTCCTTCCTATCTTTCCTTCTACTCCTCCCTCCATCCACTCTATCCGTTGTTGTTTTTTTATTTCTTGCTGCCCCTTTCACCTATATTTCATGTCATCATTACATTTAAAAATATTCTTTCTTAATGGAGATGACTTTATCAATTTTCCAGCCACAGGAATAAGATTTAGAGGAGCCTTTAATTAAAATAATTGACTTGGGGGGGGGGGGCTTTTATTGATTTGGGGTTCCATGAGCTTTTACAAAGGCTTTTATCTCTGCCTGCTTGGCAAGGCAGTCTTCAGTCTTACTCTCAACCCCAAATGTTTTAAAAAATGTTTCTTTTTCTCTGTCCCTAACTAATTGGACTTTCTTGTAAAAAAAACAATGTTTCATGGCAACAATCACATCAGAAGAGTCAGGAATTCTGGGGAGGGGGGGGGAATTCACAACTGAAATTATTTTTATACGTGTTGCTTAACATCTTGAATTTCTCTTCAAAGTAACCTCCTACACAGGTTGTTCTTCTTCTTCTTGTTTGACTATAGAGGACATCACTGGTAAAGAGTCGCACTTCATTTACACTAACAACAATTTAGGATACTAATCAGTGGTGGGTTTCAAAAATTGTTCGAACCTACTCTGTGGGTGTGGCCTCCTTTGTGGGAGTGGCTTGCCACCCATGTGACCAGATGGGAGTGGCTTGCCGCCCATGTGACCGGATATGAAGATGCCGACGACACTTGTCAGAACCACCTTAAATTCCCTCACACACAGCACTGGCATGCATGAGAATAGGATGTAAACTTGTTTTTTAAAAGGCATCTTTGGTTTGCGTTGAAACAACTTCAACACACGCAATGTTCTGATTGCACCACAAACGCAGTAGTCAACCTTACCTTTCACAGAGGCACTGAGTTTTATAAATATGAGCATGATAGTGTAGAATAATCATATCCAAGGATCAGTGGTGGGTTTCAAACAATTTTGGAACCTCTTCTGTAGGTGTGACCGGCTTTCCGGGTCCACTGGTGGAACCTCTTCTAACCGGTTCGGTAGATTTGATGAACCGGTTCTACCAAATAGGTGCGAACTGGTAGGAACTCACCTCTGATACTAATTAAAGTAATATATATAGTTCACTGCTTCCATTCTCTGTCCATCGGCTCGTCACAAGAGACCCTCCAGACAGAAAACCAATATTTTTACTGTTGCCTTTGTTACATTTGTGTTGTATTTGTGCTTTATTTATTTATATATATATATACCTACCTCTCACCCTATTTGTGACAAGTTCAAACATCCTGTAAAAACACTGATGAATGTGGAAGGGCTGATTTCTCATCATGCTAATTAAAAATAAAAGTTATCAAACGGTACATTTTCATTTCAAAAGCTCTTCAGATTTTTTGTTGCTGAGCAGAATCTAATTTACTGACATTATAGAAAAGGAATGAATAGTAAGAGCAATTAGGTTTCATTTTTAATTATGGAATGCCTCCAGAATGAAGAAATATATGATGTGCCTTGAGGCTGCCTGCATATTTGACTCTCAGATTACCTCTAATATAGCTACCGAGACACAGGAAAGGAGCTCTTGCAGAAAGGAGTATGTTAAATCTGTCTCACTTATCATTCTACTGGCTGTGCTCCACAGAACAAGGAGGGGTTTTTATATTCAGATGTATTTGAGATGGGCATACCTGAACCTATATTAGGAGCCCTTAATACTTTAAATTGATGATATGATAACCATCATGAAAAGGGCCACTTCTTATTTTTCTGCCTTTTTAAATTATCTCTGTCTCCTTCTTTAGCAGCTGTTACATTACTGTGAACTGAAACTTACCTGTGAGGCAAAGTAGATACAAACAGAAGGTCAGAATGCTCATCAGCTATTAATTATGGCTGCCATCTAGCTTTTCATCTCTTGATGAAAAGCAAAACATTTCAATAAAAGAAAATATTTGTAGCTCAGGTTGAAATGTGTGGTCCTTGGTGCTCTCTGAGGTTGGTCATTTTCTTGGAGATGTTTCATTACCCAAATTAGGTAACATTGTTAGGGATGTAATCCTAGTCTTGGGTTGGCAATGTATCTATATCTATATCTATATCTATATCTATATCTATATCTATATCTATATCTATATCTATATCTATATCTATATCTATATCTATATCTATATCTATATCTATATCTATATCTATATCTATATCTATATCTATATCTATATCTATATCTATATCTATATCTATATCTATATCTATATCTATATCTATATCTATATCTATATCTATATCATCTATCTATATCTATATCTACACCTACACCTACACCTACATCTACATCTATTATATCTATATCTATATCTATATCTACATCTACATCTACATCTACATCTACATCTACATCTACATCTACATCTACATCTACATCTACATCTACATCTATCTATATCTATATCATCTATATCTATGTTGTATTTGTGCTGATAAATAAATAAAGGGAGACTAGTATAGATCTTTATTTATTTATCACCACAAATACAACACAAATGTAACAAAGGCAACAGTAAAAATATTGGGTTTCTGTCTGGATGGTCTCTTGTGACGAGCCGATGGACAGAGAATGGAAGCAGTAAACTTCCTCCCAGATTTGGGCATACCAGGGGTTGTGACTTTAAATACATCTATATATCTATATATCTATATATCTATATATCTATATATCTATATATCTATATATATCTATATATCTATATATCTATATATCTATATATCTATATATCTATATATCTATATATCTATATATCTATATATCTATATATCTATATATCTATATATCTATATATCTATATATCTATATATCTATATATCTGTATCTATATCTATATCTATATCTATATCTATATCTATATCTATATCTATATCTATATCTATATCTATATCTATATCTATATCTATATCTATATCTATATCTATATCTATATCTATATCTATCTATCTATCTATCTATCTATCTATCTATCTATCTATCTATCTATCTATTTCTATCTCTATCTATCTATCTATCTATCTATCTATCTATCTATCTATCTATCTATCTATCTATCTATCTATCTATCTATCTATCTATCTATCTATCTATCTATCTATCTATCTATCTATCTCTTTATCTATATATATAAGCCATGATTGAAATAATGTATCTGTCACTTTAAATGCTCAAGTGAGATGTGATTGGATGCTGCTGCTTTAATCAGCCATAAGAGGGAGTAGGAACTACTACTGTTTGTTCCTGGTTGTTCTTGTATGTTCTCCGTGCTTGTTATTGGAATTGAATACTGTATATTGGATGGTGGCTACTCTGTATGTTAGTTACCTGTCTACATGGTGAATCGTGAGTTGAGCATCTGTAAACCAACATGTTGTATCATAGACTGTGTATATAATTCAAGACTACTTATCGCTTGCTTTGGAGAATGTTTATCCTACTTTATTTTTGTTAACGCAAGTAAAGTTATCCTTGTTTTAACTTCGGCGGCTGTGACTGATAGTGTGACTATTCAGCGGAACATTCCTTGCTACCTTCTGCTACTCAACTCTAGCCTCCAAAAGGAGATACACTTAACAAACATCATCAATGCATTTCTTATGGTTGGTTGGGTCCTTGTTAATTGATAACAGCATTGTTCAAACAACAGAACGATCCAAGTTCCTTTTCAATATCCTGGGACCTATTTTGGGGGGGAATAAGCCTTTATGACAGTGTTTCTCAATCTTGACAGTTTTAAGATGTATGGACTTCAACTCCCAGAATTCTGGGAGTTGAAGTCTACACACCATAAAGTCATTAAGGTTGAAAAATACTGCTTTATGGTTCAAATGGGATCTAGTTCAGAAGAAACAGGCAGAAGGCACATTCATTAATAAACTGTTTCTGCAAGGATAGAAATGACTACTGAGCTTATTAAGATGAATACATGACCTGTAGCTGAAGAACACATCTGTTTCCTAAAACGTTTTTCATTTAGCAAAGTCCTATTCTCAGCAGATGGAAGAGGTGGGAAAGGCTCAATAAATAGCGATCAACTTATTAAAAGGAAAGGAAAATATTTGAATGAACTGAATTTCCCTCTTGCCCCGCTGTCATGTGAGTTCTGATATACCCTTTCTGGACATGTGCTGAATCAAAAAGGTGTAATGTCTATGTTCTTAAAGAAGCTCTGGAGATACTGGAGAAAAGTATTTCAGCTTATGAAGTGCTCTATGAAACTAGCCTGATTCAAACAAGCTCCTCCTTTGAAAGTTATAGAGGTATGATAGCAATAGGGAAAAGTGCAACAGCTCCTTCATTGCTCTCACCCTTCTCTGTGAGTGGAAGGAGGTTCTCTTCAGTTGCTCTGTGGAGGATCTCCTAATAAGTTAGAATTTGAGATGTGAGACGTCAGTTACTTATTATGGGCAGGCAAGGCATTTCCATTTGTTCAAAAGAGTTCAGTCTACTTCATTTTCACTCCACAATAAACCCTGCTGGATTTTAGGGCTCATGTTCAGCTCTCCTGCTGGCTTGCTTTGATAATATCAATAGAAAGACCACTATATGGAGTACTTAGATAGGATGGGCAATGTTCTCTCTCCTTTCCTAGCTTTCTCTCTTTCTGTGATAACATCTGTGTGCAGGGTGAGAAATAATACAAAATGTGATCAAGTCCGTCCTAAAACAAATCTTATCCCCAATCCTACAGTTCCCAGGCACTCCTCTTTCCAAAGTACATACAGTTCAGAGGAAAGCTTTCTTTACAGTGCCACCCATTTTGCTTTTATGATTTGAATTCCTGTGTTTTCCAAATTCCTGTAACAGTATGTCCCCAAGAGTGCATCTGTAGTTCATGACGTTCACAGATATTAGGCCCAGCAGTATATTTTCCTTTTGTGTAAAAGAAATAATAATGAGCCTCCTAGTATTTAAATTCATTTCAATAGTAACAAGGCTAATATAGTCCAGTCTTTAAAATGTACATTAACCATGGATTCAGATCTGATTTAAGGTGAAATAGCAGCATTTCTCCACCTGCACTTTGTAGGCTCCCCAGATGGCATTAATAAATATCTGTGACAACTCTGAGCAAAACAGAATCTGTCTTTTTGGCATTGATAAAGTTCATGTACACCATTAAACACATGTATGAATGCACAACAATAGGAAATTATGAGAAAAGAAAGGAGAGATGTAAGTCAAGATAATTATTGCTTTTTCTTTTGTAGCCTGGAAATTACATTAGGGCAGCATTCATACCTTCAGACAGACGGCTCTTTAGAACTTTCCAATCAATCCTAACTCAACATTTTTCAATGCAATTAATTAGCACATGTCTATTCTAAAGCTATAATTTATATTTTTTTTAAATGATTTCAACATAATGTGTACTTTTATTTGAATCTTTTTTCTAGAGAGCTTTGATAGCAATAGCAATAGCAATAGCAATGGCAATAGCAGTTAGACTTATATACCGCTTCATAGGGCTTTCAGCCCTCTCTAAGCGGTTTACAGAGTCAGCATATCGCCCCCACAGTCTGGGTCCTCATTTCACCCACCTCGGAAGGATGGAAGGCTGAGTCAACCTTGAGCCGGTGAGATTTTAACCACCGAACTGCAGATAACAGTCAGCTATAGTGGCCTTTAGTACTGCACCCTAACCACTGCGCCACCTCGGCCTGTCAGACCTTTCCCTTGTAACATAGGAAGAATCTTTTTTGCAAATTTGCAGAGATTTTTCTGCCTCTCTGATCTTCCCAAATGGACACACGGATTGAAATGATGATGTCCAAGTGTGACTGTCACCAGTGGAAGAATGTTTTGATCAGATCAAATGACTTCATAATAAATCAGTTGTTACGCTCATCAATTTCACATACACTGAGATTCCTTGTGTCTAATCACATTTGGCCAATAAAGAATTCTATTCTGTTCTGTTCTGTTCTATTCTATTTGTTAGATCCGCGGAAAGAACCAGGCGGGAGGCGTCTGAGGTAACCGTAAGTAACACAACGTTTATTGCAGGAAAGAACAAACAACAGAAGTAGACCGGCACCCTTCATCTGTCTGACAGCTTTTTATATAGAGCTGTCAGACAGGAGGACCAATAGCCGCGCGTATGACAGCCCGGCAACTTGCAGGTCGCGCCTGATTGGCTAAGACGCGCCTGGCTGTTGCCGAGCTGTCATTCGTAAGTCCGAGTACGTACTCGGGCTTCAACACTATTCTATTCTATTCATTTATCATAATATTGTGAGATGAAAAAGCAAAAGAAGTTTCTAGTGTCAAGGTGGGCAACCAAAACAAGGAAGAAGTTTGCATTATTTTCATCCAGATGTTGTTATTCCCAATCTACCCTACAGCTCTGTGATTTCCTTATTATCTCCCATTGCTGACAATTATGCAGATAACTTTGAAGAGAGAATGTAGGAATAGTTTCATAAATATCAGCTTATCCCTGAAAGAGATGAGATGAGTAAGAAACCCAAAATAGCTCCACCTTGATTCTTTTTCGGGAGTCTCTTATCATAGTATGTAACAATAATGTGATCCTTGCATTGCCTGTTCACAATCAGATCTACTTCAAAAGGCTGAAATCTGTAAAGTGCAATTCTGCACCTTTGTCATCAGCCAAGGTTGACTAGTGCTATCTAGACCTGGATACTAAAAAATATGTAAAGAGACAAATATTATTTGTTTTTAGGTGATCATAAAATAAATATTCACATATGTACTGTGCTCTTATATATAAGGACATATATATTTTATTTATCATTCAATGTAAAAATAATATGTCTATGTTGAGATTTCATATTGTTTATATCATCCCGAACTTTTCCAAATTATCATATTAAGTGAAGTAGCATAATGTTAAATAGATAATTGGAGATACATTTTAATCACAATAATTTAATGAGAGCTAAGAGGTGGCGCAGTGGTTAAATGCAGCACTGCAGGCTACTTCAGCTGACTGCAGTTCTGCAGTTTGGCTGTTCAAATCTCACCGGCTCAGGATTGACTCAGCCTTCCATCCTTCCGAGGTGGGTAAAATGAGAACCTGGATTGTTGTTGGGGGCAATATGCTGACTCTGTAAACCGCTTAGAGAGAGCTGAAAGCTCTATGAAGCGGTATATAAGTCTAACTGCTATTGCTCCGGACTCTTACTACTCTCCCAGCCTTCCGCAAAGCCACTAAGTCTTGGCTGCTCCGGCAGGCCAGGGGGCTGTTGAAGTATCCAGCCCCATGGTAACTATGAATGTTGTGTATTTTAAATTGTTGTTTTGTCTATTTATCCCCTTCCCCTATTTATTGTAAGCTGCCCGGAGTCCTTCGGGGGTGGGCGGCATACAAGACCAATAAACTGAACTGAACTGAACTATTGCTATTGCTAGTTTAATTTAACAAAAAACTCTGTTACATAATTCTGTTATTGGCAGTTACTATTTTATAAAACACCAGAAACCAGAAAACTAATACATCTGGTCTAAAATTTTGAGATATGAAAAATTTATCTCAAAAACTTAATAATATATTATTTTCTTATAAGGAGAAGGAGAAGAAACTTTTAAACAAGTATGAAATATATTATGAGATTTGTAAGTGATACAATGAACCTTTTAGCAAGGCACAGAAAGGGTAGCAAGAAAAGACACAAAAGGAAAGATCTGAAAAGTTAACAACCCATTAAAGTGAAGAGTGACTCTGCATTGATTCTTCATTGTACATTACTGCATAATAAATGTAATTGACAGTTGTAGATTTAGCTAAAAAGGAGTTCCTCAAATAAGTAAGAAAACTACCCATTTAATTTACTGGGCAGACATCTAGAAATTGAAATATAATTAAATTAATATTGACCTTCACAGCATTTTTCTTTGAGTAGTAAAAGGCCTTCTAGTATTTTATAAAGTGATGAAGCAGGTTATTTTCCTTGGAAGCACATATAATCTACCTTGCTATATTGTCACAGCTAAATTCACATCTCAGAAGAACCACAGGATTTTTTTCCCCTTCAGATGCTGCTCCCAGCTGACCCAAAATCTACCTTTCTGTTTAAGAAAAACAGAACAGATTATTATATTCTTTGCCGAGAATGCTATTGCCTGATACATTATTTTATAAGTCTTCAAGCTAACTGGGCAATGGTTTCTAAATAAATGATCATTCAAGTATTATTTTATGAAACAATGGAATGAGACAAAGAACATCTATCTTCAGTTCTTTGACTCCTTTCTCTGCACTATTCCTAGCATTTTTATTGTTTAAGAAATGTGTAAGTCAATTTTTTTTCCAAAGTGAAACACAGTTAAGATGCTAAAAATATTTATTACAAGATAAAAATACTGGTAAAACTGAAAGTGCTCATGCATGCACACACACCAATTAGCTATCTGGGAGACAGAGGAACGTGACTTGTTGAGACAACATTTCTATAGAAGTGACTTTGCCACCAAGGAAACCCTCTTGAATTCACCTGGACAAATCCACATGGAGGAAATTTTCCTCCTATTCATCAGATCATACAATCTAATGCTGCCATAGATAAACTCTTACTCAGTTTGTTTCTTTAGGTGCACTTTTTATCAAGTTTTACTTGATAAAAACTGTCTTCCCTTGCAGCTGATGTTATCAAAATAATAGAAAGATAATGTCATTCAGCTACGCCGTTCCATCCTGACTTATTATTTCCCTATCTTGCTATCTTTCCTCTTTTCCTATCCCTTCCTATCTCCTTAGATGTCTCACTGCCATCTCAAAACATAACTGCTGACACTGAGTGATTTATCTTCTTTTCTAAGCCTCCCCTCCCCTTAATCCCTTTCTATATCAGTTGACAACTCCATCATTCACCTTGCTTATCAGGCCTGCTGCTTTTCTGTATCTCTGATGCATTCCATCCTCTTCTCTTCTCTTTCATGTTCAGCTTATTGGCAAGTTGTACCACTTTCCCTGTTTCTCTTAAACTCTCTCATCTAAAAGTTAGTTCATCTCTGATTGTCACAAGTTCTCTCCTTCTTTTTCCCATTACTCTGAATTCTGATTTCTATCCCAAAGCCCACTGATCCATTTTCAGACCTTAGTATTGGCTTTACAGCCTCCTTCATCTTTAGTTTTGCAGAGCTTAAAATAATAATAATAATAATAATAATAATAATAATAATAATAATAATAATAATAATACCCAAAAAACAATATCACAAGCGGAAATAACTGATATTCAAGACACAACTAAAGACATTATAGTAGAACTCCCAGAAGAAGCTCTTGGGGAGGAAATAACATCACCACCACTAGAACCAGTTATCACTGAACCAACTGATGAACTAACTCAAAAACAAAAAGAATTGAAGGATAAGATCATGGAGCATTTTCTGCTTAATGAGGAAAGGCAACGTTTACCATCACTAAAAACTGTGCCGAAGAAAATTTTGGCCCCTATCATGAAAATGGTTAATGCAGTGTTTTCAACAATTGAACCAGGATCCATCTTGGAAACAAACCAGTTAATGTACAGCGCAGCTGTAATAGTCACTAATGAACTAGGCATTAAAATTAAAGTACCTAGTCATACAACAGAAAAAGCATCAAAGCCAAAGTGGAAAATCCGTTTAGAACAAAAAATAAAAAAATTAAGGGCAGATGCTAGTAACTTAAAGAACATGCATGAGCAACGGCTTAAAAACAACAAAATCATAGATCGGCTAATCAGGAGATATAGATTGGATACAAGAAACATCAATGAAGCTGTAGAGATTGTAAAACAGCAGATAACAGCAACAGCTAGAAAAATTGAAAGATATGAGGCACGAATCATCCAATATAAACAAAATCAGCAATTTCGATCAGACCAACGGCGTTTTTATCAAAGTCTTAATGTAAATGGTGACACCAAAAGTGAAAAACCAGAAAAACAGGCCACAGTTGAATTCTGGAAAGAATTGTGGGAAAATGCAAAGGACTACAACAAGGAAGCAAAGTGGATACATGACTTTGAGAAAAGCATTGGCAACAAACAAATGCAAGTATTAGAAATAACAACTGAGATGGTCAAAAATCGAGTTAAAAAGGTAAAGAATTGGACATCACCTGGAAAGGACCAATTACATGGTTTCTGGCTCAAATATCTGACCAGTTTACATGCAATATTGGCCAGGCAACTGAATGAAATTTTACAAAAGGGCCAAATTGATGAATGGTTGACAACTGGAAAAACATACTTGATTCAGAAAGATCCAACTAAAGGAACAACACCTGAAAACTACAGACCAATAACATGCTTGCCAACAACCTTCAAATTACTCACAGGCATTATTGCAGATAACATGATGGATTATTTGGAAACAAACAACATCTTGCCAGTAGAGCAAAAAGGCAACAAAAGAAGGAGCAGGGGCACAAAAGATCAGCTTCTAATTGATAAAATGATATTAGAAAATTGTAAGAACAGAAAAACGAACTTGAATATGGTCTGGATTGATTACAAAAAGGCATTTGACTCACTGCCACATAGTTGGATCATAAAATGCTTAGAAACAACTGGCATTAGCAAAAATATTACATCCTTTACTGAAAAGGCAATGAAACAATGGAGAACTGAGTTGGCAGTAGGGAATGAGAGCTACGGAATGGTTAATATCAAGCGAGGAATTTTCCAGGGTGATTCACTTTCACCTCTTCTCTTCATCATCGCAATGATCCCACTATCAGTAATCTTAAAAAAAATGAAATTAGGCTACCAAACAGCCAAAAAAGCTGAAAAAATTTCGCATTTACTATATATGGATGATTTGAAACTCTACGGAAAGTCAGAAATAGAAATCCAATCATTGACAAATACAGTCCGAGTATTCAGCACCGATATTTCAATGCAGTTTGGCATGGAAAAATGCGCCACTGTATCCATAAAAAGAGGCAAAATCACTGCATCTGAGGGAATTGAAATGCCCAATGGCCAACTAATTAAATGCAAAGAAAATGAAGCCTACAAATACTTAGGCATTCTGCAGTTGGATAACATCAAGCATGGAGAAGTAAAAACTATTGTCAGACGAGAGTACACCAACAGAGTTAGGAAAATTTTGAAATCTAAATTGAATGGTGGAAATACAATCAAGGCCATAAATACCTGGGCAATACCAGTTATAAGATACACAGCTGGCATAGTTAACTGGACACAAGCTGATTTGGACCTTTTGGACCGAAAAACCAGGAAACTAATGACAATGCACTACAGTTTACATCCACATGGTGATACTGATAGACTATATCTGCCCCGAAAATCAGGTGGCAGAGGATTATTACAAGTGAAGCAAACAGTTGAAGAAGAAAAACATGCACTGGCTGATTATTTAAAAGAAAGTCAAGAACATCTATTAATCGAAGTAAAGAACAAAAATCTACTGAAGGCCCAACAGACAAAACAAGAATACAGAAAAGATGTGATAAAATCAAGAATGGAGAGTTGGCAGAACAAAGCACTGCATGGTCAATTTCTGGAAAAAATAAAAGATCAAGTGGACAGGGAACAAACTTGGTTATGGTTAAAAATAGGTACATTAAAGAAAGAAACAGAGTCACTAATCCTGGCTGCGCAAGAACAAGCTATCCGCACAAATGCCATTAAGGCCAAAATCGAAAAATCCTCTGATGATGCCAAATGCAGACTTTGCAAAGAAGCTGACGAAACTGTTGATCACATACTCAGCTGCTGTAAAAAAATCGCGCAGACTGATTATAAATTGCGGCACAATTCAGTAGCACAAATGATCCATTGGAATTTGTGCAAAAATTATAATATTAAAACAGCAACAAACTGGTGGGAACATCAGCCTGAAAAAGTCACAGAAAATCAGATGGTCAAGATCTTGTGGGATTTCCGTATACAAACCGACAAAATACTGGCGCATAATACACCAGACATCACACTGGTTGAGAAAAATAAGGTCACAATCATAGACATCGCAATACCAGGTGATAGCAGGGTCGCCGAGAAGGAACATGAAAAAATCGCAAGATACCAGGACTTAAAAATCAAAATTCAACGACTATGGCACAAACCAGCAGTGGTAATTCCAGTGGTAATTGGCACACTGGGTGCTATTCCAAAAGCACTGGAATTACATTTAAAACAGTTAAAAATTGACAAAATCACCATCAGTCAAATGCAAAAAGCCGCACTGCTTGGATCTGCACGCATATTACGAAAATACGTTACGACGTCCTAGGCCCCTGGGTGGGGCCCGACTAGTAACCAATGCCAAATCCGGCGAAACAACTGGCCGCTGTGATACAATTGTATAATAATAATAATAATAATAGAGAACATCTTTCCTATTTCTTTATCACTTCCACCACGTGCCACCAGAAAACTCTTAATGATTCTGTTCTTTCTCCCTTGAAGTCAAAATGGTTGTCTGTTCTGTCCCCCCTTCTCCGCTCGTTCACAGACGACAGGCAGACAGACTTAAAAGGAAAGAACTTTATCAGCCTCGGCTCATGCTGGCTGCGAGCCCAAAAATAAACATAAATAAAGTCTCTGGCAAGAAGATAACAGAATGCAAAAACAAAACTCTTACAAAGCAATTCACTTCTCCAAGTGTCTCCTTGAATCAGAGTTACAGAAAGCAAATCACTTCTCCAAGTGTCTCTCACAAACAAACCACGAGCAATGAATGAACGAATGAGTGAATGTTGACTTCTGCAACCTCCATCAGTCCTTTTATCTCCAAAAGACGACACTAACGAGCCCCAGCTGCATTGTTAATCTTGCATCCCGACTCAACTCACAGCAAACTTCTGCTGAGTCACAACAGTTGCCTGCTTATGTACTTATCCATAACAGAGGAATTATACTGTTATCTGGGATAACTGATCGTAATCTACAGATTATTATATTCACATTACAATAAACTTTATAAAAAGGGGAAAATCCAGTCTTTTAATTTCTCAATCTCAGAGTTTAAATGCAGTCCTTCCGAAGCATCTAGTTTGCCTGAAAGTTCCACTATCAAAAATATAACTAAATGAAACTGTTATATTACATAGAAGGAACATAATGCCAAAACGTCCTTTGTAACTTACAATTATCAACTTATGAGTAAATTGTTATCTACAGAACATCCTGATATATCAATTAATTTACATTCTGAAATGACATTCTTAAAGAAGGAAATTTTCACCTGCAGTTATCTATCTGCAATGTATACATTGCATACATGCATATCTAATGCGGCTAATATATTCAGTCATTCATATCCTTTCACACTCATCTTTTGATATTATAAAATACTGACTTCAAACTTAAACGTTTTACTCCATGCATAAAATAAAATAAAAATACAATTCAACGGGACATCTTATGCTCATATCCATACCGGCTAATACTGATTGACTGACTGATTGATTATGTACTATCAAGTTGTTTCCCAATAACTACATATATTTTTTCAATGAACTGAATATATGAATGCATAAAAGAAAGTTTTTTTTAAATTAACTGTAATATTTTTATATCAATTCTACAAACATCTTTTTTTGAGGCTTTCATTCTTTCAACGTCCTTCAGAATTATTATATGACTAATATAATCCATCAGTAGCACGCACTCTTATTGCAATATGCACATGCGATGATCTTTCTTTGTTAATCATAGTTTACCTTACAAACTAAGCCCATAGAATATCTGAGTAGAAACATTTTTCATATGAATGAAATTGGGTAGTAAACAGGGTAGTAAATAACCATTTGCTTGTTTACAGATCAGACAAGATTACCGATAAAGCATGCCATGTTTATATTCTGTTCTATATAAATAACGTAGAATTAAAATTCTCTCTTCTTTCACATAAGGTTTAGAAGATTAACCATAGTTTTCAGAATTAAATATCTGATTGCTGAAAAACTTTGCTCACTTTAAATAGGAAGAAAAGGGTTATGTTTCTGACATTCAGTGCCAAGGAGATAATTGCCGTGAGTTCTTGAATTGTACGTATTCGGTTGGGGCAGAAGGTAATTCTTATATTTTTCTGTAACTGTAACTGATATTACATGGAATTGTCTTCACAAACAACAATCTCTGACATGTCTTGGTAAAATGATTTAGTAGTTGATTAAAATGGTGGAGCAAAACCAAACAGCAACGGTGTAAGATTTATATGTTTCTCTAAATCCTGAAACATGCACATTTGTTTACCTATTTATAAATTGTACTTTTTGCCTACCAAGTGCCTGTAGAAAATAGGACAATCTCAGAGTAATACAATCAAGAAAGACATGATCAAATCCTCCTAAACAAGAAAATGAAAACAGGATTAAATTTGCCAAGTTACATACTGGAAGCATTTCACACATTAAAAAATATCGGCAGCAAAGTAAGCCAGAATACAATCTCATTTGTTTTGTTTTAGGTCTTCAAAGGGTAGCCATCGATACTGTAATCAATCCACCTTCCTTGCTGATTGTTTTCTTTTTCTCTTTCCTTCCATCTTTTTCAGTATTTGCATAAAGTATCCAAAATAGGATAATTTGAGTCAAATCATTTTCACATATAATGAAAACTGTGGCTGGATTTGTTCTAGTATCCATTCATTTGTTTTCTTGCCTGTCCACAACATTTTCAAATCTAAAATGCTCCAACTCTAAACTTCAAGTGGTAATGATTCTACCCTACTTCTTCAAAGTAGAACTTTTCCTTCCCTGGAATGCCACAGGGAAAACCATAGAAAGCCTAGATAATTTAGAGCTATGCAGATACAATATAGCATATGAGAAATCCCAAAGCCTTTAATGTAGTCTTGTGATAAGCATCATTGAAAATACAAAAGATCTTCAGCTCTTCTGTACAAGCAGTTCTCACTTACGAACACAAAGACTCCAAAATTTATGTTGCTAAGTGAGAAATTTGGGAAGTGAGTTTTGCCCCATCTTATTGCTTTTCACATTTGTGAAGTGAATCACTGCAGTTGTTAAATTAGTAACATTTAACTACTAACATTAATTAGTAACATAAACAACATTACCATTGTTAAGTGAATCTGGCTTGCTTGCTTGCTTGCTTGCTTGCTTGCTTGCTTGCTTGCTTGCTTCCTTCCTTCCTTCCTTGTTTGTTTGTTTGTTTGTTTGTTTATTTACCTATTTACTTATTTACTTATTTATTTATTTATTAGACTTATATACCGCTTCATAGGGCTTTCAGCCCTCTCTAAGCGGTTTACAAATTTTTTAGCAAATTGAGTCAGCAAATTGCCCCCACAGTCCGGGTCCTCATTTCACCCACCTCGGAAGGATGGAAGGCTGAGTCGACCTTGAGCCGGTGAGATTTGAACTGCTGAATTGCAGATCACAGTCATCTAAAGTGGCCAGCAGTACTGCACCCTAACCACTGTGCCACCTCGGCTCATGTGACCATTGACTTTGCTTGTCAGAAGGTCACAAAAGGTTATCTATAGACCCTCAGACACTGGAACCATCATAAATATGAACCAGTTATCAAGCACCAGTTACATGACCATGGGGATGCTGCAACAGTCATAAGTGTGAAAAATGGTCATAGGTCACTTTTTATAATTTTGAACACTTGCTGAATAAATAGTTGTAACCCAAGAATGGAGGCCTTTGAACTATGGTGCTGGAGAAGACTCCTGCGAGTCCCTTGGACTGCAAGGCGATCAAACCAGTCAGTCCTAGAGGGGAGATCAACTCTGACTGCTCTTTAGAAGGCCAGATCCTGAAGATGAAACTCAAATACTTTGGCCACCTAATGAGGAGCAACTTGTAACTTCAAACAGTTACAAAACAAACAGTTGTAAGTTGAGAACTACATAACTGTATGTTTGTTGAATGCCATCCAATCAGAGGGGCTTAGATGAACAACTTTCACTCCTACCATAATATCTTAAGCACAGTGAGACTCGGGAGAGGTCTATATTCCAATCCATGTATTAATTTAGGAGATATAGATTAAATTAGTTTGCATTAAAATTCATTGGATTCCTCAAATATCCTTAACAAGGTAGGTAAAGCAAAAATGCCCAAAATCACTTTATATGAGTAGGGCACTAAATTTTCAATAACATCATTTTCAGTGCTATATTGCTATTTTCATGTGAGTACATACCAGTGGTGGGTTTCAAAAATTGTTGGAATCTACTCTGTGGGTGTGGCCTCCTTTGTGGGAGTGGCTTGCCACCCATGTGACCGGATGGGAGTGGCTTGCCGCCCATGTGACCGGATATGAAATTATGAATTAGTACTTAAGTCGGTCCAAGTAGCTATTCAGAAACTCTGGCATTGAAGCATGCAAGTCTTAAAGCTGTCAAGTTACAAGATCCTTGCCAGTGGTGGGTTTCAAAAAATTTTTGGAACCTCTTCTGTAGGTGTGGCCTGCTTTCCGGGTCCACTGGTGGAACCTCTTCTAACCGGTTCGGTAGATTTGACGAACCGGTTCTACCGAATAGGTGCGAACTGGTAGGAACCCACCTCTGGTACATACAGACACAGAGAAGCATTCGCTTTTTATACAGATTGGGCTATCGTTTTAAAAATGGTCTCATTCAAAATGGCATGGCATATGATTCTTTTTTTCAAGGCAGCTAGAGGGTGACAAAGAGCAGCGTTTACCTCTCTTATTAGTACAGCAGAGATATAGAACCACTCTTGGGAACCTTTACTAATAGAAGAGATGATCAATTGAGACAGACATTCAAAGAAGTATTTGCTGGAAATAACTTCCGGCACATCTTTGTAAAAATGAACAAAAATCATTTTTTGCAATTTTTTCCCCCCAAAGTATATAAAAGAGCTGATTTAGAACACTGCATCCTTTTTCTCAGCAAAACCCTCCAAATTCTTAGAAACATCATCCTGTGCTATACAAATCGTGGAAATCTGAATGACTAGCTGAAAATACCATTAGTAATGCATAGAGCAGTGTTTTTCAACCTTGGCAACTTGAAGATGTCTGGACTTCAACTCCCAGAATTCCCCAGCCAGCATTCGCTGAAAAAAGGTTGAAAAACACTGGCATAGAGAAGCTTCTGGGTGAGATTCTGGTGGACTAGATGCACCAGAAGGAGCGGAGATGACATTTCAATAGTGATTGGTAGCCAGATGGCAAATTCTGGCTAGTGCAATTTTTATGAATAAAGAGGATTGTGCAGTCACCCATTTGCACTGAGACAGCTGCTCCTCACAAGTAGTCTGAAGGACTTGAGGTTTATGTGGTTAATTTATGAGCTGAA
This sequence comes from Thamnophis sirtalis, assembly GCF_051295495.1. Classification (NCBI taxonomy): domain Eukaryota; kingdom Metazoa; phylum Chordata; class Lepidosauria; order Squamata; family Natricidae; genus Thamnophis; species Thamnophis sirtalis. Next base: position 61,373,616 of record NW_028261391.1, read on the forward strand.
TTGCTGGGAATCGAGGTACTTCAGTCAAACTCACAGTCCTAATGCAGCCTATATGGATACAAGCTTCGCACAAGCTTATAACTCTAAGACAGCTTCTGAAGCTATTAAAAAGATTAAACCAAGAAAGACCAGATTGATTATCATGTTCTTATTATAAATGTTTTGACGATGAATTTTCACAACCTTCACAAAACTTGAGAACTCTACCTTTCAGAAATGGAATATGCCAGACATTTGTAAAAAGACAAATATAGCAATAATACCTAAAATGAGGCAGGATTTAACTTTAACAAGCAACTTTGAGCCAATGTCATCAATATATATAAAAGCAAAATGCCACTCATGCATCATCACAAAATCTCCAGAACCGTAAAGCCTACAAACTTCAAATTTGCCATGTATGTTTCTCTTGGCTTCTAGGTTCTCACTAAGAAAGGATTTTTAGAAATGACTATCAGAGCATTAGTGTTTCCTATATTATTATTAACATGCTCTGATGCTAAGGAGTTCTATTACCCCCTCTCCACCTGAAAACAAATTATTTATAACTGATAGATTGAAAATAATTTTGCAACAATTTATTCATGAGGATCAATAGAGGTTTTTATCTAAAATACAATAGCAATAGCAATAGCAATAGCAGTTAGACTTATATACCGCTTCATAGGGCTTTCAGCCCTCTCTAAGCGGTTTACAGAGTCAGCATATTGCCCCCAACAATCTGGGTCCTCATTTTTACCCACCTCGGAAGGATGGAAGGCTGAGTCAACCCTGAGCCGGTGAGATTTGAACAGCCAAACTGCTGAACTGCAGTCAGCTGAAGTAGCCTGCAGTCCTGCATTTAACCACTGCGCCACCTCAGCTCATGAAACAGCAATCTTAGAAATGTACTGGATATTTTGGAATATTTGGAGCAACAATGAAAAACTAGTCACACTGATTTTCTTAAACACAGAGATTATCTTTGACAATTTAAACTTGGCTTTCTGGTTCGAAGTTTTAGAAGATATGAATTTTGTAGAAAATATATAAAGTAGGTCAGATCAATTTGTACTTCATACATTAAACCAAAAGTGTTTATAAATAAATGCATTTGATATTTGATTTCTGAACCAAAATAGGCTGAATGAATTTTTAAAAAGTCTTTAGATAAAAATTATTAATGATCAATTTTTTTATCTTTACGTTACACCTGCATTACTCATTGAAATAACACAATTTGTTATCTCAGTGTGCACTGAGCAATATAATTTATTTACTGATTGATGGAATGTGGAATTGCTTTATTCCTGCCTGCACAATTACTAAATTTAAAAAAAAACTTTATTACCAAGGGGTATCAATCAGAAGTAAATCAGGATAATGTCCAGCGAATAATTTCATAAATTGAATATATACCTGGATACAAGCATCTCCAGCCCAAGATTAAAGAAGGATCAAGAAAGTCCAAGAAAAACTACTTTCTATCATATGGAACCCTCATAGGATACAAATATGAGCAAAGACTTTATTGTTTATGTACCATAGATTATAAATTATTCAGATTTTTAAATGGAATCTTCTTACAAAGTTCTCCTTAAAAGACAAAAATGATGATTAAACAGATGAGGTTGTTCAGTAGTCCAAGCTAAGTACTTTCTCCTTAGGCTCCTAACCCTGTCCTCTGAAAAATATTGGAGACAATGACTACTCCAAGATCATTCTGAGCTTCCATGACCAAAGTTTAGTTTTAGTTTAGTTTAGTTTAGTTTTATTTGTCTTGTATGCCGCCCACTCCCGAAGGACTCCGGGCGGCTTACAATAAACAAGGGAGGGGATAAATAAACAAAACAATACTTTAAAATCCACAACAGTCACAGTTTCCGTAGGGCTGGATATTTTGAAAGCCCCCCGGCCTGCTCGAGCAGCCAGGACTTAACGGCTTTGTGGAAGGCTGGGAGGGTAGTAAGGGTCCGGATCTCCACGGGGAGGTCGTTCCAGAGGGCTGGAGCTGCGACAGAGAAGGCTCTCCTCCGGGGAGTCGCCAGCCGACATTGGCTGGCAGATGGAATCCGGAGAAGACCTAACCTGTGAGATCTAACCGGTCTATGAGAGGTAATCGGCAGGAGGCGGTACTCTCAGTTGGATTTGAACCTGGTACCACAGTCCTAACTGATCTTAGCCATCCTTGTGACTCTCCTGCTCAAAGATATTAGCAGCATGTGAGAGAATACGAGGATAAACTCTTGAGACTACAGATGGTCCTTTCTTGAAAACTGCAGAGAATTCTTATTCTTTTTTTTTTTACTTTTATTGGTAACATCAGTAAAGCATTACTGTAAGTAATCCAGTGCAGATGTTCAACTGAATGCACAAACCAACTTGAATACAGCAGAAATAATGACTTACTTTATATGATGGGAAAACCAGTGTGGGGCTAAAGAAATGTAGGATCTCAAAATCAAATATAAGTCACAATCATGTGGCACCAGATTTGAATTTTTATGCATTATACTAGTGCAGAACTGACAGAACTACATATATACTGAAGTTGTGAAGTTTTTCTTGTTCTTACAAATAATCCTGTTTTCTTTCATTTAAGAAGGAAAAGAATTTTAGGAATACAGACAGACAGCAGAAAAATATTCTTTCTTTTTAAAAAAAACCTTTAACTGAATGCTTGGTGGCTTGTTAGTGAATGTTTTCTTAGCTTATTTTCTTTCCTTTTTTCAACAATAGCAACCTTGCTCTATCTCAATCAGCTAACTTCTGATGACCTATTGTCACTCCAAATGCTTCTTTTTGATGAATTTAGTTTTTTTCTCATTTTAACAAAGGCCAGAGATTACCTGTGCTTCCCTTCAAATTTATCTCTACTTCTCTAGAGATTTCCCTTGGAATTAGCTATCATATCATATTGTAAAGTGACTTGTTAGGTTATTTTGTCTGCGAGAGGTTAGCTCAAGCAGTCTTATCGTGCATTCCCTTAGTCAGGCAAAATTCCCACTGACATCAAAAGACCGAAGCGTGCATGATTAAGCTGTATATATAACTAAACTCCAAATTCACCTTGGTTCCCAGCTTCATTTACACACAAGATGAAAGTAAGCAAGTGATTATATGTTCTCAGATAATTGCACACATTATTACTCTTCGGCCGTGAAACAAAGCTTCTTTATAAACAGAAGGTTTATCACTGGCAAAGGTCTCCTTTAAAGCTTTCAGCTGACCAATTTCACAGGCTACCTTTAAAAAAAAAGTCATCTTTCTGCTGACCAAATCCTCCATCACTCAAATTTAATTACCTTCAACTGAAAAGCTGCACAGTCAAATAATTTATGATGCAAAAATGTTTTCTTAGATTTTTTTTTAATGACTTCATTTTTAAAAATATTGGAATTTTTTTTTGCTTTTCCTCTCTGCATATTTGCAGTCCACCGATGTCACAGATCATTGAATACAGAGATAGAATAAATAGACAGCCACTCAGTACACATCAGTTTGAACATTGGTTATTGCTTTTGATAGTTTATTTATTTTTTCTTTGAGGAAGGTAAAATCTTTCAACATTCTTTGGACTTCACAATGTGTGTTCATGTTATGTTTTTTAGGCCTTGTTTATGGTTCATGACCTCAGGGGCCAGGTTGCCATGAAGGATTTGGGTTTGCATCATTATTATGTGTACCTTCATGGTATTGGACCTGGGTACTTGAGAGACCGCCTGCTGCCAATTACCTCCCATAGACCCGTTAGATCGCACAGGGTTGGCCTCCTCCGGGTTCCGTCTACCAGCCAATGCCATCTGGCTACCACCCGGGGGAGGGCCTTCTCTGTAGCAGCTCCGGCCCTTTGGAACGAGCTCCCCGTGGAGATTCGGACCCTCACCTCTCTCCAGGCCTTCCGGAAAGCTGTCAAAACCTGGCTGTGCCAGCAGGCCTGGGGTTGATGAGTTCCCTTCCCCTCTCGACTTGTATGGCTGTATGACTCTTGTGTATTTTAATTACGTGTATTGTGTTTGTATCCCCTTTTCCCCTTTTTAATTTGTTCGCTGCCCTGAGTCCCTCCCGGAGAAGGGCGGCATACAAATAAACTAAATCAATCAATCAATCAATCTATTCAAAGTTCCCCATCATTCCATGATGCTTTTTCCCTGCAGGTAATTCCATATCTATTTTCTCAGACACTTGCCTCAACATAGACTCAGCTTCCTTTCATGTATGTATTTTTATGCAATTTTTGAACTGAAAAATATTTTGAGACTGATGCTAGAGCAATGTTTGCAAAAAAAAAAAACACACCAATGTTCATATGAACATTGTGCCTGAAGGTTTTCTGTTAACTAGTCTTATGTTCCAGGGGTTTGTTTCCATTCAGATTCACTAATAAAAACAACTACCTATCTATGAATAAAGTCAGGATGTTGGCAAATCTCTGTTCAGACATTTTATCACGTTGAAGATACCAGTGATTAAAAATCACCACTAGAAGACTTTGGTTGAACAAAGAACATGACAGAGAATATAAGCTTCAAATGCAAGTCCTATTATTTTTTCCTTCAACATCACTTTGCAAAACTGAATTGTAAACCCTCTTTACAACTATTGAACAAACTGTGTAATAAGCTAAATACAGTGGTGGGTTTCAAAAATTTTGGAAACGTACTCTGTGGGTGTGGCCTCCTTTTGGGGAGCGGCTTGCTGGCCATGTGACTGGGTAGGAGTGGCTTGCCGGCCATGTGACCGGGTGGGAGTGGCCAACTTGGAAAATGTGATGAAACTCACTTAACAACACTCTTGCTTAGCAACCAAAATTTTGGGCTCAATTGTGGTCATAAGTTCTCTTTTTTCTTTCTTTCTTTCTTTCTGTCTTTCTGTCTCTCTGTCTTTCTGTCTTTCTGTCTTTCTTTCTTTCTTTCTTTCTTTCTTTTATCTCTCTCTCTCACTTTCTTTTCTTTTTTCTTTTTTCCCTTTTTTCTTTCTTCCTTTCTCTTTCTCTCTTTGTCTTTCTGTCTTTCTCTGTCTCTCTCTCTCTGTGTGTGTCTGTCTGTCTCCCTCTGTGTGGATCTGTCTCTTTCCTCCCTCCCTCTCTCTCTCTATCTCTCCCCTCCCTTCCTCTCTCTCAGTCACTCTGTGTGTATATGTGTGTTTGTGTGTCTGTCTGTCTGTCTCTCACTCACTCACTCAATCACTCACTCTGTGTGTGCGTCTCTCTCTGTGTGTGTCTCTATCTGTCTGTCTGTCTGTCTGTCTCTCCCTCCCTCCCAACCCGCAGATGGGCTCCGGACAGTGGTGGGTTTCAAAAAATTTTGGAACCTCTTCTGTAGGTGTGGCCTGCTTTCCGGGTCCACTGGTGGAACCTCTTCTAACCGGTTCGATAGATTTGACGAACTGGTTCTACCGAATAGATGCGAACTTGTAGGAACCCACCTCTGGCTAGATATTACATCAACTCCATGACTTTCTTTAGTATATCTAGTCCAGAAACGGATGATATATGCCATCATATGCTAGTACATACTAGTACATTCTGATGAAGAATGACAATTGGTATACAGGTAGTCCTCAGTGGTCATTTAGTGCCCATTCAAAGTTACAAGGAGTAGTGAAAAAGGTGACTTTTGGCCATTTTCCACACTTACAACCATTTCCATGGTCACATGATCAAAATTTGGATGCTTGGCAACTGACTCATGTTTATGATGACTGCAGGTCCAGGGTCTTGTGGTCACCTTATGTGTTCTGGCCCCCACTTAGCCTGTTCCAAAACTACAGTCACACGAAGCTTGCAAAAGAAAGCCTTTATCAGTCCCGGCTCACGCTGGCTGCGAGCCCAAAATAAACATAGATAAAGTCTCTGGCAAAAAGGTTATGCAGCAAAATGCAAAAACAAAACTCTTACAGCAAACCGGGTTTTCAGGAAGCAAAATCACTTATCCAAGTGTCTCTTTGAATCATAAACACAAACTCGAACAGGAACGGAACTGAATTCTTGAACAAACAAACGACGTTGACTTCTGCAACCAGGGCGTGGCACCATCAGTCCTTTTATCCAAAGGAGAAGACTCTAACGAGCAACAGCTGTGTATAATCACCTCCTATGAGTCCTCAATCATGCCTTACGTCGGTCAGCTCTTCTCCTACGGGCATCCCGAAATAACTCACAGGAGGGTTCTTGCTCAGCCTCTCTTGTCTCCTCCCCACTGATCCAAGGCTCAGTCATTACCTGGGGACCAACTAATCTCTCTGCACCCTGCTCGGAGTCAGACCCCTGTCCAGAGCCCTCCTCCTCTTCCAAGCAGGACTCATAGGGCCCCTCACTGTCAGAGTCTGATAACAGCTTCAAAGGCTGTTGCCACAACTGAGCCACAACACTTATGTAACCTTCTGGCAAGCAAAGTCAATGGGGAAGCCAGATTCACTTAATGACTGCATTACTAACTTAACAACTGCAGTGATGCACTTAACAACTCTGGCAAGAAAAAGGTTGTAAAATGGCAAAGGTCATTTAACAAATGACTCACCTAGCAACAGAACGTTTGGACTCAAAGGTGAATTATGTACTGACTCACAATACATAATACAGTAATGTATGTAATAAAGCAATTTGAAATAAAATGTATTTTAATAATTCTAATAACTCTCCTCATTTTCTTTAAATGAGGAACATTATCAAAATTATTAAAATATATTCCATTTCAATATAAATTTCAATTTATTTTATTGTATATGCTGCTATAGTATGTACTGTGAGTTAGCAATAGCAATAGCAATAGCAGTTAGACTTATATACCACTTCATAGGGCTTTCAGCCCTCTTTAAGTGATTTACAGAGTCAGCATATTGCCCCCAACAACAATCCGAATGCTCATTTTACCCACCTCGGAAGGATGGAAGGCTGAGTCAACCCTGAGCCGGTGAGATTTGAACCACTGAACTGGTGGCCTGCAGTACTGCACTCTACCCACTGCGCCACCTCGGCTCAGATTTAATACATATAAACTGCTACATGTGTTAAATGCATAATTATTTTTTTCTTTTACTTTTTTTTTGAAGCATAGATTTTCATTGAAAGGGTTTTGTTTTTGTTACCTTGAGCAACTCTGTAAACTATGAGTTTGTTGCTGTGGTAGATTTCATTCTAGTGGTTCACAGTTTTTTTACTTGAAAAGAAATTCAAACTACTGTAAGTTTCTTCAATATCCTTTGAATTCACCATTCATTGCTTCTACTGTGATTGTGTTGATAAAATCAGTAGTTAAAAATCAGAAGGCCTTACCTCTGCTGTGGACTTAAGGTCCTCTGGAAGAAATATTTCAAATTAATGTAGTTAATCATCATCATTATCATCACCATCATGAACAGTAGTGTGCATTGACAGTTATCCCTGACAACTGATTGCTTGCCAATGTTAACTTTGGCTAATGATAACTTTCACCCCATTATCACCATTCAGTCTATGCAATAAATTCATTTCTCACCTTACTGAGAAACTGTCCAACACACATCAGACTAATCCTGACATTAGATTTCCAGATCTGAGTCCCCCTAATTGCTGCTTAAAAAGGGGGTGGGTGGGTTATCCAGAAACCCCTGAATAATTTGACTTGGTATTAGTTGCTATTCCTCCCAGATAGAAAAATATAAATACCACCCTGAATCAGAAATCTACACAACAGTCACATTTTCCCACACTTTGCCTTCCAGTGGAAAGAGAGCCAGAAGAGAAGATAATTGTATTGGCTTCACATAGACACACTATCACAACAAGTTGCATTAAACACTTTTAAGCTACACTCCAATCATTATACAATGGGCCTCCATAAGTGCTCAATGGAATGCTCAGTGGTCTCATGCTCATGCTCACTTTTCTTCTTCCAAGTGGAAAACAGTCTGAGAAAGCATTGTACTTATTAGAAGAATGGAAATGGTTTAATAGCAATAGCAATAGCAATAGCAGTTAGACTTATATACTGCTTCATAGGGCTTTCAGCCCTCTCTAAGCGGTTTACAGAGTCGGCATATTGCCCCGAACAACAATCCGGGTCCTCATGGATAGGTTATGCTTCAACCACAATAATAGATGAGCAAACAATAGATAGAAACTCGTAGTAAACTGCTCCAAACTCGATTGCAGAAAATAGGACTTCAGCAACAGAGTGGTCAATGCCTGGAATGCTCTACCTGACTCTGTTGTTACATACTCAAACCCCCATAATTTTAACCTAAAACTGTCTAAGAATGTCTACTGTTGACCTCACCCCATTCCTAAGAGGTCTGTAAGGGGCGTGCATAAGCACACCAGGGAGCCTACCATCCCTCTTCCTACTGTCTCCATTTATTCGGACCCATTTCCTATGTTTATGTTTATGTTTATGTTTATGTTTATGTCTATGTCTATGTCTATGTCTATGTCTATGTCTATGTCTATGTCTATGTCTATGTCTATGTCTATGTCTATGTCTATGTTTATGTTTATGTTTATGTTTATGTTTATGTTTATGTTATTTATATTTATACCTGTTATTTTTACATGTTGTCAAAATAAATAAATAAATAAATAAATAAATAAATAAATAAATAAAAATATTGATAGGAAGAAAGATGTATACTAAATGCATATTCAAAAAGGGAAAAAGTATTGTTGTTTTCAAAAACTAAAATAGCATAATGATTCACAGCTTGCCACGTGTCCTACAAATCAGCTATAAATAGTGTTTTAAGTGTTAATTAAATATGGGATTAATCAATTCATTCATTCATTTATTTATTCATTCGTTCATTCATTCATTTTTATGCCTTCACATTTGGATTAGTCCCTGCAGTTTTTTGGAGCATGTTTTTTTTTTCATAAGTGGTTTACCATTGCCTCTTTCCTAGGGCTAAGAGAGAAGGACTGGCTCAGGATCTCTTAGGGTTCATATAGACTAAAACGTACGATCTCCCAGTTTCTAGCCTGATGCATTAACCATTCCCCCAAAGTAGTTCTGAGCTAATTATATTCCTTCAATAATGTTCCATGAATTCATGAACATATTCAACTCTTACTGTAATCCACTTGGATTGTGGTCAAAATAATGAATACTGACATTCAGATACCAATAAAAGAGAATATTTGTAGCTCAGGGTTGACATGAGGTCCTTGATGCCCTTTGAACTTGGCTGTTTTCTTGCAAGCATTTCAGTGCCCAAATTGGGTAACATTATCGGTGATGTTAGTACTAGCACTGATGATAAGTTACCAAGTTTGGATAATCTGCAAGAAAACAACCAAACACACATATACCTGTGCACATACATTTCCAAAGATCCAATAAACAAATGCTAGACTCAATGAAGGTGTATAAATGATTTTGTTACTAGTGTGTTGCAAGGATGAATATTGTACAGCTTTCAATGATCTGGTTGTACGCATTTGGCCCAGGGGTCTGTTCTAGCAGCTACTTCTGCTGATTTGTTTATGTGTGCGCTGCATGCTTGTGCTTGATGTGCAGAGTGTATGCATGCAGAGTGCAAGAAAAATTGTTCTGCACATGCGCAGAAGCAAAAAACACGATGGTAGCGCTTATGGTGCCATCCGGAGAACGGGGGCATGGCAGGCATCGGTCGCTGCTGGTTCCAGTGGCCCAGGCTGCCAAACCACTACCGGTTCAACCGAACCAGTCCGAACCAGTAGGAACCCACCACTGATCTGGTCTTGGTTCAGGAGACCAGAATTTCAGGATTCAGGATTACATGTAGAAACATCTATGAAGAATCCAACTGTATTATTCATCCCAAAACCAAAGAGGAATTGCTGTGTATAAAAATGGATCTCGAACTGTGGGGGAAGGTCCTTTTTGGAGCTGATGTGCATCTGCATCCCATTCTTTAGGGTGGAGATGCTATGGAGACATGGAAAGCATTTTACATGCTTTCAGATCTGTAACCAAATTTATATTATGTTCTGGCATATATGAGGTAAGGCAATCTTTTCAAGATGTCTGTCATGTATTATGGCAGACTAGCTCAGCAAATCACAAAGACAACAATTGATTCTGAAGAGAAGCAACATATTCTGGAAGAGACTCTTCAAACCAGATAGAATGAACTAAAAGGGTTGTTACCAAAAAAGTTGTAATGTAAATTTAATATTAAATTTATAAAGCAGAAACAAGAAACAGAGGCAATACCACTTATTACACACACGCACGCACATACATACATACATGCATACATACATACATACATACATACATACATACATATATGTATATGTGTATATATATATGTATATATGTGTGTGTGTTATATGTTTTATATGTTATATGTTATAGGTAGATGATAGATAGATAGATAGATAGATAGATAGATAGATAGATAGATAGATAGATAGATAGATAGATAGATAGATAGATATAGATATAGATATAGATATAGATATAGATATAGATATAGATATAGATATAGATATAGATAAAGATAAAGATAAAGATAAAGATAAAGATAAAGATATAGAGATAGATAGATAGATAGATAGATAGATAGATAGATAGATAGATAGATAGATAGATAGATAGATAGATAGATAGATAGATAGATAGATAGATATGTAGGTATCTAGTTATTCGGGTTTCCTCCCGCGTAAAATTGGAGATGTCTTGGCGACGTTTCGACGAAGTCTCATTCGTCATCTTCAGGCTTCTTCAGGCTTGGTGCTTCCAGGAGCAATGTGAGATCAAGGCTGTTTCTTCCATACACACACACACACACACACACACACACACACACACACCATCTTCAGGCTGCTGTTATGTTGTTTGTATTTGTTTGCAAGCAACAAAAAATGCAAGTAATTGGGGAAAAGAAGAAGAAAAAGAAAGAAAAAGAAAAACTACTGTATTTTTTTGGAGTATAAGATGCACCATGGATTTGAAGAGGCAAATTTTTTTAAAAAAAGTTTTTGCACTCTGCAGACCTCCCAAAAATGGCCCATTTTTTTCAAAACAAAGGGCATGAAGAGTGTTTAGGAGTCTTGTAGAGTGCTCCTTGTGGGTGGGCCTCCCAAAAACAAGCAAAAAAGAGCCAATTTTTCACGAAAACAGGCCCATTTTTTGTCAAAACCGATAGCCTTTAGGAGGCTTATAGAGTGCTCCTGGGGGCTGGGAGGGGACAAAATTGAGCAAAAACAGCCCATTTTTGTCTCATTTCTAGAAGCCTCCTAAAGGCTATACATAGCCATTTTGGTGATGGGGGCGGTGTTTTGAGAGGCAAAAAATACTGCATTCAGTGTAGAAGACGCACCCAGATTTTCAGCCTCTTTTTTGAGGGAAAAAGGTGTGTCTTATACTCCGAAAAATATAGTAGTCATCTGTTTCTACATGTGCATGGAGTGATTGTGGTTGTGTTTAAGAGTCTGACAGCCCAAGGATAGAAATTATTTTTAAACCTATTTTTTCAGCTGGCTATGCTTTGATGTCTTCTGCCAGATAGTATAAGTGCAAAGAGACACTGCCCAGGGTGTGAATCATTTCTGATGATAAAGGGACGAAATGGAAGCAGAGCTTTAGAAAGTAAACCTGTCTCTCTATACCATCCTTAATGTCATGCTACCTCTAAAATAATCTTTCAGAAAATGAGTCTGAAAATTGATAATTTCATTTCTTGGGGCAGTTGATGATTTAAAGTAAGAGATGGGAAAGATTATATTTATATCTTTTTTATTGAAAATTTTGAAAAAAAAACTTTTACAAATGTTTACTTCCCTCCCCCTCCCCTCCCCCCCAACCCCTCTCAAGCTCCCTCTCCCCCCCCCCCCCCGACTTCCCAGAACCAATACAGGGTATAAATCTTTAACAAGAATATTCTAAAATAAACTTTTAAAAAAGTTAATATCATCTTTCATTTGAGCTTTAACTCCTCTTTGCTAGGCTAGCAAAGATTATATCATTCCTTGTTTCTTCAGTCATAAGCTATCTGGAATTTCTTAGTCCCATATTTATTTTGAGTATAGTCAATCCATCTTCTCAACTCCAATTTATATCTCTCATTGGGATGGTCCTTGAGATATGCTGATATTTTAGCCATCTCTGCTAAGTTTGTTACTTTTAATGTCCATTCTTGAATAGTAGGCAAATCTTCCTTCTTCCAGTATTGTGCCACAGGCAGTCTTGCTGCAGTTATTAAATGCAAAATCAGGTTAATCTCTACAACTGTACAATCAGTAATTATATCTAACAAAAATAACTGAGTGGTAAACTTTATCTTTTTTTAAAGAACATTTTGCATAATCCACCATATTTTTATCCAAAATGATTTAACCTTTTTACAAGTCCAAGATTATATTTATATCTTATTGAAAAAAGATCTGATATGAGAAATAGCTCTACTTTTCCTGAACTGCCAGCATAAAATATCCTTTTTGGTTGATAACTCTCAGATCTGAGAACATCTTGGAAGTTCCACATGGTACAAGAAGTTTTGCTGTTAAAAAATATAGTTATATGACAGCGCTGACATTTTTCACTGAATCCTGGCCTATTATTTAGTTATAGCATTAAATGAAATGGATGTAATCATGTCATCTTTATTTCTAAAGCACAGGACTCTGTTGTATTAGCTAATATGAACAACCATCTGAAATACTTCTGATGCACTATTGAATATTAACAAATACATTGACAGCTTCTGTTTACCTGCATCCCTACAGCCTTGCCTATACATCCAATTCAATTTTGAGGTTGAGGTTTATTTGATTTATATGCTGCCCTTCTCCCAAGGACTCAGGGCGGCGTACAACATTAAAAGAAGCACATACTACAAAAGTTAAAAAGAAATTAAATAGGATATCCCCAAACCCAATTAAAATTAACAATGACACATTTTTTAAAAAGAATTCAAATTAAAATGAACAATAATCAATAATTTGTTTTGTTTTGTTCAGGCCAGGCTGGCTTGCTGGAAAAGCCAACTTTTTAGGGCGCGTCAGAAGGACCGGAGGTCGGGGATTATATGAAGCTCCGGGGGCAGCTCATTCCAGAGGGAAGGCGCTCCCACAGAGAAGGCTCTTCCCCCTGGGGGTCACCAGTCAACACTGTCTGGCCGACGGCACCCTAAAGAGGCCAACTCTGTGGGATCGCATTGGACGATGGGAGGCTACCGGTTTGCAAGTTGTAATTGGCCAATATATTAAAGTAGATCTCATAGTAGCACCCATCTAGCTGAAAATTCATTCATTCATTCATTCATTCATTCATTCATTCATTCATTCATCTATCCATCCATCCATTCATTCATTAGCTATAGCCACCCATCTCAGCCAGTCTATAATTAGACAATACGAAAGAAGTAGATACTTCTTTCTTTGAGAAGTCCAACATCTTAGATCTATCAAAATTGAGAAACACTTCTCTAAAATGGTAACTTTTAGCTATTTTGAGCTACACTTTTTTCAGATCTCTTTTTAGCTATCTGTTCTATTCTGAATTAGGTTCAAGGCCAGGAAAGTGGCACCAATGATTTGTACAAACATGAACTCCTGGAATTTCTACATGTTACCGAGAATAGCCCAATCATGCATATTCATTTAATGTGTATATATTCTTTTAAAGATGAAAGACAGACCTGGTTATTTTCTAACCAAAAAAAACCCCTTCATATTCAAAGAACAGAAAAGCAATGCCTTCTGAATTGGTTTGAAACATTTGGAAGATTTCAACAGTCACTGTCTATTCTACGCACACACTAGTTTGTTACACTTAGTAGTTGTGAGAGGGACAACATAACATGCTGAGTTGAGGTGATAAAATTCTACTTTTTAAGTTGGGCTTTGTTGAGTAACATCAAGAGCAGATTGTATCCACCGAAAGGGAGTATATGTTCATGTTTAGAATGCAATTAGGATGTGTTTATCATTCCATGTGGCTAGCAGTGTGTCTGGTATTAATTACGCAACCCTTCTTGCATTTCCATAGGCAAACCTCAACAATCATGTAGTTTCCTAGGAAAGAAAGGCATTGTCCACTTGTTAGTGAAATAATTAGAACAGAATTTGGCACACCCAGTTCCCTGGGGATGGGATGGGGAGGGGAGAAAACTCATGGCTCATGCTCTGTCATAACTCCATGCCAACCAAATGCCAAAACATAGACAAATATACAAAATGTTCCGTAGGGGGGAATTTGAAACCCTTTGTTGGAATGCTGCACATTAGCTGATTAACAGCAAAGTTCTGTGAAAACAGCATCTTTGTCCAAGCTGCAGGCTGTCTCCCTCCCTCCCCCCCTCTCTCTCTTTTGCTTTCTTTGAAAATGTTCAGGATCTTATAAAATGAGCCACAACCGACAATTATGAGCAAGTGAAATTGACAGACATCTGGATCTCCCACCAGAAGGAATCCAGGCCTGCATTCTCAAGGTTATCCTATTTGGGAAGTGAATGCTTCATTTTGACTAAGTTAGATTTCCCCAAGTCTGCTAACCTCTAGAATCGACATGCAGTAACAGAAGATTTGCAGTTCAACACACTGGGAGTGGAATACCAGGTTGGGGCTGGGGAATGACTGATTGACGTTTTGTACTTGAGATTTAAATCAACTGTAACCATTGCAATTCATGCTACATGGGACAAACATTGCATCAATTAAAAACCAGGATCCACGAACACCACCTGGCAGTCAAAACACCATGATCCTTACTTTCTACCCACACTGACACCAAATCACACCAGTTTGATTGAAGCAACACAAAAATCATTGGCCACCCTATCACCCACCAGGGCCGTGAGTTTATTGAAGCCTGACATTCCACAAGCAATTCCATCAACAACACATTGATCTACAACCAGCCTATGAAACCCTCAGAATCTAAATCAACCACATAGCCAACCAGAGACAGCACAGACCTCAACCAACCCATGCAATCCCTCTCCCCACCAACAGTTCACCTCCTAATGACCCTGATCCAGTGGTTGGTTTCAAAAATTTTTGGAACCTCTTCTGTAGGTGTGGCCTGTTTTCCGGGTCCACTGGTGGAACCTCTTCTAACTGGTTCGGTAGATTTGACGAACTGGTTCTACCCAATAGGTGCGAACTGGTAGGAACCCACCTCTGCCCTGACCTGATGTAACCTCCCTATCACAAGACCTATCACAAGATTCACTGATGAATCACACCTGACCCATCACAAGACCCTCACTTTACACACCCATACGTGAAGCCCTTATAAACAGAAGAACAGTGACATTCCCTAAATTGCTCTGAAAATATTACCTAGCCTGGTAACAAAACGTTCGGAAACATTCGGAAACCACAAGCTCAGAGAACAAAACTTAATCCTCAGTTATGACGTAAATTAGTCTGAAGGTGACTGTATTATGTATTATTTAATTATATGTCAGTGCTGGTATAATGCAATAACATGCGAGATGGGAGTTTTAGAATCACATCTAGCCATGTATTAGAGAGTAAACCCCACTTTCTCCTAGCCCTCATAATGTTACCTACTTGGGTAATGAATTGTCCGCAAGAAAATAATCAAGCTCAGAGAGCATCAAAAACACTGCAATTCAACCCTGAGTTAAATATATTTCTTTTATTGGCAATACATATTGTTTGATGGTGCAACGCAGAGGTGGGCTCCTACCAGTTCGCACCTATTCAGTAGAACCGGTTCGTCAAATCTACCGAATCGGTTAGAAGAGGTTCCACCAGAAAGCAGGCCACACCTACAGAAGAGGTTCCAAACTTTTTTGAAATCCACCACTGGTCCTTGGATATGATTATTCACACTATCATGCTCATATTTATAAAACTCAGTGCGTCTGTGAAAGGTAAGGATGACTACTGCGTTTGTGGTGCAATCAGAACATTGCGTGTATTGAAGTTGTTTTAACGCAAACCAAAGATGCCTTTTAAAAAACAAGTTGACATCCTATTCTTATGCATGCCAGTGCTGTGTGTGAGGTAATTTAAGGTGGTTCTGATAAGTGTCATCGGCATCTTCATATCCAGTCACATGGGTGGCAAGCCACTCCCATCCAGTCTCATGGGCAGCAAGCCACTCCCACAAAGGGGGCCACACCCACAGAGTAGGTTCGAACAATTTTTGAAACCCACCACTGATGCAACACTTTTTTTAAATCACTGAGAGAGAAAGCGGAAATTATCAAGTTCTGGAAAACAAATTGGAGCAATGAAAAAAGGCAACAGGAGTATTTGTCTTTGTTTCAATCATCCCACAATACAATTTTCCTTATAAGGGTTTTTACAGAGCATGTTTAAATTTGACATTTTGTATATTTTACCTGACAAGAAACTAGAGCAAGGTATAAAATAACAAAACTACATTTTGTCTATAACAAATGGTGCTTTTATTGGAAAGAATGAACAGTTTCTTCTGCTAGCATTTCTATATTAAGTATGGATGGATGTATAATTTTTGCATTAAGCTTATGACTAGCCTTTAATTATTTCCCATCACTTTACTGAGTAAATCCGGTGACACTAGGTCAAAATGTTAAAAGTCTCTTCTATTATTCTTTCTGATATTTATATTTTCAGAAGCTTCCATGTTTCCGTGTAGAGAATGTTAATGTAAACCCATAGGACTGACTGAGTCCAAAGCTGAGCGCATGGAAAATGTCACCATTTAATTTTGGTTGATTCTATATTTCCACATCTGTGGAAATCTGTGTATAATGCATGAAACGGTGATAAAGCTTTTCAGATGGTGAAGAGCTCGAAGGAACTGGTTGTGGAGAAGAAGAAAAAATATCTGTGGTCTCTTGGCAAACCTTTGGATCCAATTTGTAATAATGAACTTGGTGATTTTTTTTTTCAAGTACAGGTTGTCTCTTGTGGCTTCTGCTGCTAGATTTGTGGATATGATGCTGTGGATGTGAGTCAGGTTTTTACTACAGCTTTACAGAAGTTGTAGTAGAAAAATTCCAGTACGTCCAGACATGAAATATCAACTTTTTTTATCTAAGGAAATATGGATCTTTCAAGAAATAAACCCATAGAAGATGAAAGATTACTTTTACTTAGAATGGCTATCGTAACATAATCTTGACCAATTTATTTTGCTTTCTTTCCTTTTGCTTTTCGTTCAGTTCCTTTATATAAACATGTGAATGATAGATGTCTCTGTCTGAAACGTTTATGTCCTTGACTTCATCTATGTTTTCCTTATTATCAGCCCCTCTCCTTTTTAAAAAACTTTTTACAGCAATGTTTTTTATACTTTTAAGATGGAATTCAATTTTTCAAAAGGTTAAGAAACACTGGTCTACAGGATCTGTCTGATACAAGATAATGATCCAATCACAGAAATCTTCCAGCCTTTTAATCCACAGTAATTCGCCCTTACCCACTTACCATCATTCCAGTTGTTAAATTCCAATTGGTATCAAGGGAAAACTAAAAACACATTCCCAGAACAATAAATGGTAAGACCTCTAGATTCAGTATATGATGGTGTTAGAATGATGTATATGCTACCTTGATGGACAGATGATTTCGGATTATTCTTTTTTACAGCAAGATCTCCAAGTAAATTATAAAAGTCTCAGAGGTTATGAACTAGAGGAACTGAAAACTCATTTCCTTATGATTGACTTAATTTGCTCTAATTGTTTTTACAGTTGCTGTTTTTGAAAATTTGAGTCTTTAAAAAACTCACAAAATACAATTATTTTATAAACTCACAAATTATAGAAATGGCATTAGGAGTCATTTCCCTGAAGCTGATAATAGTCATGATAAGAAAAAAATCTATTGGGAATTTTATTTTGCCTACAGTATGTCTGATGACAGTGTTACTTCTTGAAGTATTAATCAAGAGATGCAAACTTCTTATAACTGAGCTAACAATCACTCTTCAATGTCTAGTAATCACATATGACCAATAGCCTGAAAACTCAGTAAATGAAACAAATTATTACTACTACTACTGCAATGCGCTCTACATGGGGCAGCCCTTGAAGAGCATTCGGAGACTTCAATTTGTCCAGAATGCAGCCGCGCGAGCGATTGTGGGTGTACCTCGATACACCCACGTTACACCTATCCTCCGCGAGCTGCACTGGCTTCCAATTGGTCTCCGGATACGCTTCAAGGTGCTAGTTATTACTTATAAAGCCCTTCATGGTATTGGACCTGGATACTTGAGAGACCACCTGCTGCCAATTACCTCCCAAAGACCCATTAGATCGCACAGGGTCAGCCTCCTCTGGGTTCCATCCACCAGCCAATGCCATCTGGCTACGACCCGGGGGAGGGCCTTCTCTGTTGCAGCTCCGGCCCTTTGGAACGAACTTCCCGCGGAGATTCGGACTCTCACCTCTCTCCTGGCTTTCCGAAAAGCCGTTAAGACCTGGCTGTGTCGGCAGGCCTGGGGTTGATGAGCTCCCTTCCCCTCTCGACAGGTGTGGTTGTTGGTTATTTTAAATGTTTATTTTGTATTTGTATGTTTCCCTTCCCTTTGGAGTTGTTCGCCGCCCTGAGTCCCTTTTAGGGAATAGGGCGGCATATAAATAAAATAAAACTTCAAACTTCAAACTTCAAACTTATTCTTGATGAAGCATACAGGCTACAAGTCTAGCTCAACTACAACCAGATTATTTTCATGGATCACTCAACTATTGAAGTCAATCATGGAACTCTCAATGAACAACCATTAGACTTCCTAGTTTAATTTCCATTGGGAACAGAGTGTGGTTGTTGACTATTTATTTATGGCATCTCTTTTAAGAATCTAGACTACAAGAGTCAATGTGTCTAACATGGAGAGTGCTATGTTAAACGACGACAATGTTGGTCTAGTTCAATGGATCATATGACCCCCAGCCATTATTATTTGGTAACTATAATCCATAGCTTGGAATGTTATATGAACCAACCATTATAATGTGATCATTCAAAAGGGTTGCATCTAGCCTAGTAGACCATGCTAATGTGTAATGAAGAGAAGAGATATGCAATTCTACTTCATAAATTCATTTATCATAGAGTTTAATTGCAAGTTTGTTAAGAGGATTATAGAGTCTGCTCCAGTCTGAGTGGGTGATTGAGGACACATTTAATTATCAAAGTCTGCATAATCATGTGTGGATTACAAACTTTCCCTATATACAGTGGTTTCTTTTCTTTCATTCCCATTCTCACTTAGTCTTACTATTGTCATTAGAATAAAACTAAGAAATGACATGAATGAATGACACCAAATTGCACCTTCAAACTTCTTTTGCTATTTAAATAGGATTCTGTTCCATTATGAGCATGACAGGAGCTGACTCATATTTAAATGAATAGATTCCTATACTTTAATATGTATTAATTCAACTAAAATTTCTTTGAATAATTTAGTTGGTGTAAAGTTTATAGAATAATACAAATGGTTAAAGAGGTAATGACTTGTTGTAATATAGTTCCTTGTGTAGGTTTGTGTCCCCCATGGCCCAGTTCATACCAGGGCATGCAGAGTCACGCTGAACCACACAGGAGAAAACAAACTCCTAAAATGCCATAACATCCTGATAGTGCATAACATAACATTCTGAGATGTGCCCTACCATTGATGTCCAGGATTTGACCATATATAGACTGAGCAGTAGATTAGAAATTGTACTTTTACAGGCTGTTTTTACTCCCATGCTATTGCTCCTCCTGCCTTTGTCCTATCTCAATAAAAGGGGCTCTCAGACCCCCAATCTGGGTCGCTCCATCCCGAGAAAGGTCGTGTCTTGTCTTTTCTCCACATTGGCCTCATGGACGAACCACGGGAACGTTACAATGACTTTAATAGAATGTCTTGCAGAACATACTGTAGGAAGCTCCTATGTAAATATTAGAAAAGCTGAGATCAAAAATGTTTATGCAGAACTGAAGGCCTGTTTTGCTTTAATTTCGTGCATGTTAAAGAAGTTGAAAAAAGAAACTGCAGGGTTTAGAATATGATATGTTTTTATTTCAGTGCAAATAGACCTCCATTTGAAGATTTTATCTGAAAATATTAACTCTTGTCCAATGCTACTATATCCACATGTGGACAGTCTACGTGCCTTTCCGTACAAAAATGTCTTCCCTTAGATCAGTTTTTGCTTAGGTTGATATATGATGGGGAGGGGGGGGTCAACCCTCATTCTCCACTTTGCAATAATCAAATAAACCAAAAGTCATCAAAGTTGAGACTGGAAATTGAGGTAGAAAACAGATGAACTTTTTCCAGATCCCGGAGAAGAAAACTTTAGAAATTGGCACCACAGCATTTATGTCAACATCAGTGATGCTCTGCTTGCATATTCTAATCCATTTCGTCAATCCTGTAACAAGAGATGCTATATAAACGGAGATCCCGTGATGGAAATTCAATGCACATGAGATCCCTTAAAGAATATACACCAGTACATTAAGGTAACTTTTCTTTACTTCACTATAAGTGAAGAGGGAAAGAAACACTGACATTTGTCCTAAATGCCTGATTTGATTACGCAATTATGGTTAGAATTCTGCTTCATAACACATTAAGCAAATGTAAGTTTTGTTGGAAACCATGGGGCTTAGAAGTGGTTTAGAAGAGAGTAAACAGTCTAGGTTCTCACAAGAAACGGGTATTTCTAAGTAACAAGAGAGGAACCACATTCTGATGGAAACTCACTCCTCCAACATTCTTCATTATGAAGCCACATCAAATTAGGGCCAAACACTAACAAATTTACAAAGTGTTCTCCATTGAGAAACTTGAAACTCTTCGTTGTTATACAGTGTGCTGTTTCAAAGAAAGAACAGACATGACAAAAAGCCTCTTCCAAGATTTACATCTGTTTGTCTGAATTTGTATACCACCTTTTGATGATTAATCACGTATAGCTGATGGGGTGTCCGTATCTTCCAACTAATGTACAAGAACCAACAATAAAATAAACATGTGTTTGTGTGTGACACACAAACACACATGAAGACATCCATGTGTGTGTATATGTACATGTATATGTATACATACATACATACATACATACATACACACATTACATAGAAAACTGAAAACATATTCACAGAGCCTGAATTAAAAAATAAACACAATAAGAAAATATTTTTTAAAATCCATTTGATCTTCTTTAGGAATTATTCCCTGAATTATGAGCACCACAATTATTATTTTTATTTCTCTTTTTCTCTTTTTCCCAGCCACTTCTGTGATTCTTTGCTAGTCTTTGGCTAATTTGAGTACAGTATCTGGTATGGCTTTAGAAGAGGTTCCAGGAAATTTTTTGAAACCCACCACTGGTCCTTGGATATGATTATTCTACACTATCTTGCTCATATTTATAAACCTCAGTGCCTCTGTGAAAGGTAAGGATGACTACTGCGTTTGTGGTGCAATCAGAACATTCCGTGTGTTGAAGTTGTTTTAACGCAAACCAAAGATGCCTTTTAAAAAACAAGTTTACATCATATTCTTATGCATTCCAGTGCTGTGTGTGAGGTAATTTAAGGTGGTTCTCACAAGGGTCGTCGACATCTTCATATCCGGTCTCATGGGCAAGCCACTCCCATCCATTCACAAGGGCAGCAAGCCACTCCCACAAAGGAGACCACACCCAAACAGTAGGTTCGAACAATTTTTGAAACCCACCACCGATTTGGTGTATATAAGAGGTGTCAAACTCACAATGTCATGTTGCTGACATGTGACATATCACAATGTTTTTTCCCTTTGTGGAGTTGGGGTGGGCTTGGCCTGCATGTGATGTAGCTGGTCCACAGGCTGCCAATTTGCCCTCCCTGGCGTATATAATACAGATGCAAACAAGACCTCCATTATCGAACAAAATGGTCTGTTCGATTACTAAAAAAATTTTACTGTTAAGATTCCCCCTCACAAATACACAAACACATAAAGTATATCATATTTTTTTCCCATGGGCTTACTAAGTGTTCCGTGATTATTTTTGTTCTGAATCTGTCTGCCCTCATCTCATTATTTCTTTTCTTATTAAGTTTTTTTTTAATATTTTAAATTTAGTAAATAATATTTACCCTTTTTCTTGTACACCAAGACTCCTGTGTGAATTGATCTTCTAGTGCCTTGTTGTTAATCTTTTAGGGATTGTTCTTCCTCATTAGGCCCCAGGTCTTTCCTTTCCTTTCCTTTCCTTTCCTTTCCTTTCCTTTCCTTTCCTTTCCTTTCCTTTCCTTTCCTGGATGTTTGCACACATGGATGCCTTCACTGCTTCACCATCCATTATCCCCTTTGATACTGGCACAGCCCCTATATTTTTTTTCTTTCTCTCTCCCTTATAGTACCCTATGATGCTGTAATGATCAGGGAACAGGTTGTTCTTTCAATCCTTTGATAGTTCAGCTTCACAAAAACACCAAATAGAAACTTTCCTACACTGTAACTTAGCAACGTTTATAGAAAGAGAAGAGAAGCTTCTGTACTGTAGATTTGGTGATAGAAGATGAAGGCGTACATGTTTTATCCTGCCTATGCAGAAGCTAAGGGAGTGCTGGGGTCAAGGCTGAATGAAGCAAATACCTCTATGGTTAAGGTTACTTCATTTACTTAATGGCTCGTGTTGGATCACCTGCAAGACTATTAAACAAAACAGCAGTAACTGCCAACTAGCAGAAAACATCATACTATAGTTAGCAGGAAATGGCTGGTAGTTCAGCATGAAACAGCTTTACAGCATAATGGCCAGCCACTGGAAGGAGCAGAGCATTCTGGGTATTGCAGTCAATCAGAGTTCAAAGAAGAACAATGTGCCCAAGACCATCTATTCTAAAGAACTTCAGATGGCTCGAGCCAGAAAACAGCCATTTAATTTGAAATCTGAAAAAGATGGGTATGGGGTACATTTGCATTGAGCTCGGCGTAGGAGGACAATGTACAGTTCTTCCTACACTCAGGAACTGATGAGCATCTTGTCCTAAATCTGGCCTGCTGTTTGGCTAGGGCTGAAATGCCATTGTATATAACTTCACACAACGTAGAGAGCCGAGGTGGCGCAGTGGTTAAATGCAGCACTGCAGGCTACTTCAGCTGACTGCAGTTCTGCAGTTCGGCTGTTCAAATCTCACCGGCTCAGAGTTGACTCAGCCTTCCATCCTTCCAAGGTGGGTAAAATGAGGACCCGGATTGTTGTTGGGGGCAATATGCTGACTCTGTAAACCGCTTAGAGAGGGCTGAAAGCCCTATGAAGCGGTATATAAGTCTAACTGCTATTGCTATTGCTAACTTCACAAATGTCACAGATAAATTAGGAACTTTTATGCTGGTCACAAAAACCCTAGATATTCCATGGAAAGCCCCTTACATATTGCTAAGAATATCTTAAATGGAACCAGCAATATGTGCTTTATGAAGCCAAATAATACAAATATATCCATCAACTGAGACTTTAAGCAAAACAATGGAGTATGATTTACCTCCCAAAGCTAATAATTGTTTTCTGTTTCATTAAAAAGGAAATTCTTGGTTTGCATTAATTTTTCCTAGGTTTCTCTTAGAAAGTGGATGATGTTATCCACTGATGGTTAGTTGGATTGCCCATTCCTATTTTCAATTTTCAAAACAGTTATTTCAGTGGAATCAGTTTTAGTATAGCAATAGCAATAACAGTTAGACTTATATACCGCTTCATAGGGCTTTCAGTCCTCTCTAAGCGGTTACAAAGTCAGCAATTTCAGTTTATTAAATTTCTATGCTGCCCTTTCCTCCCGAAGGGGACTCATATTGCCCCCAACAATAATCTGGGTCCTCATTTTACCCACCTCGGAAGGATGGAAGGCTGAGTCAACCCTGAGCCGGTGAGATTTGAACAGCCGAACTACAGAACTGCAGTCAGCTGAAGTAGCCTGCAGTGCTGCATTTAACCACTGCGCCACCTCGGCTCTTATGATGAAAAGAAAATGTTTCATTTATGAAAACCACAAGACAACTTAGGACTTTGTGCTACTCTGTACTCTCATTCAGTTGAAAACAAACACAGAAAAAGATAATGATATGCGATTATTTTGAAGCTAAGATTAATGATATTTTTTCAGCACTTTCACTACAAAGAAAGTCAATTAAACACTTTTTCCACCTTTTTTCTCTACAATCAGATCCCCACCAAATAATTAAGAGATTCTGCCTATTTAGACATCTTCCCCATTGGTTAGGAGACATGGGGAGGAGGAAGTGAAAACAATTCATATATATATAGGTTCGCCCACATAACACCTATCCTCCGCGAGCTGCGCTGGCTACCTGTTGATCTCCGGGTGCGCTTCAAGGTGCTACTTACCATCCATAAAGCCCTCCATGGTAGTGGATCTGAGTACTTGAGAGACCGCCTTCTGCCAATTACCTCCCTTCGCCCCATCTGATCGCACAGAGTGGGCCTCCTCCGAGTTCCATCCGCCAGTCAGTGCCGACTGGCGACTACGCGGAGGAGAGCCTTCTCAGTAGCAGCTCCGACCCTTTGGAACGACCTCCCCATAGAGATTTGCACCCTCACCACCGTGACCTTCCGCACAGCCCTTAAGATCTGGCTATCCCGGCAGGCCTGGGGATAAGATTTTCATCCGCCCCACCCGAATGCTGAATGAATGTTGTGTTTTATTGTTTTATTTTTATTCACATATTATTTCATGTTCTGTCTTGCACTCCCTTCCCACGAATTGTAAGCCGCCCTGAGTCCCCTCAGGGAAAAGGGCGGCCTGTAAATGACAATAAAATCCTAAATCCTAAATTGTCAGTGTGTTTGTTGTTTGAACACATGGAAGAAGCTATTTAATGTAAAAAAAAATAGTTTCACTCAAATTTCACTAACTCATATTTTTTGTTGACCAAAAATAATGCTTCTAAAATTATGACATAATTCTGATATAATAATGAATGAAGGCAGTGCACAAAACATGGCAGAATGTGCCATTTTTAGGATTATGGGAATTTACTCAGCAGTTTGTAAAATGTTGTTCAAAAGCAGATGGCCTTCTAACTTTTTTTCACTAGAAAAAAAAATCAAATTTACTAATTGCTCCAATTTGCTCTGATTTTTTTTCAGTCCTTCCTTACTTCATTTATATGGTGACAGGAAAGGGAAGGGAAGAAAAGGAAGGTGGGTGGGGAAGGGAAGGGAAGGGAGGGAGGGAGGGGAAAGGAGGGAAGGAGATTTGTTCTGGAAAAATGCTAAATCATTTTTGGAACATCCACAAAGGATACTTTCCCAGAATGGTTCCCAGAATGTTTTGCATCTCATGTTGAATGTTTTGGATCAATTTATTATACTTTACTGATCATACTTTCTTGAAAAAAAAGTAAGGAACAAGCTTGAAGAAAAGACTGTTATGGAAAAGGTTCATAGTAATATCTTTATTTTAATTATAACTTTCCTCTACAAGGTATATACGCGCACATGCGCGTGCGCACACACACACACACACCACAGATTCATATACATATACATATACATGTGTATACCTATTCAGATCCTTTTTAAATATATGAAACACACTCAGCTAAAATATTAATTTATATTCTCTTTGTCCTAGAATTCTATTTCTCTGTGGCTGCTCCGGCCCTCTGGAACGAGCTCCCCGTGGAGATTCGGACCCTCACCACCCTCCGCCTACTGCCAATTACCTCCACTAGACCAATAAGATCCCATAGACTAGGCCTCCTCCAAATTCCATCAGCCGGCCAATGTCGACTGGCAACTACCCGGAGGAGGGCCTTCTCGGTGGCTGCTCCGACCCTCTGGAACGAACTCCCCGTGGAGATTCGTACCCTCACCACCCTCCAGGCCTTCCACATAGCCCTTAAAAGCTGGCTGTTCCGACAGGCCTGGGGCTAAAGACTTGCAACCCCACTCGAATGGTATGACTGTTGTGTTTTTTAACGGTGTATGGTTTTCATGTTTGTAACTTGTCTGTTTTTCCCCTCCCTTGAATTGTGAGCCGCCCTGAGTCCCCTCAGGGAAAAGGGCGGCATACAAATAAAGTAAAATCTAAAATCTAAATCTAATCCAGGCTTTCCGCAAAGCCCTTAAAACCTGGCTGTTCCAACAGGCCTGGGGCTGATGAGTTCTTGTCCCCGCTCGAATGGTGTGGCTGTTGATTGTTTTTAAATTGTGGTATTGTTTTGTCCGTGTCTTTTTTTCCTGTTTGTATCCCCCCCCCTCTGACTTGGTTTGTGAGCCGCCCTGAGTCCCTCTGGGAATAGGGCGGCATAGAAATACAATAAAATCAAAATCGAATTTTTAATAATTATTTTTATTTTGTTTACGTTTTTTTAATCCATTAGAACAATAGTTCACTTAATGAAATCACATGCAGCAATTACAACTCTACTATAGGGACTGTACTTTAACTCAGCAATCCCTCACCTTTCCAACTCAGTGGACTGGCAGAGGTGGCTGGGGAAGAGGGGATAGCTTTGCGTGCACATTTACACCACTTTAAAAAAGTACAGCTTTGCAGGTATGCATGTGCACAATCATCCACCAATTCCATGGTCTGAAGACAGGGGTTGGAGACCTCTGCTTTAACCAGGGGTGGGTTTCTCGCCCCGTTCCAACCGGTTCGGTTGGAACGGGGCCGGCAGCAAGGCTAATCCTCGTGCACGCGTCCGGTGCACGCATGTGTACTAGCATCTGTTCAATGCTCCAGGCACTGTATGCATCCTGCGCATGCGTGGAAGCGCAGAACTCGTCAAAACTGGGAAAGGACCGCGGGCGGGCGCGCCCTTCGCCGTTCCCGGAAGTTACTTACTTCTGGGTTCGGTGACCAACCGGTTCGCAGGGACCGCCGCGAACCGGTTGAAACCCACCCCTGGCTTTAACTGATTACCTTTCCTGTCATCAATGACAAGAATTCACGGATGTGATGATTTCAAATTTCCTCCATGTGCAATTGTCCAATTGTCAAGTCTTTTAAAAAGGCCCAATCAGTTTCAGCACTGTAGTCAGCCTATAAAGTTACTCCAAATTATTGTTCAAAGTAGTAAAAATCTTTATTCAACACATTTTCATCTCTGTACTTGACCTATCAAATAATATCTAATCTTCTACACTGTTAACCAATAGCATGGAAATTCTGTTCATATTTTGTATTGTTTTCAAAGGTTCTAGATTGAAGTCTCCGATCTTATGCACATTATGAAGATACGTGTCATGGCAGCATCCCAAACTTCAGAAAAACAAATAGCTAAAACCTTTTAGCAATAGCATAGCAATAGCAGTTGGACTTATATACTGCTTCATAGGGCTTTTAGCCCTCTCTAAGCAGTTTACAGAGTCAGCATATTGCCCCCAACAACAATCCGGCTCCTCATTTTACCCACCTCGGAAGGATGGAAGGCTGAGTCAACCCTGAGCCGGTGAGATTTGAACAGCCGAATTGCAGAACTGCAGTCAGCTGAAGTAGCCTGCAGTGCTGCATTTAACCACTGCGCCACCTCGGCTCTTTTAGCATAAATATTGATATCACCAGACTTTCCGTAGATAGTTGAATTTCTCCAGCACCAATATATTGTTATAAGCTTAACCTTATTTTCATGCGAAATATTTTGGAGTGGTTTAGTTGAACAGAGAGTGAAACTCTACTCTTGATTCAGAACATTTTTGACTGTATAGTTATGAGCGGTTCTATAGAATATATATAACACCTTTATTCAAAGAGCCAAGGTGGCGCAGTGGTTAAATGCAGCACTGCAGGCTACTGCTAGATCAGCAGGTCAGCGGTTCAAATCTCACCGGCTCAGGGTTGACTCAGCCTTCCATCCTTCCGAGGTGGGTAAAATGAGGACCCAGATTGTTTGGGGGCAATATGCTGACTCTCTGTAAACCGCTTAGAGAGGCCAGAAAGGCCTATGAAGCGGTATATAAGTCTACTGCTATTGCTAAAATATATGGTCGAGCTGAACCCAATGAAACACTTGTAGGAGTAGACATAAGCCCAATTTCAGTATAAAGTAGAGAAAATATTTTATGAGCATATTTTATGAATATATTTTACAGGCTGCTTTTTTCTTTCTTTCTCTTTTGATCCATATTTGCTGTTTTGTGTCAGTGGCATTACATTATGGGATAGTCTCCATGGAGAGTTAATCATTCTTCAGAACAGAGACTAAATGGGCATGTAATAGAAAACAATGGCTTCCAAGTTCTGGAAGTAATTCAAAGAACACTGCATTTGTAATAAATATTTCTGAGTAGGTTCAGTAGCACAGAGTACGTTCTAGTGTTCCATGTACTGACCCATAACAATGACTTTGAAGCTCATGGAAAATGTTAGCAATGCATCAAAAGGTATTTGCATATTATCTTCACACTGGATCTAGTCATGCAGCTTTCTCCCCCTTCAGACATTAAAGTGCATTACTCAGTCAGCGTGTATCAATGGCAAGTATTCTGGTTTATTCTAATCCATTAACATGTGTAGCGTTGCATTTTAAGGGTGGCAACAACAACAACAAATACTTAGGAGAACCATCTGTTGATATTGTTGTTATTCTATTTTCAGTCAGCAATTCTTACTTCAGAACATCACAAAGATTTCCACGGGATAAAACATTCTCCAGCTTAATTACTGGAAACTTCAAAGAACATTATAAGTACCCAACAAAAGCAGACACACCCTTTTGAAAAGACACAGGCATCTCCCTAAAGTAAAAGCACATTATTAACTTAGTACAAATTCTGAACTACAAAAACAAACGAATAAACTTAAGGGTAAGAGATACTTCCTTGAAAAAATACATTACTAACGTGCACACATATAGTCTTCTAGCCTGGCAGGAGCCGTTGGAGCTGCCACCAGACTCCGACAGTGAGGGGCCCTCTGAGTCAGCCTTGGAGGATGTGGAGGACCCTGGACAGGGTTCCGACACCGAGCAGGGCGCAGAGAGACTGGTTGGCCACCAGGTGGCACCTGAGCCTTGGATCAGTGGGGAGGAGACAAGAGAGAATGATCCAGAAACCAACAGTGAGTTGTTCCGGGAGGCACACCGTCGAAGGGCTACTCGGCGTCAAGAACAACTACGTAATTACAGGAGGTAATTACGCTCAGCTGATGGTCATTAAGCTCCTCTCCAGACTATAAAAGAGACTGCTTGTGCCACGCCCTTGTTGCAGAACTCAACACTTGGCCTAAAGAGAAACGAACTTGGCAGGCTGGATTGCTCCCAGAGTTTGTCTGAATTACTGCCAAGGTTTGTCGGCCTTGCTGCCAAGGTCCTTATCTGTTTGTTTACTTGGCTTTCAGCCACTGAGATTCTGGTCTTGTTATTAAAGGACATTCTCATTAAACGTGTCTCGGCTTTCGTTACTGGATGGAGGAGGAGGTCAGAACAGTCTTCTATCTACAATCTCCACAGAGATCAATGGTGAATGCACTGGTCATGCATAATAGTTTTGTTATTTCTTAAGTCCAATTTCTTGCACACTGGAGGATTTACTTTCCCATATCCAGTAAATGAAAGCATTGGGCTAGGATTGGAATGACTTATTTTCAAGACATGGACACTAATTCTGAAAGAGTTACTTTCTCTCAGCTGGTTGTATGGGGTTAAAATTGGCAAATGTTATTGAAATGTCCTAGACCATAGCCTTTATTGGAGGTGATATTTTATACATATTGTTATGAACTCTGTCTTCTGTTATGTTTTAATATTGTTTTAATGTTTTAATATTTTAAATATTAAATATTGTAAAAATATTAAAACATTATTGTAATATGTGTTTTAAATGAAGACATAATCTCGTATAATTTATCGGAAAAAGGTCTGATTCCATTTCTTGGGTGGATCTTGTATACGATCTGACTTCCATGACCCTGATTCTGGCCTCCCCTTGAACCAGAAAGCTAGTGTTTTTACTTATTTATATTTCATTTTTCTTAAGTGCCCATCTTCTTTGGAGATGTCTTTGTCATTCTCAACAAAGTCTTTCAAATACATTAAAAATACAGTTGCCATTAAGACAGTGGTGGGTTTCAAAAAGTGTTTGAACCTACTCTGTGGGTGTGGCCTCCTTTGTGGGAGTGGCTTACTGCCCATGTGACTGGATGGGAGTGGCTTGCCACCCATGTGATCGGATGGGAGTGGCTTACCGCCCATGTGACCGGATATGAAGATGCCAACGACACTTGTCAGAACCACCTTAAATTACCTCACACACAGCACTGGCATGCATAAGAATAGGATGTAAACTTGTTTTTTAAAAGGCATCTTTGGTTTGCGTTAAAACAACTTCAAAACACGCAATGTTCTGATTGCACCACAAACGCAGTAGTCATTCTTACCTTTCACAGAGGCACTGAGTTTTATAAATTGAGCATGATAGTGTAGAATAATCATATCCAAGGACCAGTGGTGGGTTTCAAAAAATTTTGGAACCTCTTCTGTAGGTGTGGCCTGCTTTCCGGGTCCATTGGTGGAACCTCTTCTAACCGGTTCGGTAGATTTGACGAACCGGTTCTACCGAATAGGTGCGAACTGGTAGGAACCTACCTCTGCATTAAGAGCAGATAGCCTACTATGAGACTACAGCTAGATAGCAGTTTCCAGCTAGCATTAACGTAGATTGTCTGAGGATTCCAGATACATATGAAGGAGAAATTGAGAAAACGTACATTTTCAGAAGTTCCTTCGATTAAATCATCTGCTTCTTTCCAATATATGCGAGTACAAGAAAACTGTAACATGAGAATTAGAAAGGTTAAGGAACTGTGAAACACTGAAAGAGCTAAATTACCCAAAGTCCTGTTCTTTTCAAACAGTTCCACAGATTTATTGTTTGTGTATTTAATGTATCCAGTAGTGCATAAGCACATGCAGTCTTTGGTACTAGAAACAGATAAGTGAATAGTTTATATTGCTAGCGACTCAGACTGCCCTCCTACTGTTCAAAATTCCAGAAAAAACACTTTCCAGTAGAATTATGGCTTTGTATTCACGCAGTGACTATGCATTACAGATTTTATGTGTCAGCAAAGTCCACAGTGGAATCCCATTGACTTTCTTGTAGTTAACAGCACCATCAGGCAGTGAAGTCCTGGCAAAATAGCAATAGCAATAGCAGTTAGACTTATATACCGCTTCATAGGGCTTTCAGCCCTCTCTAAGCGGTTTACAGAGTCAGCATATTGCCCCCAACAATCCGGGTCCTCATTTTACCCACCTTGGAAGGATGGAAGGCTGAGTCAACCTTGAGCCGGTGAGATTTGAACCTCTGAACTGCAGAACTGCAGTCAACTGAAGTAGCCCGCAGTGCTGCATTTAACCACTGCGCCACCTTGGCTCAAAAGGTTCAACAGCTTTTTTTCCTCTTTAAATAGTGAAATGTCAAGAAGCACCCCAAGATGAAACCAATAAAGAGATTCCTAATAAAGAAACCCAAAGTAAGAGAAGGCCTCAGAAGTCTAAGCTAAGGGCAGAGTAACAACTCAAAACCTGATCCAGACAGAACCTAATTTTTTTTTTACTGTTGCCTTTTTGTTACATTTGTTATATTTGTGCTGATAAATAAATAAAGGGAGACTAGTATAGATGTATTTCAAGCTATTTAGCTCTCATCAGCTAGCCATACCCTTATTGGGAATCGAGCCTGTGCTGTATTGCCTCTAAGGCAGATGTGTTAACCATTGAGCCACAGAGCACAAATATAACAAATGTAACAAAAAGGCAACAATAAAAAAAATATTGGGTTTCTGTCTGGATGGTCTCTTGTGACGAGCCGACAGAGAATGGAAGTAGTGATCTTCCTCCCATATTTGGGCATACCGGGGGTTGTAAAATCTAAATAGATACCTTTCATCCTGGCTGGCTGATAAGGAGTCGAGCTCTGTGGCTCAATGGTTAACACATCTGCCTTAGAGGCAATACAGCACAGGTTCGAATCCCAGTAAGGGTATGGCTAGCTGATGAGAGCTAAATAGCTTGAAATAGATCTATACTAGTCTCCCTTTATTTATTTATCAGCACAAATATAACAAACATACATACATACATACATACATACATACATACATACATACATACATACATATTTGAAGCCAGAAACCCAGAGTGTTTCAATTGTTATTTTCTTTTCATTTCCTTAATTGACTCATTGTATTTAAATTGAAATATATCTATCTTTTCTCATTCTTTCTACTGTAGCACATTTTTCAAATTGTTGAAAAAAGGACTGCCCTTCCTTTAGTCAGAAAGGTTTTCTATTTACTTAACTTTTTAGGGTATTACTTTAAATAATCTTTCAAAGCCAAGCATTAAATCAGAGGAATATAGTTTCATAATGGTCTGTCTAGTGATGTACCATGGTCCTTCTTTGCTCTTCCTATGGGGCCATTCTGCGTACACTTTATGGAATGAAATCATGGCATATCAGTAGAGCCCTCATTCACAAACCATCTATCACTACCACAGGCTTTCTTGCGGCCCATGGGACTACACTCCATGCCATGTGGTTTATATATGTCTGTGTTTGCTCTCACAGTCTTCACCTTTTAATTAAAGCCTCTCCGTCAGAAAGAGAGAAATAAAAGGGATCCTATTTGTCACAGGAAATTTTACCGCACTAACAAAGGGATTCCTAGTCGCAAGCTGCCAAGAAAGAAACCCAATCTTGGTTACTTTTTTATTAAAGTAACTTTACCTTGTTGACATTCGCTTTTGTCCTTAAAAAACTTCCCAAATGCCTTCAAGACTGAAAAAAAGTAGACAAGCTAAGCATGGAAATATCTGGGGAGATGGAATGTGGTTTGTGACTTTCCTAAGGATGCAGCTTCGGGTCAGATTCTAATAAAGCTAATCCTAGTGAGCAATACATTTAAACTAATTGGAATGCGACAACTATAAGACATTAAGGCCACAATATGCATGACATCATCCAAATAAAAGCTGCTTCTAGTTATAACATAAAAGGTATCCATGTATGTTTACAGGCTACCTCCTAGCGTTTTATGGAACATTTTGAGGTACAAAATCGGTGTTAACATATATCAGACAGGCTTTTCTCCTTTCCCAGAATGGAAAGAAACCATGGAAAATATTACACTGCAGGCATGATGACTGTAACTTAAATTTGCATCTATTTTTACTGATTTCAAAAGTAAATGTGTGCATGGCAGTATATGCAGTGTTTTTCCACATATATACACCCCTGTGTATCTTTATGTCACGTAGCGGAACCAATTGTGGAATCTTGTTTAATCTGAGAATAATTCTAGTCCAGAATCAGAATCATTTAATCTCAGTAGAAAAACACAACAGCCCCAGAAAAATCATGAAATATAATGAACCTCCTCGCTTCAGAACTTCAGACTCGGCTTTCACGCTACATTTGAAATCACATTAATAAAAATCTAAGTACTCGGGTGCTCCATTGGAACATTGAGTGGCTTTTAATTTAAAACAAGAACCCCCACCATCTATGATGACAGGAAAGTTTTAAAATGGAGTATGGTGAATTCCACATGAAACATACTGAAGTCATTTACATTAGAAAACTAAAGTTCCAGTCTCCAGATTGTTTTGCAGGGCGTTGTTGAATATCATCTTTTCCCACCCTCCTTCCATTAATTTTTGCAAAGATGGGTAGCCTTTGAATTAACTATCATTCAATAATTTTGGCAGTTCCAGGGCTGGATTGTCTGTTCTATGTTTTTATATAAATCAATCTGGTTTGTTTTTCTGGATTTACATGTAAATCAGCCTGCCATTACCATTTCATTTTTGTACTTTATCATGTTTTTGATATTGACTCAAGAGGTAGTATTTTAAAATACCTTTAAAATATATCTTTATAGTACAATGTGTTTAAACCGTTTACTTTTAGTGTCAAAGATATAAAATCAGTGCTTTGTGAAGCACTATATTATTACTGACATACAGACAAAATAGACTAAGAAATGCAGAATTAGTTAGGCTGCAAAGAAAATAGTCTAATTTTTTTCTAAAGAGGCCCAAAAATGTCAACCAGCTACAAAAAGCAATAATTTCAAACTGAATATCCATCCCAAAGATTAAAATTCGTTTAAATATAATTAGACTTAGCCAGTGTGAGTTGGTTGATTTTCTGATGCAATGCCAAGTCAATGTAATTCCAAATCAAGCTCTATCTAATCAGGAAATGTTTCATAAGATAAACTAAGAAACTGCTTTTCTAGGTCACAAATAATATTTGCCAAATAGATTTATCTTCCTAGTTATCTTTTCAAAATTTAATAAGTTATGATCTCACTCATAAGGTGCGATAATGAAAAATGTGTATTCTACAATTGGGAATACGAAGAGAATAGACATAGATTGTGTGTGAAAGCGCAAGAGTGAGATAAAAAGAGAGTGAATGAGAGAGTGAGAGAGAGAAATGGACGCCAGTAGTAAGCTGTATTTGAATCAATTCATGCAAAGTGTAAAAAAAGAAGGAAAATATATATTTTTCCAAAATATATGAACTTTTAGACTGTTATTCTGTTCAACTCTTTTCAAAAATCATCCCGGGAATAAAACAGGGAGTGGCGAGGATTGTAGAAAAAAGGAATATATGAATCAATGAATATTTGGTCTATGTTAGTACAAAGGTATTCACTAACTACTTTATTTAATTTGGTCACTTATTTGCTCATTTTTTTGTTTGGTTAAGTGCCACTAGATTAGATTTAATTCTTGTGACCATCACAATGAATCATGTTTGGTGTCTTTGTGTTCACTAATATAGACAAATGATAGATAGAATAAAAGCCAATAAGGATAAGGAACCGAGGTGGCGCAGTGGTTAGGGTGCAGTACTGCAGGCCACTTCAGCTGACTGTTATCTGCAGTTCAGCGGTTCAAATCTCACCCGCTCAAGGTTGACTCAGCCTTCCATCCTTCTGAGGTAGGTGAAATGAGGACACAGACTGTGGGGGCAATTTGCTGACTCAATTTGCTAAAAATCTGTAAACCGCTTAGAGAGGGCTGAAAGCTCTATGAAGCAGTATATAAGCCTAATAAATAAACAAACAAACAAACAAATAAATAAATAAATAATAAATAAAAATATAATACTAATCAAAAACAAAATTATAGGTCTTCCAAGGTTCCTCAGGATGTTCCTTGATCCCATTAGGCCACATTAACTATTGTACTTTCTCCAAGTTTTGTCATGCATCCACGCTTGCTGTTACATGGCTTTTGCTGTGTTTTTCTAACATTCAATAAGTTTATATGTCACTCTTCCTTCAGAAGGTTAAGATGCTCTCATTCCTTCCCACAACAAAAAAATTGAATTGGTGGTTTAAGTGAGAGGCAGGTCCAAATTCATTTTACGATCATCCATGGTTCAGAACTGCAGATTATCTAGCTATCCCACTAGATATTGGCCTAGTAGGGGTATCAAACTCGATTTCATTGAGGACTACATCAGATTTGTGTTTGACCTAGGGAGGCTGGGGGGCGTGGCCAGAGTGGGTATGGCCAGCTCAACATCCCTTTTTGGCTGCTATGGCCTCCTGCAGCCCTCTGCCAGCAAAAATGGAACTCAGGGTGGCTGCGCCCCCCCACACCAAGCTCCGTTTTCACTGGCGGAGAGCTGCAGGAAGCTGTCGCAGTTTAAAATGGAGCTCAGGAGAGCCGTGTGTGGCGTCCCAAGCTCCATTTTCACTGGCAAAGCCACCATAGTCCGATCCTTAACTGTTTCCAGGCTGGCTCTGTGGGCCAGATTTAAGCACCCCATGACCTTGATTTGACACCCCTACTTTAGAAGAAAATTGTGTGCACGAATTAAGGTTTAATGGGAAAATAGCAAGAAAGACTTACTGAGGAAATAAGAGCAAAGAAGCAGCCAAGTTGACGGTACACCTCCGGATCCCATTTGCCAGCCAATGTCGGCTGGCGACTCCCCGGGGGAGAGCCTTCTCTGTCACAGCTCCAGCCCTCTGGAACGATCTCCTCGTGGAGATCCGGACCCTTACTACCCTCCCGGCCTTCCGCAAAGCCGTTAAGTCCTGGCTGCTCCAGCAGGCCGGGGGCTCTCGAAATATCCACCCCCTCGGAAATTGTGACTGTTGTATATTTTAATATGTTGTTTTGTGTATTATCCCCTTCCCTTGTTTTATTGTAAGCCGCCCGGAGTCCTTCGGGAGTGGGCAGCATACAAGATCAATAAAACTAAACTAAACTAAACTAAAATAAACAATTTAATAGCGATAATAGAGAATTGGGAGTCTGCAAGGAATATCACAGACAAACTACATTTCCAACATATTTGGGTTTTCAACCTTTCAAAAAAAGTGTGGATTAAATCTCAGGCTCCTCCACCGCTTATATTCTGAATTTGTGTTGTGATATAAATCTAATAAACAAATAATATATAGTCGGGGGAAAAGAAAAGATAGAACAAAAGTAAGCCATATTCTGCTTCATATTTTACATCCAATTGTCCATGCCTTAAAACAAATAAATGCCTACCTAAACACTTTGGCCATTTCAGTAACATTTATGAATTTCCTTGATGGATAGCAGGTTGCCTGTCATTAAGTTATTTGCTCTGTTTTAAGTGGTTCTCACTTATTTCAACAGGCATCAAATGGTGGCTCATTAAAATGTGTTATTACACATAACACTAACATGTATTCCTTTTATATTGTATTTAATAATTTGTTCTTTATTTTTACTTTATTTTATATTGTTATATAATCCTAGTATATTAAAAGCAAAACCAACAAAGCTGGAACAAATTCGAAAAACTTTTAATATTGTTGTTCATTGTCTGGATTTGTAACTTTCCACATAATAAAAGAAATTTTTAAAATGAGAAAAAAAAATTGTAGCTATGCAAATATCAAAGGAAAAACTCTCGTATATTTCTCCAAATAACCAACATTGCAAGTTACTTTCTGACCCAATTAATTTTTTGTTTTTCCATTTAGTGAATTAAATATTTAACAATTCGTCTTCAAATTTATATTATCCTTTAATATCGCCTATTTCTTCCTGTATCAGCTGTCCTTTTTAAAATTAAAAATATTTTCAACATATGTAAAATGAATACGAATCATAGCTGTGATAAAAGAAAAACTATTTTTTTAATTTTCTGTGCTCTCAGTTGGGGTAACAATTAAATTAAAACAAGGGATGGGGGTTTATTATTAAAAGTAAAAATAGCAATAGCAATAGCAGTTAGACTTATATACCGTTTCATAGGGCTTCCAGCCCTCTCTAAGCGGTTTACAGAGTCAGCATATTGCCCCCAACAATCCGGGTCCTCATTTTACCCACCTCGGAAGGATGGAAGGCTCAGTCAACCCTGAGCCGGTGAGATTTGAACAGCCGAACTGCAGAACTGCAGTCAGCTGAAGTAGCCTGCAGTGCTGCATTTAACCACTGCGCCACCTCGGCTCTTAAGATAGTAAGAAAAAAAAGAAAAAAAGAAAATAAAAAAAGATAGTAATTCATCACTAGTGCAACAGAGCTTTGCAGGAAACTGCTTTTAAAGTTAAATAAAATCCAGCATAGAAAACAACCTAAAAAAAGAAAGAAAGCATCTCTGTACCTAGGCTACATTATATTGCAATTATGCTTTTTTGTTGCTCAGTATACATATAAGGTTTCTAAGCTCAGAATTAACAGCAACATATAGTCAGTGTACATTTAAAAAACAATTTATGTGACCCAAACAGATTACAAAGCCAGGCTTTTATTCCAAGTGAAGTTGTATTTAGTGTTATAAAGAGGCAATTGATTGTTTACTGTTTTGATTTAGTTATTAGGGTTTAAGGCTCTGGAGTAACATTGCTTCCAATTAAATGACAAAATTGTGCACAAAACAGGCCTCTCAACAAAGATTCTGGACTGTTCGGGCAATTTCTAGGAAGTAATTGAAACAGTTCATTTCAACTTTGCTGCTTCTGTGTATGCTGTAGAGGCAACACAAATCCTGTCCAGGAAAAAGGAAAGACTCAGCTACAGATAACTAAACAGGGTTAATATATTTAGCCTTTATTGGTTCCTGATTAGTTAAGTGATAGCGAAGCATGGAATAGATCCAATTACTGAGTAGCCAGCATGCTTCCCAACTCCCTTTTCCAACACAGGATACACTGAAATGAATCATGAATTGAATTGTCTAGTAACAGAAGCTTCTTCTGTCATTTGGGATGTCGAGGTCTACCTGGTACCCCATTTCCAAGAAATGAACCAGAGGTGAGTTCCTACCAGTTCGCTCCAGTTCGGTAGAACCAGTTTATCAAATTTTTGAAACCCACCACTGACGGACAGACAGACAGACAGACACACACACACAGACAGACAGACAGACACACACACACAGTGAGAGAAAGAAAAAGAGAAAGAAAGGAAGAAAGAAAGAAAGAAAAAAAGAAAAAAAGAAAGAAAAAGTGAGAGAGATGAAAGAAAAAAAGAAAAAGGGACAGAGAGACAAAAGGAAGGAAAGAGAGAGAGAGAGAGAGAGAGAGAGAGAGAGAGAGAGAGAGAGAGAGAGAGAGAGAGAGAGAGAGAGAGAGATGGCCGGCAAGCCACTCCCACCAGGTCACATGGCCGGCAAGCCACTCCCACAAAGGAGGCCACACCCACAGAGTAGGTTCGAAATTTTTTTGAAACCCACCACTGCAGTGAACAATTATTCTATCCAATCTGCTTCCCAAAATCTTTCCTTGCCATGAGAACCAGCCAAGGCCACTGATTTGACTAAATTCGGCTTCCATCTATAGCATAGCCATCTCAGTTAGGTAGCTCCCAATGCAAAATCTTCATTCTTGACCATTCAATTCTTGGCAGGCAAAGGACATTTGGGCACAGGTAAGCTGAAAACCAGAACACCTTGCTCTATAGGACAGATGGTGGTATGGATAGCATAAGAAGAAAGTGATGTTTGTGCCAGGGGTGGGTTTCTCGCCCCGTTCCAACCAGATCGGTTGGAACGAGGCCGGCGGCGGCGTCGCGCACGCACACGGCACGCGCGTGCACGCAGCACGCACATGCGTACTAGTGTCTGCGCGATGCTCCAGCTGGTCCTGGAGGATCGCGCAGGCGTTCTGTGCATGCGTGGAAAGTGCAAAATTCGAAAAAACCAGGTAAGGAGCGGGCGCGGGTGTGCGGGCGTGTGCAGGCGCGGGGGGGGGGGGGCTTCGCCATTCCCGGAAGTTACTTACTTCTGGGTTCGGCGACCAACCGGATCGCAGGGACCGGTGCGAACCGGTCGAAACCCACCCCTGGTTTGTGCACATGAAAAAGCTCTTCAAAGGAACAAGATTGCAGCCTGTAACTTTGTTTCCTTTTGCATTCAGCCATTTTAAAAATGCAATTTCTTACCATAGTTCAAATTATGAATCAAGCCAATCACAACTTTAAGAAGCTCACCTTCAAAATATCTAAAAAGTTATAATGATGATGGAAGAGTAAAGAATAAAAAAATGGCAGTCTATTCTATCTCTAAGTTAAAGAAAGGAAAGGGTAAATATTAAAAAGTCAGTCCCTTCAGATGAGCTGGATTCCTTATAATTGAACATGAAGAGCCGAGGTGGTGCAGTGGTTAGAGTGCAGCACTGCAGGCTACTTCAGCTGACTGCAGTTCTGCAGTTCGGCTGTTCAAATCTCACCGGCTCAAGGTTGACTCAGCCTTCCATCCTTCCGAGTTGGGTAAAATGAGGACCCGGATTGTTGTTGGGGGCAATATGCTGACTCTGTAAACCGCTTAGAGAGGGCTGAAAGCCCTACGAAGCAGTATATAAGTCTAACTGCTATTGCTATTGCTATTTGTGTAATCTTCATCATGGCAAAGTGACAGTGGTTTTCCACTATCTTCTTGATCTTTGTTTTACTGTTCAATTTAGTGCATAGGTCATGGATTTGTTCTCCCATAGAAGTATTAAGAATCAGGTGCCAGGTTTCTGTAACGGTTAAAGTATCAGACCAGAGAGAATGTAAATTCTAGTCCTGCCTTAAACACAGGTCTAACCATTAGTCAACCCTAGGAAGAGGCAATGGCAAACCACTTTAGATATCCTTTCAAGAAAACTGCATGAACTTTTTCAGGCAATTGGATTGCTGCCTTTAAATCACTGTAGAGGCTCCTTGGAGAGGGTTCAAAAATTAGATTAGGAAGCCAAAAACCATCCTGGCAGAAGAGCATGGGAAACAATCTTGGTGCACCAGTTGCGCCCCTACCTGAACTGGGAGGCTCTCACAACAGTCACTCGTGCCCTTGTGACCTCTAGGCTGGAGTACTGCAATGTGCTCTACATGGGGCTGCCCTTGAAGAGTATTCGGCGACTTCAGCTAGTCCAGAATGCGGCCGCGCGAGCGATTGTGGGTGCACCTCGCTTCACCCACGTAACACCTATCCTCCGCGAGCTGCACTGGCTACCTGTCGATCTCCGGGTGCGCTTCAAGGTGCTACTTGTCACCCATAAAGCCCTACATGGTAGTGGATCTGGGTACTTGAGAGACCGCCTACTGCCAATTACCTCCACGCGACTTATTAGATCTCATTGATTAGGCCTCCTCCGAGTTCCATCTGCCGGTCAATGCCGACTGGCAACTACGCGGAGGAGAGCCTTCTCGGTGGTAGCTCCGACCCTATGGAACAATCTCCCCGTGGAGATTCGTACCCTCACCACCCTCCAGACCTTCCGCACAGCCCTCAGAATCTGGCTATCCCGTAAGGCCTGGGGCTAAGACTGTAACCCGCCCGAATGGTATGAATGTTGTGTTTTTAATTATGTATTGTCTTATATGTTAAAAGTTTTTCTCCCCCTCCCTTTTGGGTTGTGAGCTGCCCTGAGTCCCCCCAGGGAAAAGGGCGGCATACAAATAAACTTCTACAATCTACAATCTACAATCTAATTCTGCCTTCAAAACTACATAGACATCTCTATAAAGCTTAGCTCAAAAGAAACCCTACCTTTCTCGTGTCAGTAACTTTCCCATTGCCCATTATATCATTTCATCTCACCTTGTAGAAAGATCTACAGTGTTTCCCCAAAAATAAGACCAGGTCTTATATTAAGTTTTGCTCCAAAAGACACATTATGGCATACTTCCCGGTTAGGTCTTATTTTTGCATTTTGGTATTAAATGTGTCCATCTGGCTGACGATCTTAGCTGGGACTTGTTTAGTGAGTACACCTTATATTATGAGCATCCTGAAAAATCATGCTAGGGCTAATTTTCCAGTTGGGTCTTATTTTTGGGAAAACATGGTATCTTAGTCCTAATTTATCTGTATGAAAAGTAGGCACTTTATGCCATTTTTCAGCTAGGAAATTCTGGTGGAACACATTATTTACCCAATCACTAGTCAAAGAACAATCCAGAAAATAGTGAAGAAAAAAGTTGAAGACTACCAGTCAATTCCATAAAAATATTTCCTTCCCCTTTATGCAGCTTCAGTGACTTTGAGTCAAGAGAATCCAGGATTCTCCCAGATTACTGCTGCGCATTTAGCTATAGCTATTTTTCAATAGTTCTCCTTTTTTCACAGTTTTCTGCTGTTCAAATGATTCTCTAACAAATTGAGCAGTGTTCACACTCCTTTCTGCTGTTTCATTCAGGCATGCCATTTTTCAATTCATCATTGTTTCTCTCCTTCAGTTGGTTTTTATATTCTCTCTCAATCAATCAGCCAGTTTTTACTGAGCTACTTCAGGTTTACTGTAACTTTTCTTAATAGTCTTTTCTTCTTGCAAATCTCAGGATTTTCCCAAATGTGTTGATATAGCTGTTGAGGTGAATGAAACTTAAATTTACAAAAACATGCATATGAATAATTCTACTATTATGCCACATTTCTATTCTGGATTGCCCTGGATATAGCTAATCCCTTTGCATTGTCTTTAGCTTTGTACTATCACACTTTAGATAACATTTGTTAAAATTATCAGCAATGGCTACACTTACAAAATAGTTTTCTACCTTTGGTTTCTCATCTTGAAAAAGCTGGGAAATCAGCAGATCATTAAATCTTAAGGCTAAGAATTATATTCTAAGCATTGCGATTTGCATCGTTTACACAAATAACATGTTCTTTCTTTTAAAGCTGGAGATAGAAATAGATCATTTATGCTTATCTGTTCTTTACAAATAGGCCATGAAATGTTCAAAGCATAAAGAAGGAAATATAACTTTGCCTATAGCTGTTTAAAATGAGCCCAACCGCCATGAAATCTGAAACTCTCCAGATTACCTTACACGTGCAAGCTAACTATCTTATTAGCTATTTCATGGTGAAAATAAAAAGTTGCCTTCAGAGACATTGATGTTTAAAAGCATTTGGAGAATCTGTAAGGAGAATATGCAGGAAGGTCCTCAAAAGCCGCATAATTTGCTTGCTGCATTTGGAATGCAGTGGGGTGACTCAGATTAATTTCTAAATAAGAAAAAGGGAACCCCTTTAAGCAGGATCTGAACCCAGCAGCATCTGCAGATGGAATCAAAAGAACAGGATGTGGATTCTGGCATCTTTCTCTCCCTTTCTGCAGCATAAAATAGGTGAGCTTTGTTGAAGGACAGTGGACAGCTTTAGCTTTTCTTTCCTTTCTTGCTTTTCCCACTGGGACTTTAAGGCATCCAGAGGAGCACTGGACCAATTACAAAGGGAAAGCACTGATAGCATCTGAGTGGAAGAAGTTGCAGGCAAGAGAACAAAGCAACTTTCAGGATAAAGTGCAATTTAGCAAGTGACTGGTTGGAAGACCAGGCATGGAGTCCAACAAAGCTAGAGCAGAAGAGCCGAAAGGGAAAACAGAGCCCAGAAACTTCTCTACTCCAGTATATCATATATGTTAAGTAGCCAGTTAAGGAATAAATAAATTTGTTAAGCTT
Source organism: Thamnophis sirtalis (assembly GCF_051295495.1). NCBI lineage: Eukaryota > Metazoa > Chordata > Lepidosauria > Squamata > Natricidae > Thamnophis > Thamnophis sirtalis. Next base: position 61,416,380 of record NW_028261391.1, read on the forward strand.
TGAATATAACAAATGCCTCTAGAGAAACATAAAGAAGCAACATTAATACTTTTGTTAGTGGACAATGCCATTTTCCAAAAGAACTCTACAGGCTTTGATCACAGTGCCCACACTGCCATCTTGGCCATTCCTACCATAGATAACATGGCTGGATTTCACAGCCAAAGTCTACAACTGACAATTAAGAAAGTATAAATGCCATTCAAGAGCAAAATATAATGAGGATAATGTTAAACAAGTGGAGATAATAATATGATAAGACACTGAGCTGACGTAGCGCAGTGGGTAGAGTGCAGTACTGCAGGCTACTTCAGCTGATTGCTATCTGCACTTCGGCAGTTCAAATCTCACCGGCTCAAGGTTGACTCAGCCTTCCATCCTTCCGAGGTGGGTGAAATGAGGACCCAGACTGTGGGGGCAATATGCTGACTCTGTAAACCGCTTAGAGAGGGCTGAAAGCCCTATGAAGCGGTATATAAGTTTAACTGCTATTGCTATGATTCATCACAAGGTCATTAAAAAAACCATCTGTTCACACCTTGTATGAGGTCATTGTAAAGCTTTTACTCGCACTTCATACACCATGTATGAATACAGGGTATAATATAATATTATATTATATAAGTATTAAGAAGAATTAACTAAGTCAGTGGTTCCCAAACTTGGCAACTTTAAGACTTGCGGACTTCAACTCCCAGAATTCTCCAGCCAGATGGCTGGAGAATTCTGGGAGTTGAAGTCCGCAAGTCTTAAAGTTGCCAAGTTTGGGAACCACTGAACTAAGTTAATGGAAATTATGTGTTTGGGACCACTATAAAGATGTCATATGACCCAGTCAATTATAATGTAGCAAAATGTATCAATTTCCTCCACAGAATCCCACTCTTGCCCAAGGTTAAATGAAATCTATTGGTGATTCTGGACATTCTCATCTAAACCCAGTCAAAATTTAGCCGTTATGTTTTTCATTCAGTCTTTTTCAAACTTAAGCAACTTCAAAATGTGTGGATTTCAACTCAAGTTGTCAAGTTTGAAAAACCCTGACCTGACTGATCCTCTAAAAACAAAGAGTTATTAAAAAGGCAAGGCCTTCATTATAGAACTGATCTATATGCCAAGATCCAACAACGCAGAATAGCTCTCGAACATTGACTGACTGCAAGGGGTCATCCTAGTAACCTGTGGCCGGACACTATAAAGAATGAATGTGTAAGCGTTCCAAATACCATGTAAAATTAAATCAGAGTCGAAGGCAAAACTATGCTTAAGGTTCCAAATTAATAAAGCAGGAATGTTGGCATAGTGCTATGGGATTCCGACTCTGGAAGTTACGTCAGAATCCCACCCAGTTAAAAGTTCATGATCTTGCCTCCAGACCCACAGTCCATCACATGGTCCAATCTCCTTCTTCCACGCTGGCGTCTACGTCTAACTGCTTCCGGTCAGGTGTAAAGGTTTGGGAGACAAAAGATGACCTTGACCTTCTAGGAAGGAATTTCTTATTTTGAAAACAACACATTCTACCCTTTGCTAAATCCCCCCCCCCCTTAATAAGAGTGTGGCAGGCCAAAGATTCTTAAAGGAACCGCTGCAGGCCTGACAGAATGTGGATCTGGACACGGTGCATGACAGAGGGGCATGGGGAGTGTTCATCCATAGAGCGGCTGAGGGATGGACATGACCAAATAGTTGATGATGAAACATAATTCTTATAGTTCAAATGAAGAGAGTGAATGCACATCACTTAGTTTAATCCACCCCTTCTCTGGGATCAGCACATATACATGCTCATGCTCTAAATCAGCACAAGCATCCTTCTACACAAGTACAAGCTTCCCTATAAAACAATCCAACTCTACCCTATTACAGGCAGTAATCAATGTAGTGAGTAGCAGACAGTGACGTACGGTGAGGTTTATGGCTGGTGAGGCACTGACACAGGGGTGGGTTTCAAATTTTTTTTTAGACTTGTGGACTTCAACTCCCAGAATTCCACAGCCAGGCATGCTCAATTCCGATTTAAAGCGACAGCATTTGTTTTTCTCCTTTGCCAAATAGGTTTCCTTCTTTCTTTTTCTTTTTCTTCTCCCTTCCACTCCCGCCTTGCCTACATCAAGAATTTTTCGGCTTTTAACCCTTGCTTAACTCTGCTCGAGTGATCATAAAATGCCTAAAGTCAGACTAGATGAGGCACATCATTCTCCTGCCTCCTCCTGTAGAGGGCACTTTTTAAGGGGCTTTTTTAAACAGTTAAGCACTAAGCAGAGTCATCCATGGTGACTCTGGCATCCACTAGCTCAGCCTGACCTCAGCTCTTGCCTTTTTCCTTTTACATTTTTTTTATTTTCATGATGACAGTGGTGAGGCTCTGCCTCCCCTGCCTTCCCTGACTGCACGTCACTGGTGCAGTCTTTCTCTGCTTGGCCAGTGGGAAGGAGGTGATCCTGACTATATCATGAAAACTTGCCAATATTGAATATATATAAGGGTTCATTAGCTACAAGTCATTTTAAGAGGAGGAAGATTCTGTATTCCTAAAATGGTAGCTCCTGTGGTTGCATACCAGAAGCACAGGTAAGGAAATATAAATTATTTAGGGTCTGATTGGGTGAAACCTGTTGTATGAAAAGCCAAAGTATTTCATTCCAGGAAGCATGACTCACAGGAAGAGCTGGTCACACTTCCTGGAATGACTTGGGAGAGCCCTGTATTGTCATACTTGCAGAAAATATATATACAGGTTGCCCTTCTCTGTTCCTCTTAGAAGCAATGTAAAAGATCTCATTCTTCATCTTTTTCCTATTCCTTAACAGATGCAGTTATACTGAAGCAACATAATAACTTCTGGATCCTCCTCAAACATATGTACGTAACAGAGGTGGGTTCCTACCAGTTCGGTAGAACCGGTTCGTCAAATCTACTGAACCGGTTAGAAGAGGTTCCACCAGAAAGCAGGCCACACCTACAGAAGAGGTTCCAAAAATTTTTGAAACCCACCACTGACACACACACACACACATACACACAGACTCACACAGAGAGAGAAAGAGAAAGAGAAAGAAAGGAAGAAAGAAATAAAGAAAAAAGAAAAAAGGAAAAAGAAAAAAGAAAGAAAAAGTGAGAGATGAAAGAAAAAAAGGAAAAAGGGACAGAGAGATAAAAGGAAGGGGAGAGAGAGAGAGAGAGAGAACACATGGCCAGCAAGCCACTCCCACCAGGTCACATGGCCCGCAAGCCACTCCCACAAAGGAGGCCACACCCACACTCACAGTTCAAAAAAAAATTGAAACACACCACTGGTATGTAATGACAACTTCATCCATTCTGTGCTTATTCAGAAATAACTCCAAGGAACTTACTCTGAAGTAAGTATTACAGGATTTCAAGCCAAATCATTTTGAATCACTGTCACTTCATAGAGAGGTCTATCCCACATTCATTAGGACCATGCAAACACATTCTTGTAATATTAGAATTCCTAGGTTTGCGGTTTAGCTTTCAGCTCCTGCTTTGCTTCAAAATTGCTTTATTTTTTTTAACATTACAGTGTTGTTGAAAGATATGTGGAACAGAATCATGTTATTCAAAGCCTGTTTGGACAAACCATTTTTTATTACTCTACTTCCTGATTCTTAAGAACCAGGTAATTTTCATTTTTTTTAAAAAAAAATGAAATAATGCTTGATGTATGTAAGATTCAGTGTCTTTGGTGGGCTTGCACAGTCTTGTCATTTCATTTCATGCTGGATGAGAGAAACTACTTCATATGCTACATTATTGATTTGTGGTTTTCCTTAACAGCTATACTTAAATTCTGCTGGGTCCCCTTATTGGCATATTTGATTCTGTCTCAGGAGAACAATTGTTTTCTTTTCAATTTTAGAGGCTTAGACAGCTGAAGTTGCAAGTTCCTTGAGTGAATTTATAATCTCCTAATTCACTTTATCATTGCTGTTACTGCTGTTAAACAATACATTTTTTAAAAAAAGATAAAAGAAGCAATAGCAATAGCAGTTAGACTTATATACCGCTTCATAGGGCTTTCAGCCCTCTCTAAGCGGTTTACAGAGTCAGCATATTGCCCCCAACAGTCTGGGTGCTCATTTTACCCACCTCGGAAGGATGGAAGGCTGAGTCAACCTTGAGCCTGGTGAGATTTGAACCGCCGAACTGCAGATAACAGTCAGCTGAAGTAGCCTGCAGTACTGCACTCTACCCACTGCGCCACCTCGGCTCAATAGCTCAATAGATGAGTAATAGATCTTAACTGTTGCTCTTTTGGACAAGCAAACCATAAATTTCCACTATTATCAAGCGTATCCAGGAGTATCTTCAATATATATATATATATATCAGGGGTGGGTTTCAACCGGTTGCGGCGGTTCCTGTGAACCGGTTGGTCGGCGAACCCAGAAGTTACTTACGGCGAAGGGCCCACCCGCGCGCCCGCGCTCCTTAACCAGTTTTGATGAGTTCTGCGCTTCCATGCATGTGCAGGACGCATACAGCGCCTGCGTGATCCTCCAGGAGCAGCTGGAGCATTGCACAGACGCTAGTATGCATGCGTGTGCCGCGCGTGTGCACATGCGCGCCGCACGTGTGCGCGAGGATGCCGCCGGCCCCGTTCCAACCGAACCGGTTGGAACGGGGCGAGAAACCCACCCCTGATATATATATATAAATATATATATATTTCCAGGTTGCCAGGATATGGACAGCAGGGTCAGAGAGTCTAACATGTACAGAATAGTGTGCAAATGTGGAATTAAGTTGGGCTTTAGTGGCACTTGTTATTGACCAAAATATGCCCAAATTCACTTGTACCACCTTAATGTTAACAACTGTATATTACACAGAAATAAGAAACAAAAAGCAAAAGAATGTCAAAAACACCTCCACATATGCTTCATTGACTATACAGAAGCCTTCAATGGTGTTGACTGTGACAATTTCTGAAACTGCCTCAAAGAACTGGAAATATCACCACACCACATCCAGCTCATTAGTCATTGCATTCTGACCAGGCAGATATTGTAAGAATAGAATATGGAGACACAAAATGGTTCAGAATTGAAAAAGGCACTTGATAAGATTGTATCCTGTCATTTATACTATTCAACATGTGCACAGAAATAGTTATGAGAAATACACATTTGAAGGAATCTACCATTGGGGTTAAAATAGCAATAGTAATAGCAATAGCAGTTAGACTTCTATACCGCTTCATAGGGCTTTCAGCCCTCTCTAAGTGGTTTACAGAGTCAGCATATTGCCCCCAACAACAATCCGGGTCCTCATTTTACCCACCTCGGAAGGATGGAAGGCTGAGTCAACCCTGAGCCGGTGAGATTTGAACAGCCAAACTGCAGAACTGCAGTCAGCTGAAGTAGCCTGCAGTGCTGCATTTAACCACTGCGCCACCTCGGTTCCTAAAAATCGGTTGTAGGAATATCAACAACCTCAGATATGGAGGTGATACAACATTACTCACAGAAAGCAAGGAGGATCTGGGGTGGTTAATTCTGAGAGTCAAACTTGGACTTCATTTTAACATCAAGAAAACAAAGATAATGACAACTGCTGAGAACACACAGGTGCAGATTGACAACGAGACCATCGAAACAGTAAAGGAATTCATCTTCCTGGGCTCTAAAATCAACCAAAATGGTGACTGTCCTGAGTCACCTGAGTCCTGAGATCAGAAGGGGTATATCACTTGGAAGAATTGAATGAATAACATCTGGACGAGTAAAGACATCAGAAAGCATATGCTGAAAGGGTTTGGTGGTCCAGCCTTGTGTGCTAGATGATGTCTCCGAATGATTTCCAAAGCTTCTTCCCATATTTCTTTCCACTTTGGTTAAATTACCATCATGAATTAAGTTTTCAGTTGACTTGTTGGCTTTTTCCAGCTTGATTATTTATTTGTTTATATGTTTGTTTATTTACTTATCTCCTTCTCTTCCATTCTCTCTCAGCTGGAAGAGCCGAGGTGGCGCAGTGGTTAAATGCAGCACTGCAGGCTACTTCAGCTGACTCCAGTTCTGCAGTTCGGCTGTTCAAATCTCACCGGCTCAGGGTTGACTCAGCCTTCCATCCTTCCGAGGTGGGTAAAATGAGGACCCGGATTGTTGTTGGGGGCAATATGCTGACTCTGTAAACCGCTTAGAGAGGGCTGAAAGCCCTATGAAGCGGTATATAAGTCTAACTGCTATTGCTATTGCTATAGCTTCTCTATAAATTCTCTTAAAAGTAGCCAACGAGAAATTTATGGGAAAACTATAAATAGGACCTCGTATTCTGCAAAAGTTGGCATTAGAGGCACATTGACTTAATACTAGAGCTAGTATCCAGTCATCATGACTAGATATTCCTCAGACATTTGGAAATAATGAAAATAATCTGCAACTTTTCAAGCTAATAGCTACCCTTCTTTAGAAGATAATAAATTCTGTCTTTTTAATATATTCTAAAGTAACGAGTGTTACTAGAAATACAACTTTTTGTATATCATGAATTATTGTATATATACAGTATCTCCCATTCTTTTCTCTACTTTTGACGAAGCAAAACTCCCCAGAGGTTATAACCTTTCCTTATCAGGCCTATGTCAGCATAATAGATTTGAGCCATCTTTCTATAAATATAACTGTTGCTTCACAAGAATATTCTATAGAAACATATTCAGAAAGAGCAGATTATTATTACACTTTTACTTCATACATTTTAAAGAGACAGAAATCACTTTTCTCTGTCAGCAAATAGTTAAATTGATTTTGTGTTACTTTCCCACCAAAATGAAATCAACACCTTTCTTTAAATGTTGTACACATAAAGTTATTTCTCTGGACCCAAATTAGGACATGAAATATGTCCTGATCATTTTGGACTGCAACTCTCCAAAGTCCTTGCTGTGACCTATGCTGGCTGATGAATATTGAAGTGTTAATCATATTATATATTTTTGCTGGAGAAAATTGGCGTAGATGGCTACTATTTATTATTATTTTTGCTGTTCTTCATCTGGCCACATACTGGAACCTTGTAAACTGTGCCAAATGAAATTGAGAACATCATTTTTAATTTTTAAAAAATCTTCTGTGCTAACTTTGCTTTTCCATATATACTGTATCTTAAATTACACTTCAGGGAGCTTTTTAGATCAATACATATAAGGATTTCTATGGGATATAAAACCCATTTATCAGATATAATGTTGAGGAACCCTGCATCTTATGGATAATGCCACCTTTGCAATATACTAGCTAAGCTCAAGGGTTTAATTTCTATATTGCATTGGATAAAGTATTTTCCTTTTTATTGGTCAATTAGCTGATTAAAGATAATGACCAAACATTCAATCTATCCTAATGGAATGCATAGTATTTAATTTAATTAGCATGATCCCTCCATTTGGGGAGAGATGCAGTTAACAAAACCTTTTTAACATCTATTTCTGCATGAAAAATATACTAGTTTTTGCTAGAGATACTACATATTTGAAGAAATTACTCCTCGTGAAAGGAATTTTGATTTCTGCTGCACTTCTTGCTGGCCAAGGATTAAGCTAAATAATATGTTTTCATTTCTTTTATCTGGATAATAGTTTAGTATTTATTTGAAATGGAAGTAATTCTTTTCAACAAACTAGGAACTACTGAAATAGTCAAGGCCTCCAGGAGTTCTTGTTTTTCAGATTCTAATATGTTTCTCTTTCCTGCTTTCACATGTTATTTCTGCAGAGTGTTAAAATCTCAATAGCTTATTGTGTAGATTTTTATAGATAAAGGAAATAGAAACCATAGAAAATCAGTTGCAATGCATAAAAGTTGATGCTTTCTTTAAAAAAAAATGAGCTTGTTGCCTTAGCCATTAGATAAACTGCTACCCAAATCTCATGTGTCCTAAATTTCTATAACACAAACCAGGTTGCCTAGTAAAATAGGGTTTAACCCACTGCCCCTCATTGCTTAATAGCCCCTTAGAGAACAACAAATTGAAACTACATAATTTTGAGCCAGGGCATTGTAAACATGTTGGAAAATTCACTTGGGACTGAAAAGACTGGATGGAACTGAATGGGAGAATTGGCTGTTATTCTGCCAAAATACATTTGTATTATTTACCTGGCTTTCAGATTGAAGTAACCAAGCAAATTTTTTTTAAAGAGGCATAACATGCAAATTAATTTTCATCCTCTTATTCCTTTAAAAAAAATAGAATGATAATTATGATAATGAGGACTAAAACTAATCTTTTTGTTCAGCAATTAGATGCATGTTATTTTTAAACAAAATTCAGAAAAGAGATTTCCGAGGAAAATAATCATTTTATTTGCTGAATTAAGTTTTTGTATATTCAGCCTTGAAGTGATAGTAGTTAACATTTTGTACACTGCTGTTATTCTTGATTCCACGTCTTCATTTGTAAGTCAAAATCTAATTCTCTCTCACCATTGTGTACCATAAGCTTTAGCTTTTTGAACTATGTCAAAACAAGTGTTTCATAATACAATACCTTTTTAAAATGTGAAGTTATTTTCTTTTTGTTTACTTTAATATGCTGTTAAGAAGAAACAAGAGCTGACCTTCAAGCTACCAGGAAGTAAGTTCTTCTTCCTGTAATCTTAATACAGCAAAAGGAACGACGTGTGACTATTTTCCGCATGCAGTAGGTGCAAATCATTATAATTTGAATCAAACAATAAGCTACCTCTATGTTTTGTGGTTGCCCATTAAATTAGTCACTAGAGGCAACTTAGTTTGTTTGCAACTGTAGTACTGGGAAATCTAATAGCTTAGGTCCTGGCAGTTGGGAACATGTAGATGATTATATCCTGGTACGTATGTAAGGTTAAAGTCCAAAAATCTGTGAAACAAAAAGCTGTTTTCTATTCATATTTATCTATAAACACCCAAACAGAGGAGGACCACCTAGGCTGACACTTAAGAGACTGCAAAGTGTTGAATTTGCTGAAAGTCAACTATGGAGATCAAGTTGTCAACAATCTGTTCAAAACTAAAAATACATACGGTATAAACAGTACAGTGGTGGGTTTCAAAAATTGGTCGAACCTACTCTGTGAGTGTGGCCTCCTTTGTGGGAGTGGCTTGCCGTCCATGTGACCGGATGGGAGTGGCTTGCCGCCCATGTGACCGGATATGAAGATGCCGACGACGCTTGTCAGAACCACCTTAAATTACCTCACACACAGCACTGGCATGCATAAGAATAGGATGTAAACTTGTTTTTTAAAAGGCATCTTTGGTTTGCGTTAAAACAACGTCAACACACGCAATGTTCTGATTGCACCACAAACGCAGTAGTCATCCTTACCTTTCACAGAGGCACTGAGTTTTATAAATATGAGCATGATAGTGTAGAATAATCATATCCAAGGACCAGTGGTGGGTTTCAAAAAATTTTGGAACCTCTTCTGTAGGTGTGGCCTGCTTTCCGGGTCCACTGGTGGAACCTCTTCTAACTGGTTCGGTAGATTTGACGAACCGGTTCTACCGAATAGGTGCGAACTGGTAGGATACATCATGTGACAACAATGTGACGATGAGAGTTCGACACCCCTGATATAATCCCAAACAGACTTGATGACATTACGGCTCTGTGGGGGCCAAACCATCACTTCCAGGACTTCTTGTTCTTCTTTATCCTGAAGATAGTTATTAATGGCTGTATGTTTGGGGCTGTTTTGAAACTGCAGAATAAATTTGGGCCAATCACACATTTCTCTGATGGTATGACATGATGGATAAGTATCTGCCTGTATTTCTCAGCATTAAGGCCACCATTGATCCTTACCAAATCTCCAACTTCATTTGCAGAAAATTCACTAGGCTTCACTGTTGCCTGCAACCTCTCTCCACCCATTCAGCAAACAAACTGCCTCCTGCTGTAGCCAAATATTTCAAATTTTGACTCATCAGTCCAGAGCACCTGCTGGAATTTCTCTGCACCCATGACCCGACAAATGCGTGCACGACAAAAGCGCGCCAACAAAACCGCGGCGAGAAACCACAACATCATAAATGCGCCCACAACAACGCGCTGACAAAACCGCACCCCAAAAAGCGTGATTTCAGTTAAGGTAAGGGTTAGGTTCAGGGTTAGGTTTAGGGATTTCGGTTAAGGTAAGGGTTGGGTTTAGGGATTTCAGTTAAGGTAAGGGTTGGGTTTAGGGTTAGGGTTAGGGTTAGGGTTAGGGTTAGGGTTAGGGTTAGGGTTAGGGTGAGGTTTAGGGTTAGGTTTAGGGTTAGGGTTAGGGTTAGGGTTAGGTTTAGGGTGAGGTTTAGGGTTAGGTTTAGAACTCACGGTTATTACTTGTTTGTTGAAGGTGCGGTTTTGTTGGCGAGCTGTTGTTGGCGCGCTTCTGCGTTCATTCCTTGGCGCGATTTAGAATTCATGGTTTTCTCGCTGCGGTTTTATCAGTCACGCTTTTGTTGAGCGTGCATTTGTCGGTGAATCCTCTGCACCCAAATTCCTATGTGTTCATGCATATTTGAGTCACTTAGTCTTGTTTCCATGTCAGATGTATGGCGTTTTGGTTGTAATTCTTTCATGAAGACCATTTCCATCCTCTGGACAGTAGATCAGTGTACCTGGTTTCTGCCTATTTGTGCTCATGGCACTGCTGGACATCTTTTAGTGCCAAAGGGAAGTAGGCAAAATGTGTCTTTCATCTGCTGCAAGTTTCCTTGATTGATCACTGAATCTACAATATTGCCTGTTTCTTTGTGCTTCTTCAAAAGAGCTTGAACAGCACATCTTAAAACCCCAGTCTGCTTTGAAATCTTTGTCTGGTTGAAACCTCACTGATACAAGGTACTCTAACTACCTTGTGTCTTGTTCCTGTACTCAGTTCCTCCAAAGTATGTGACCTGTGAGATGAAACTGTCTTTCACAAACTCACCTAGCAGAGATGTTGGCTGTTCCCCAGTTTTAAGTCTCCTACACAACTGTTTTTGTTTCAGTTAATGATTGTGTTTGAACCTATATATGAAATTGACGATCATTATTACCACCTGCTTGGTATAATTGGTTAATGATACTCCTGACTCTAATCCAGTGGTGGGTTTCAAAATTTTTTAGAACCTATTCTGTGGGTGTGGCCTATTTTATGGGTGTGGCTTGTCTGTCATATGACTGGGCGGGTATGGCCAACTTGACATCACTAATGCACACTCAGTCACATGACCACCACGCCAAGCCAGGCCCACATGACAAACATTTTTGGGACTCCAATGAAGCGGGGGAAGATAGGGGGAAAACTCCCAAAAACAGACAACTGGAGGATTAAGGGGTGGAATTAGGGAGAGTGGAGGAGGGAGGACAGAGAGGAATCCAGTAGAAAGCTATCATAGGCTGGGAAAAGAACATGGGAGATCGGAGAAGGCAGGACAGAGAGGAATCCAGTAGACAGCTATCACACGCTGGGAAAGAACTTTGGGAGATCGGAGGAGGGGGGACAGAGCGGAATCCGGAAGAAAGCTATCACAAGCTGGGATGAGTGAATGAGGCAAATGAAGAATGAAAGGAGATCGCATAGGGCAGGGGCAAGCGAATGAGGGGGGACAGCCAGGAGGCAGCGTTCCGGTACTGTGCCAGCTAACGAACGGGTTCTAAAACGTACGCTGAATTTTACGAATAGGTTCTAGCGTACCAGTTAGAACCAGCTGAAACCCACTCCTGCTCTAATCCTATTGCTATTGCTATTGCTATTGCTATTGCTATTGCTACAAAATCCCTGACTTTGTACCAGTATAAGAATTGATGCTGTTTTGAAAGCAAAGGATGTCCGCACCTAATATTGTTTTGAATTGGATTTCTCTTTCTGTTCATTTACTTTCCATTTTGTTAATTGATGAAAATAAATTATTTACAGCTCTATTTCTGAAAGTGTTCTTAATTTATAGCATTTTTGAACAACTGTTTATCTGTTTTGCACAAACTACACAACTGCTTAACACTTTAAACACTTTTACATACAACACAATACAGAGTATTATACATAATATAAAAACAGACTAAGTGCCCCTTTACACTGGGTTACGAAACACGGAAATGAAAATAGGGAGATTTCCTTGACTGTGTAAGCCTATACCAATAATTTGAAAAAAGACACCAAAACCAGAATGAGTTATACTAAATTTATCCCAACCAGACATTTCCTGAAATCATCAGGAGTTTAGAGGTATATCAAGAAAAGCATGGAAGCACAGAGAAAATAAAACACAGGCAGACTTCCAAATTCTATTTAAGAAAAAAATATTTCTAAAAAATGTTGATGGCAGCAGAAAATCATAATAATATTACATTTTGTGGAAAGATTGAATGAAAATATGGTGCAGGAAAAAAAGACTCTCCTCTTCAAGTATACACAATAATGTTAATATTCTTTATGAATGCTTAGCAGGAAAACTGAAAGCAGTCTATTATTCAAATCACAGATTTCCTACAAACCTTTAGATAGGCATTTTCTCATTGAATTGATATACAGGTGCAGAGTGGTCGAAATATGAGATATCTACCTTCAGGCACTTATTTTTCTTTCTTTTTTTAATTCTGTTCTTAATGATTTGTGGTGTTCTAGTGTGAATCCGATTTCCTTTTGTATTTCTCCTTCCTGTTCTGGAAAATGTAAATCCGTTTATAGCACATGTCACCACTTCTCATTTTATAAACAATTAGAGAGTGAATTCTTCAGAGGAAGATAAACGCAAGGCAAATTCAGAGTTGTGCGATTCCACAACTTACACTCTTGGGAGAGAGTTTGTTTTGCCTTAGGCTGAGACAAATGCTCCATGTGTTCTGTTCCTTAGCTAGCTTTTTCCTTCAAGGGAAATAGATTTTGTGAAAGTAGTATTCAAAACCTCAGGGCTTTGGGAGTGGGGTCCCATGCAGTGGTGGGTTTCAAATTTTTTTGGAACCTATTCTGTGGGTGTGGCCTCCTTTGTGGGAGTGGCTTGCCAGCCATGTGACCTGGTGGGAGTGGCTTGCTGGCCATCTCTCTCTCTATCTCTATCTCTATCTCTATCTCTTTCTTTCCTTCCTTTTGTCTCTCTGTCCCTTTTTTCTTTTTTCCTTTCATCTCTCTCTCACTCTTTTTCTTTCTTTTTTCTTTTTTATTTCTTTCTTTCTCTTTCTCTCTCTGTGTGAGTCTGTCTGTGTGTGTGTGTGTGTGTGTGTGTGTGAGAGAGAGAGAGAGAGAGAGAGTGGTGGGTTTCCAAAAAATTTGGAACTTCTTCTGTAGGTGTGGCCTGCTTTCCGGGTCCACTGGTGGGACCTCTTCTAACCGGTTCGGTAGATTTGACGAACCGGTTCTACCAAATAGGTGTGAACTGGTAGGAACCCACCTCTGGTCCCATGGATGTGATATGGGACATCCATAAAATATTGTGAATATACTGCAGATCATATTGAGTTAAATTCCCTTATATTAGAGTATCTTCAAAGTATACTAGGCAGAGAAATCCTCCTGAATTAATTTGATAAAGACAACTTGTTTTAGAGTTCCTGGGAGCTGCACCCAAATATATATTTTTTTTGCATTTTTGCATTGCACTCAGGTTGGCGGTGCATTGCTACTATTAAAAACAAATGCAAAGGGAGTAGGCAAAGGAGACAAAGTTGACATTTTCAGAAATATTCCTGCTGTTTTCTTGGTTGGGCTCTTCCAGTTTCTTCCAGGAAAACTGTACCACTTGTACCATAGAAATAAAAGACATCTTGGCCCTAATCTAGATTTTATCCCTCTTCTATTTTCAGACTGAAGCTTTTTCTCCAATTTTCACCATTTCTGGTGAAATGAAGGAGAGCTGTCTTTCTTTCATTGGCTTGAAAACATTTTTCCATGGGATCTGCTGCTAATAAATCAAAATCCCTAATTATGTGAACCAATTTAAATGTGAGCAAATGGAAGCACAATCTGAGAGCTTTCTGAAAGCTCAGCAAGTAATGGAAAGATTCTTAGACACAAAGAACCAAAAGATAGGAGAGGGAATTAACTCATGATAGGAGAGCTATTTAACTCATGTTTTGCATCTGTCTTTACACAAAGGGATAAAACAATCCAACCTATCAAAAACAGCACCACAAAAATCAGATTAGGAACACAAGTTGAAATAGGGAAGAAAATGGTAAGTGAGCATATGTCTACCCTAGACGAATTCAAATCACCAGGACCGGATGGATTACATCCCAGGGTTCTGAAGGAACTGGCAGACGAGATCTCAGAACCACTGAACTATATCTTTCAGAGGTCCTGGAGCACCGGGGAACTGGAAAAGACTGATATGGTTCCCATCTTCAAAAAAGGGAAAAGGGGGATGGGGAAGTAGAAGAGGGGAATGCTGGAGGGGAGAAATGAAAGTTGGAGGGGGAGAAGAAAGGGTGTATGGAGGATTGAAGTGTTATGTTGGTTTTCCATGGTGGAATAGAAGATGAGTTGTGTTTATTGCTTTTTTAATTGCACAGTATATAAGTGATTGTATAAAATGAAAATGAAAATAAAATAAAAAAAAGGAAAAAAGGGGGGGGGAAACAGACCCAGAAAACTACAGATCCATCAGCCTGACCTCAATACCAGGAAAGATTCTGGAAAAGATAATCAAGCAACGAATTAGCAAACATCTAGAAGCGAACAAAGTAATAGCCAAAAGCCAACATGGGTTTGTCAAAAAAGATCATGCCAGACTAATCTTATTGCTTTGATAATGTGACAAAATCAGTGGACCAGAGGAATGCTGTTGATATAGTTTACAGCAGTTTACTTGGACTTCAGTATGGCATTTGATAAGGTAGACCATAACCTACTACTAGATAGAATAGAAGAATGTGGGTTAGACAGCATCACCACCAGATGGATTCATAACTAGCTGACCAACCGCACTCAACGTGTAGTCCTCAATGGAACTGCATCTTCATGGAGGGAAGTATGCAGTGGAGTACCCCAAGGCTCTGCTTTAGGCCCAGTACTCTTCAACATCTTCATCAATGATTTGGATGAGGGAATAAATGGGGAACTCATCAAATTTGCAGATGACACCAAGCTGGCAGGAATAGCCAACACTCCAGAAGATAGGCTTAAGATACAGAACGATCTTGACAAACTTGAACATTGGCACTATCTAATAAAATGAAATTCAATGGTGAAAAGAATAAGGTCCTACATTTAGGCAACAAAAACGAAATACACAGGTACAGTATAGGTGGTACCTTGCTCAACAGTAGTAACTGTGAAAGGGATCTTGGAGTCCTAGTGGACAACCATTTAAATATGAGCCAGCAGTGTGCAGCAGCTGCCAAAATAGCCAACACAGTTCTAGGCTGCATAAACAGAGGGATAGAATCAAGATCACGTGAAGTGTTAATACCACTTTATAATGCCTTGGTAAGGCCACACTTGGAATACTGCATTCAGTTTTGGTCGCCACGATGTAGAAAAGATGTGGAGACTCTAGAAAGAGTAACAAAGATGATTAGAGGACTGGAGACTAAAACATATGAAGAACGGTTGCAGGAACTGGGTATGTCTAGTTTAATAGAAAGAAGGACTAGGGGAGACTTAATAGCAGTGTTCCAATATCTCAGGGGTTGCCACAAAGAAGAGGGAGTCAAACTATTCTCCAAGGCACCTGAGGGCAGAACAAGAAGCAATGGGTGGAAACTAATCAAGGAGAGAAGCAACTTAGAACTAAGGAGAAATTTCCTAACAGTTAGAACAATTAATCAGTGGAACAGCTTGCCTCCAGAAGTTGTGAATGCTCCAACACTGGAAATCTTTAAGAAGATGTTGGATAGTCATTTGTCTGAAATGGTATAGGGTTTCCTGTCTAGGCAGGGGGTTGGACTAGAAGACCTCCAAGGTCCCTTCCAACTCTGGTATTGTATTGTATTGTATTCTAATTCATTAATAGCTTAATTTATAAATGGCATTGTAGCACAGGCTGCAAGAAGCTTATCTACAGTGTACAAAGTATTCACGATTTCCTCCTAATTTTCTAATAAATAAGTGCTAGATTTTTCTATCACAATTTCCAAGAGTCTGTCCCCTAAATCTTTGCATTAAAACCTGCTATTGAAGTTTGTTGTGGCTCGGTAGGAGCCTTTGGAGCTGCTATCAGACTCAGAGAAGATAACAAGTAGCTGTGGCTCATTAAGGATCTCCTCCTGCAGATAAAAGACTGATGGTGCCACGCCCTAGTTACAGAAGTCAACGTTCGTTCGTTCCATTCTGTTCCGTGCCTGTCCTAGTCAAGTCTCTGTTTGTTTGCAATCATCGAGAAGAAGCACTTGGATAAGTGATTTGCTTTATATAAACCTGGTTTGCTGTGAGAGTTTGACTTATGCCCAGACAAACCTCCATTCATAAAATATTTCCTTTGAACTTCTGTCTGGCTGCCCTTTCTGAATGAACAAGGTGGGGGTCAGAACAGAAGTTAGTGCAATTTTTGGTTCCTCAAGTATTGCCTGCTGTGAAATGGCCCAGTTTCTGCATCCTGCAGACTGGTGCCAGTCCATGGACCAGGGATTGGGAACACCTGCTTTAAGCCGTATACAGATTGTATTAAATGCAATAGGTCCTTAGAAAGGATTCTATAGATGGACAAAAATGCCAGTTTAAACATCTGGCTGACCATACAAACAACAATATTAAATCTAATTGTTGAGGCAGAATGGTACCCCCAGAGGTGGTATTCTACTAGTTCCGACTGGTTCACCCAAACTGGTAGTGGAACTCATGGGTGGCCCTGCCCACCTGCCCCACTTCTCTGGCATCCCATTTAGGCCCCTTTTTCACCAAAAGCGCGTGAATGTGCTTACATTTGCAAACTGGTAGGGAAGGTAAGTGAATACCACCCCCAATATCCAGTATATTTTCAGGATAGGATACCATCCTCAAATCTTGGGCATAGCCCCAACAGGATAATGTTTAATGTCATGGGAAAGAAACTATGTGTTTAATGTATGGCATACCAATAGCAGTTAGTCTTATATACCGCTTCATAGGGCTTTCAGCCCTCTCTAAGCGGTTTACAGAGTCAGCATATCGCCCCCACAATCTGGGTCCTCATTTCACCCACCTCGGAAGGATGGAAGGCTGAGTCAACCTTGAGCCGGTGAGATTAGAACCGCTGAACTGCAGATAACAGTCAGCTGAAGTGGCCTGCAGTACTGCACCCTAACCACTGCCCCACCTGGCATGATTTAAAATTCTATTAAAATGATGGTTGTCATACTTACATCTGGAAGGCTAATTGTATATGTCCATGAATTCCTGCTTTAGGAAAACTGATGGCTATCATCTCAGGGACGAGGTGACAGAAAGCTATTAGAAAACAGAGGGTACGTGTCACAAGATAAATGTGTGGCAGGTACTCTGACCTAAAATAATAAGTCTGGAAAATAAACATTATATGAATGTGGACCAATGGAAGAAGAGAAATATTGCAGGCAGAAATCTTAGGGCCACTTACCTTTACCTGATTTTTTCCCCATATGTATTCTGTTTTCCTGAAAATAAGACCTCCCCGGATAATAAGCCCAATTGGGCTTTTGAGTGCATGCACTAAAATAAGCCCTCTCCCCAAAATAAGCCCTCCCTGAAATTATTGCAACTCAGCAGCAGCCATGAGGTGACTACGCTTAGCAATAGCAATAGCAGTTAGACTTATATACCGCTTCATAGGGCTTTCAGGCCTCTCTCAGCGGTTTACAGAGTCAGCATATCTCCCCCACAGTCTGGGTCCTCATTTTACCCACCTCGGAAGGATGGAAGGCTGAGTCAACCTTGAGCCGGTGAGATTAGAACCGCTGAACTGCAGATAACAGTCAGCTGAAGTACTGCACCCTAACCACTGCGCCACCTCGGCTCTCGCTCTCACTTGCCCCTCCTGCACCTCAAAAAGAATAAGCCCTCCCAAAAAATAAGGCCAAGTGCTTATTTCGGAAGAAAATAAGACCCGTTTTTGGGGAAACGTGGTAATATTGTAGGTGATGGTTCTCTGCATACAGTATTTTGTGCTATAGTAGTACACATTGTTTTAGCTACACTGTTAAACCACATTCATAGATTTGGGATATTATAAATTATACTGCACGGTCTGAAGTTTATCCAAAAGGTAGGTATATAAAAAAATTAAAAGAGCAATCTTAAGACTTCTCTAACTTTTCTGAATTCCTGTGCTAATACATATAGATCTAATTACTGAGCAGGAAACCATTTCTAAAATAAAATATTTTTCCATTAAAATAGGATTATAGAAAGGATAAAATTGAACAGTTACTGCTAAAAATACTTTTAGAGCTTTGTGTTATGGTTTCATGATGGCTTTTGAATGATATATAAAGTTAGATATGACACTCCATGCAGCTTTAGATTACCCATATGGCAATCATTTGTCCTGAAAGTACCCATTCCCCTCTCTGTAGAGAGAGGCATAAAAAGGAATAATAAAACTAAAATTAATAGGGAGATGGCTGCTGTTAATTAGCTCACATGTCTGTTATGCATAAAAGGAAAAGGAGTTTGGCTTTATGAACAATATAAAATATTTTTAAAATGATAAAAAATATAAATAGCATCTTCCTTTAGTATATTTGCACAGCTATTAAATCTCAGGAGCTTGAAATTTTCAATAGTCTTCCGTTTCAAAACCTGAATGCCTGATTTTATTTATTTATTTTTATCACACCTTTATTATTCTTATAAATAACTCAAGGTGGCAAATATGCCTAACATGCCTTCTTCCTCCTATTTTCCCCACAATGACAGACATGTGAATTGGGTTGTGCTGAGAGAGAATAATTGGCCCAGGGTCACCCAGCTGGCTTTCATGAGTAAGTTAAACTAGAACGCACAATCTCCTGGTTTTCCATGTTCGGATGTTAAGTAGGTTACAATTTTAACCAGACCATTGAGTTTCTGTTTCACAGGCTACAGAAATTCAACTTTTCCAATCTTATAAATCTCAGATGCCCTGAAAATATATTGAATTTCAGTTCTAGTTTCTCAAGAACCATGATAGCAGAAGATATGGGATTACAGTCAAATACATATAGGAGATAACAATTTGGAAAAGCAATAGCAATAGCAATAGCAATAGCAGTTAGACTTATATACCGCTTCATAGGGCTTTCAGCCCTCTCTAAGCAGTTTACAGAGTCAGCATATTGCCCCCAACAACAATCCAGGTCCTCATTTTACCCACCTCGGAAGGATGGAAGGCTGAGTCAACCCTGAGCCGGTGAGATTTGAACAGCCGAACTCCAGAACTGCAGTCAGCTGAAATAGCCTGCAGTGCTGCATTTAACCACTGCGCCACCTCGGCTCTAAAGAAAGCTGGGTTTCTTTGTCATTCAGAGGCATTGGTGATATGAATCCATTTGTCCCTTAAAAGTTGGCATCTTGATTGAACAAAACGGCTCTGTTCTTGAAGCCCATATCTCTGATTCTCCCCTACCAGCTGTATTGTTGAATTGGGTACGGAACATGTTATCCCCTAGCTTGACAGTCTGTTAACAACGACATGCAGATTTTAAGGGACAGAGAATAAAACCTGGGCAGAATGCAATCCACTCCTAAACAAATCAAATGTATTTTACAGAACACATTTTGTTTTAGAATTCATATAGGCTATTCACTGATGAATTGCATACAATATGTATGCTTCTGTAAATATAGCTGAAAGAAAAATGACTCCTTTGATTTCTAAAATCAAGACTGAACATATTTTGAAATAGTAGTGCTGAATTTAGTCACATAATTTGGCATCTCCTTGGGATTGTCTGATACTGTTATTCTTTAGTTCATTTTTGCCCTGGATAGCTGCCACATGTAAGATTGTTTTTTCCTATACCTCAACTTTGATAATACTCATAATTCTTAAATTCATTACACTTTGTGCTTTTCCTAAAGTTTCCCTGCCTCGAGTAGATATTCTTTCTTGACGTTCATTTTCAATTGTGCATAAGTCTTCCAGCAAAATTTTCTTTGAGAATGAACCACTGCAGGTAGCAAAAGGCGATTGAAAAATAATGAAAGAATATGTCACAGCAATCTAACTTGCTCCAAATAAGATCAAGCCTGAATGCTTTGTTGACTAACATTTTCAGGTGAATGTCTTATGAGTAAGATATTTTTTAAAAAATTCAAATAAAATCTTCTTAGATGATTCTGTGAAATTTATTGCAAATTTGAAGGAGTTATTGGGTATGCATCCTGTCAAAAAGTTTTATTTATGAACACATATGCATAGGTCCCCTCCAGTGGTGGGTTTCAAAAAAATTTGGAACCTCTTCTGTAGGTGTGGCCTGCTTTCCGGGTCCACTGGTGGAACCTCTTCTAACCGGTTTGGTAGATTTGACGAACCGGTTCTACCGAATTGGTGCGAACCAGTAGGAACCCACCTCTGGTCCCCTCTCTCTAGACGCTACAAATATATATTTGTACAATGAGAATCTGTAACTTTCATACGTTGCTGAATTACAATAAAAAAACCAGTGGTAACAAAGTTGTAAACTGTATGTAGTGGAATACATGTAGTCTTCAATTTACGAGCACCATTGAGACATTTGTTAAATGAATTTTGCCCTATTTTATGCCTTTTCTTGCCACAATTATTAAATTAATCACTGCAGTTGTTAAATTAGTAACACAGATGTTAAGTAAACTTGGCTTCCCATTGACTTTGCTTCTCAGAAGATGGCAAAAGGTGATCACATGACTCTGAGACACTGCAACCATCATAAATGCATGACAGCTGCCAAGCATCCAAATTTTGATCACATGGCCACAGGGATGCTACAATAGTCATGTGAAAAATGGTCATAAGTTACCTTTTCAGTGCCTTTGTAACTCCAAACAATTGCTAAATGAAGGGTTTAAGTTGATATAACTCAGAGGTGTCAAAATGGTGGCCCACAGGCCGAATGTATCAGGTACAGGCCACACCCACCCCAGCTCCATGAATGGGGGGAAAGTCGCTAAATGTCACATGATGGCAATGTGCTGCCACAAGTTTGATACCCATGATATATCTGTATATAGGTAAAGTAGAAGAAGTGATGCAAGATCAGGTAAAATCAGAAAAGAAAAAAAATCAGTTCTGAAACGAGAAGACACGAAAAAGAAACTCAAAATAACCCTACCCCAGTCGGTTTGGTATAAAACAGAGCAGAGTGAAATTCTGGCAGGCTTTCAATATTCTGTGATTATACCACGCAGCAGTAAAAGAGAATTTCTGTTCTGCCTGTTTCTGACACCATGGCTCAGTAACGTCTGGATAGCACAGATTTTCTTTGTCCTGAGTTAAAAGCTTTATCTCCCAATACAAAGCAAAGAAATAGAAGTGACCCATAAAATCATTTGAATGTAATAGCCAAGGTTAACTCGCTTTACTATTGAATTTCATGTAATTGGGGGGAAAAGTCATTCATAAGTTTTTATACTTTCTTTTCCATTCCTGTTTCCAAAAGACTGTGGTGGGTATAGAAGAAGAATCCATGCTGTGAAGCAATGTGTTTCTCTTATATAAATGCTATAGAAGGATTGCGGAGTATATAAAGTGGAAAGCTGAAGATCTCAAACCTCATTTTCCAGAACCTCTCTGGATCTGTCCCCAAATCTTGCTTGGGCTCGTGGCTGAATAATTCTCACTGACATCTAAGTTCCAGGCACATCTCACTTGGAGTCCTCCTTTTCTCTGTGCCTGAGATAGTGGTGGGTTTCAAAAATTGTTCGAACCTACACTGTAGGTGTGGCCTCCTTTGTGGGAGTGGCTTGCTGCCCATGTGACCGGATAGGAGTGGCTTGCTGCTCATGTGACCGGATATGAAGATGCCGATGACACTTGTCAGAACCACCTTAAATTACCTCACACACCGCACTGGCATGCATAAGAATATGATGTAAACTTGTTTTTTAAAAGGCATCTTTGGTTTGCGTTAAAACAACTTCAACACACGCAATGTTCTGATTGCACCACAAACGCAGTAGTCATCCTTATCTTTCACTGAGTTTTATAAATATGAGCTTGATAGTGTAGAATAATCATATCCAAGGACCAGTGGTGGGTTTCAAAAAAATTTGGAACCTCTTCTGTAGGTGTGGCCTGCTTTCCGGGTCCACTGGTGGAACCTCTTCTAACCGGTTTGGTAGATTTGACGAACCGGTTCTACCGAATAGGTGCGAACTGGTAGGAACCCACCTCTGGCCTTAGAGAGGTAAGAGTTCTCTGCTGCATTTCTGACAATCAAAAGTAGATAATTGAGATAATTACAATGATGGTATCTTCTGGCTGAACACCCCAAAATTTTAGTCACACACCTTCACTCCTAGGAAATAGCTCAATCTCACCAGATATAAACAAAATCAAAATTAGAAACAAGAAAGAAAGAAAAGAAAAGACAAAACGCATAAACATTTTTTGAATGTGAAATATCCCAAAGGCAAATGAAAATGCAGTACAGTAAATCACATAATATT
This sequence comes from Thamnophis sirtalis, assembly GCF_051295495.1. Taxonomy (NCBI): domain Eukaryota; kingdom Metazoa; phylum Chordata; class Lepidosauria; order Squamata; family Natricidae; genus Thamnophis; species Thamnophis sirtalis. The sequence goes on from NW_028261391.1 coordinate 61,438,878, forward strand.
TTTTGGCTGCTATAAACAGGCCTGGGCATAAACAGAAACAAGGTAAAAAGTTCCAAATTAATGTTACAGATTAGGAGATTTCTCTGATGATAAAAAAAATTCTTGAAAAAGAATAGAATAGAGAACTTAAATTTAAGCATCCGCTTCTTCAATTTATGCTATAGCTCAGACACAGACAGAAATATAAATCAAGAGCCGAGCAAAAGTCTTTAACTTTTCTACTGAAATAGCATTTTTCAAAGCAGTTCTTCTCCTTCATTTACCTGGAACTTTTCCAAGTTCCTGTTTAATTAGAGGCCATTTAGGAGATGGTGAAGTCACATTTTTGTTCAGGTTTCTCTTTGAGCTGCTTTCCAAATCATTTAGCCTTTGTTCTTACAAAACCAAGTGTATTTATTATTTATTTATTTATTCAATTTCTATATCTGCCCATCTCAAACCAAGTTATTCAACATTTATCTAACTTGGTATGTGCTCAAGAGCTATATCCTCACTTGTTAAAGCAGCCTGTTCTGAAAAAAATTCTTGAAAAAGAATAGAATAGAGAACTTAAATTTAAGCATCCGCTTCTTCAATTTATGCTATAGCTCAGACACAGACAGAAATATAAATCAAGAGCGCAGTGGTTAGGGTGCAGTACTGCAGGCCACTTCAGCTGACTGTTATCTGCAGTTCAGCGGTTCAAATCTCACCGGCTCAAGGTTGACTCAGCCTTCCATCCTTCCGAGGTGGGTGAAATGAGGACCCAGACTGTGGGGGGCGATATGCTGACTCTGTAAACCGCTTAGAGAGGGCTGAAAGCCCTATGAAGCGGTATATAAGTCGAACTGCTATTGCTATTGCTAATATCAAACTTGGGTGGGAGACATTAATTATAATGAAACAATGGAACAACCTATGTTTCAAAATATTCCATAAAGACCGCATTAATACGCACTAACATCTCTTATGTCATAGATTGTCCTTATTAAGGGCTGTTTCAATTGAACAACATAGAAGCCTTACACCATTTGAATGTGTGTGTGTTTGTGTGTGTGTGTAGGTAGGTAGGTAGGTAGGTAGGTAGGTAGGTAGGTAGGTAGGTAGGAAGGAAGGAAGGTAGGTAGGTAGGTAGGTAGGTAGGTAGGTAGGTAGGTAGGTAGGTAGGTAGGTAGGTAGGTAGATAGATAGATAGATAGATAGATAGATAGATAGATAGATAGATAGATAGATAGATAGATAGATAGATAGATAGATAGATAGATAGATAGATAGATAGATAGATAGATATGGGGGAACTCAGTTGTAATTGAACATTCATACATTTTATCTCATCTTTCCTTATAAAAATAAAAAAATATATTTTTATTTAAAAAATGAAAAGGCATGAAACATACCTAATAGAAGGGAAACTTCTTAAGAAACTATGCATAGCAGTGGATATAAATGCATAAAAATATAAAAATGCATATGATTATGTATGCATGTTTTTGTCAATTTCACAAGCTGATGAGGAAATTGGTCTAAATAAATCTGGGAAGATTAGAAACAGTACAAAATTAAAATGGACAGACCCATCCATCCTAAAATAGTATACAATGTGTTCAGGGGTGGGTTTCTCGCCCCGTTCCAACTGGTTCGGTTGGAACGGGGCCGGCGGCATCCTCGTGCACGCGCGCATTGCACGCATGCGTACTAGCGTCTGCGCAACACTCCAGCTGCTCCTGGACGATCGCGCAGGCGCTGTATGCGTCCTGCGCATGCATGGAAGTGCAGAACTCGTCAAAACCGGGTAAGGAGCGAGGGCGGGCGGGTGGGCCCTTCGCTGTTCCCGGAAGTTACTTACTTCCGGGTTCGGCGACCAACCGGTTCGCAGGGACCACCACGAACCGGTTGAAACCCACCCCTGAATGTGTTTATAAATAACTATCCAGATTTTTTTTTCAATATCAATTGATTTTCCCTCTTCTACTTATTTTTTTTTCCCTTTTAGTAAACTGAGAAAACAACACTAAAAGCAACCATCACATTCGAGAAAGCCTCATGCCAAAATCTATTCTTTAATTATGTGCTTTAAAGCTTTTCAACCCTGGCAGTTTTAAGACATGTGGACTTCAGCTCCCAGAATTCCCCAGCCGAACGTTCACACATCTTAAAGTTGCCAGGTTTGAAAAACATGGCTTTAAAGCCTAAAAAATACCACTGCCAATGTAGTGAAACGCAAAAAAGGGCCCTTTCCAAAGAGTAGTTATATTGAAAAGGTCTTCTGGGCATCCAGGTCCAAAGTTCAAATTGACTAAGATCAAGCAAACATCTAAAGGAATGGGGATTAATTAGGTTGGTTTTCATACCCAGGCAACTTTTCAGTGAGTTATTTGCCAAGGTTTTTCTGTATTCTCTTTTATCACATTACTTTAGTTGTCTGCTTTCTCCATTACCGGACAAATCAAATCTGTTGTCTTTGATGGCTTGCTTTGCTGAAGGTTTAAAAGGAATTACAGACTGAAGGAGGGCTGAGCTCCATTTGAAATCCACAGAGAAAAGACGCCAAATGTTTATATAACCACAGAGCCTTAAACAAATTTGTAGTTCAGCCATAGTACATTCATTGCTTATACAAACAGTGTTATTATTTTGTCAGATAAACCGCCCCTCTAATAGTGTACTTAATCTGTTCACATTACATGCTCTGAGACAATTAGAGTCTGTTCTTCTGTCAGTCCCCAGAATAATGTATGGTTGAATAGTTAATTATTCCTATTCCAGTCTTCAAAATAAGGCACAGTCTTAATAGAAGCCATTTCCTCCTTATTATATTACCAAAGGTCAGGAAAATGGAGCAATGCTGGCCCAATTCCAGGATATGGGGTACATTTTGACTATGTACACCGAATGAGACAAGACATGATGGCAATAACAATAAATCAGAACCACCTCAACAGACCTTACTTTTATGAGAATTGTATAATGGGGCTTATTTCCTGATACATGTACTCCGGATAATATTAATACCAAATAACACGCTGCCTATATACTTGAAGCCCTTCGTTTAATATTATTTTCTGACTTATCTCTCAAAGGTAATTCACTTTTATTATCCCAGTCTTACAGATGGGAGCACAGAAATATCCATACAGATGTGTCAGGGCATTTCCCAATGCCTGTCCCTGACTCACATAATACATAGTGTAAGCCACATGCTGTATATCAATTGCTTCAGATGCCTCTAGTTCTGTCCAATTGATAATTTGATAATGTTTTTGATAAGAGATTGACTTATGATTCCAGATATAAATAGCAATAGCAATAGCAGTTAGACTTATATACCCCTTCATAGGGCTTTCAGCCCTCTCTAAGCGGTTTACAGAGTCAGCATATTGCCCCCAACAACAATCCGGGTCCTCATTTTACCCACCTCGGAAGGATGGAAGACTGAGTCAACCCTGAGCCGGTGAGATTTGAACAGCCGAACTGCAGAACTGCAGTCAGCTGAAGTAGCCTGCAGTGCTGCATTTAACCACTGCGCCACCTTGGCTCTAAATGTTATCCCTACATTTAATTAAGCAAATTGTTTTAAATCATTCATTATAAAGGCAAATCAGATGAATGAATGCCAAGAGGACTGAGAAGATTAAGAAAAATGACTGAGGAAAATGTCAGGGCTATCAATAGGCTTAGGTGAACTCTGAAGGAATACAGAAGTTGTGCTTTATCCTATTCAAATCTTCACTTGAATGTGTCAGACTCCCACTGGGAAGATAATGGAGCACATACTAGGTTTTCCCCTCTCTTTCCTTGACCTCCCCACCTCCACTGAAGAGCTCTGAGGGGAGAGCATTTACTTGACGATAGGCAGTTTTTGCACAATATGGAGTCTGGCATTATTATAGTGTTAGAGCTCAAGCCCTATTCTCTGCCCAGTTTGAAGTCCTCCATGCATTCAGAAGAATGTCCCAACAAGGTTTTTATAAAGGCAGGAAAAGGGGGAGATGAAAAGAGACCAATGAAAATGATATATGATTTAACAGTCTCCATGAAATGTTAACTATTCGTTGGAAAAAGAACAATGGTAAAATAAGGGGTGGGAGTGAATGAATTTCTTAAACCACTTACATCTTGCTTATCTTGGAAATATAGAAGCTGTCTGGTTGGCTGAAACGTTGGGCATGAATACTCCTCTTAGACAATAAACATACACTACAATATGCTGTAGTTCTGTATTAAACTACTCTACTACAAAAATATGTTTCATAAAAAATTGAACACCAAAAGAATAATGCCCCTGTGACTTTCTTTCTTTCTTTCTTTCTTTCTTTCTCTTTCTCTCTTTCTTTCTCTTCCTTCCTTCCTTTCTTTATTTCTCCTTTTTTTCTTCCTTCCTTTCTTTTTTCTTCTTTGCTTCAAATGTAAGATGGAATATGAAGAATTATGCCTTTAGTGTTGTCTGATTTAATTAGGGTGGGCCCTGCCCTGCCCCAGGCAAGTATAACTTATATTAAGATGGGTATGTTAAAGCAAGTCCTTATTTTCTTTGGTGAAAATACAGGAGTACAGGATATCTCCAAAACTGACTCCTGAGTTGTATAAAGCATATGCCATTCCCACAAATGAATGTTTTAAAAAAAACAGATGTCAAATCTATACAAAGGAATGCTTAGTCAAAATTAGTTCAAACATAGCCAATTTATCAAATATTGAATGAGAGGCTTATACAGTCACAAGTACTTTGCTCAGAACCCTTCTCTATGTGCCTTTTCTAAAAGTGTTTATGAATCATCCAGACTTTTTCTCTCTTGGAGTAGCTTAGCAAATACTCCCTTCCTCTGCTGATCTGATTAGGTCAAATTACATGCTTCTTACTGCCCCAACAAGAAAATGCAGTTAGCCTACAATTAAATGTAAGATGGTTTAAATTCTAAGATCTGCCTTCCCCTAAAAGTCTTACTTTTTTTTCTTGCCCTTTTAAATTGCTATTTTTTTAGGCTTTTTTCCAGCAACTGGGCCCCTATAACAAGTCAAGACAGTGAATCTACCTTCCGGTTAGAATTGCTCTCTGGCCATTTTTAACATTTTGGCAGCTGGCTGAATGTACAATATTGGCCTTGTAAGGAGACTATATGGGAAATGGGTGTGATGTTATTCAAATTTGAGCCGAGGTGGTGCAGTGAGCCGAGGTGGCGCAATGGTTAAATGCAGCACTGCAGGCTACTTCAGCTGACTGCAGTTTGGCAGTTCGGCGGTTCAAATCTCACCAGCTCAAGGTTGACTCAGCCTTCCATCCTTCCGAGGTGGGTGAAATGAGGACCCGGATTGTTGTTGGGGACGATATGCTGACTCTGTAAACCACTTAGAGAGGGCTGAAAGCCCTATGAAGCGGTATATAAGTCTAACTGCTATTGCTATTGCTAATTTATATAATACTAGCCTTAATAAGAGAAGTTTTGATGCAGCCAGTAGCAAATGGTACTGCAACTAGATTATGATTTAGTGAACCCTTCCTGGATCGGGATGCTCTGTGCACAGTCACTCATGCCCTCGTCCTTTCTTGCCCGGACTACTGTAATGCTCTCTACATGGGGCTGCCCTTGAAGAGCACCCGGAGGCTTCAACTGGTCCAGAATGCGGCTGCGCGGGTTATCATGGGGGCACCTAGGTGCTCCCATGTTACACCCCTTTTAGGCAGCCTGCACTGGTTGCCGGTTGTCTTCCGGGTGCGATTCAAGGTACTAATTATGACCTTTAAAGCACTCCATGGCTTAGGCCCAGGGTACCTGCAAGACCACCTACTGCCACCGGTAGCCTCCCATCGTCCAGTGCGATCCAGTTGGCCTCCTCAGGGTGCCGTCGGCCAGACAGTGTCGGCTAGTGACCCTCCCAGGGGGAGAGCCTTCTCTGTGGGGCGCCTTCCCTCTGGAATGAGCTGCCCCCGGAGCTTCATATAATCCCTGACCTCCGGTCCTTCTGATGCGCCCTAAAAAGTTGGCTTTCCCAGCAAGCCAGCCTGGCCTGAACAAAACAAAATAAATTATTGATCATTGTTAATTTTAATTCGTTTTTTAAAAATGTTATTGTCAATTCTAATTGGGTTTGTTTGGGATATTCTATTTAATTTTTTTAAACTTTTGTATTATGTATTTCTTTTAATGTTGTATGCCATCCTGAGTCCTTGGGAGAAGGGCGACATATAAATCTAATAAACCTAAACCTAGCCTAAACATAGATCATATTCTAGTTGCAAAAAAAAAGACAAAGGCATTGAAAATGTTAGTTGAAAGTTAAACATCTTTATTATCCTGAAGCTGGAAAAAGTGAAGGACTGATATTGACTTTATTGCCTGTGGACGTTTGGAAAAGATCTCCTTGTTCAATATGATTAGATTTAATTTATTTCATTATCGGTTGCAGAAAGTACTGCTTATAGGAAGCCATTTTTAATATAAAATAATATTCCAGAACTGGTGTTTTTTGTGGAATGTCTAGCATGACTATATGTCAGAATTACTCAGGGGTGGGTTTCAAGAGGTTCGCGGCAGTCCCTGCGAACCAGTTGGTAAGTAACTTCCAGGAATGGCGAAGGGCCCACCCGCCCGCCCGCGCTCCTCACCCGGTTTTGACGAGTTCTGCGCTTCCACGCATGCGCAGGACACATACAGCGCCTGCGCGATCCTCCAGGAGCAGCTGGAGCATCGCACAGCCGCTAGTACACATGCGTGCACCGTGCACATGCACGAGGACGCCGCCGGCCCCATTCCAACCGAACCGGTTGGAACGGGGCGAGAAACCCACCCCTGGAATTACTGCTTTTGTCTTGAAGAAAGATCAAGATAGGAGTGCAACAAGACACACATAAAAAACCGGGGCTTTGATCACACTGTCACACCCGCCATCTTGGTCTTTCTCCCACCCGCCTGCCCTTGGTATATACCCTGAAGTGCACAGTCCAATTAGCTAATGTGGAAGATGTCTATTGGAATTTATGACATTTTTTCCCATTATCATTAGCTCTCCTTGGTGTTAAATATCAGCAGATGGAGAGCAGAATCTCATTAAAATTCGAACTGGTTCACTTGCTCAAAGCTATGTGACTATCTGTAGGGTGCCACCGCAGAGTTTTCGTTAAAAGCTATATAAAAAGTTCTGATCTGTTAAAAAAATAAGTTTAAAATTAGGTTGCATAAATACAATTGCAAATAAGATTGCTGCATAGACTTTGCTGATGTTTTGCAGACATGGGATGAAGCCTTCCAAACTTAATTCAGTATCAAATGTTTTAATCACGTGTTTTTTTTTCCAGAGTACATGAAAAGTAGTAGAACATCAAGTTTGAAGAGAATTATAAAGGATATGTCATATTGCAAATTTTAAAACATGATACTAGAAGCTTATAGCCAAATTCTAAGTTGATTCAACCCTACACCAATTATACTATCACATCCCTATATGTTAGTTCCCTGGGCTCTGGTGGTCTCCTTTTCTAATACGATTCTAATTTTCACCTCATTTTTCCTTGTCTTTCCTGCTCAGATCATACATCCCATTTCAAAATCCTAACCACAGTTCTACATTTCTTTGAATCTGTTTTCTCCCTCTTCCCTCATTGTCAAAAAAACACAATTTCGATAAAGTATAAAATATAAGAAGGGATAATGTTCTGTAATTTTTTCCTTCCTTTAATCTTTACACATCCATTTCAACCTAGTTTTTTTCCCCCAAACCAAAGAATATTTGATACAGCAATGTGGTTCTTGTGGTGAAGAAAACATTGGTGCTGTTGTTGATTGTTCCAGAAAATAGTAAGTTATCGTGACAACTCTCAGTTGGATACTATATCCCTTTGTTATGAAGCTAAGCAGACTGATTTAGAGATATCCAGTGGATGAATTCTAAGCATCCTCTCCCATATATGAGCTTTTATATATATATATATATATATATATATATATATAGATAGATAGATAGATAGATAGATAGATAGATAGATAGATAGATAGATAGATAGATAGATATAGATATAGATATAGATATAGATATAGATATAGATATAGATATAGATATAGATATAGATATAGATATAGATATAGATATAGATATAGATATAGATATAGATTAGATATAGATATAGATATAGATATAGATATAGATATAGATATAGATATAGATATAGATATAGATATAGATATAGATATAGATATATATGATATAGAGATAGAGATAGAGATAGATATAGATATATGATATAGATATAGATATAGATATATGATATAGATATAGATATAGAGATAGATATATAGATAGATAGATAGATAGATAGATAGATAGATAGATAGATAGATAGATAGATAGATAGATAGATAGATAGATAGACAGATATCTTTCCCATCTTAATAACTATACATATTTTCACTACACGGGAACTAAAGAAAGTTGATCACATTTAAGTACTGTGAACATTATCCAACTAGGATGGGTAATTAATTTCATGGTATCTTAAGGATAGAATGTTTGGTTTGTGTATTCTTTAATAATGTCATACCTGGACCCATGTTGTAAAATGTCTCCTTATTCTCTTCATATTTAATTGGTTAATGTAAATAACTACCACTTTATTGGAATACTTATTTGCGGCCCAGTACTCATGTAACTATGAACCAGCTCTATTATTTTAATGTGGTTTACTCCCAAATAACAGGTCAATCCTATTTATATTTTCAAAGAACTCCTGGAATGGTAATTAAAACATGGGAGACACTTTTTGATGGAATAAAAACCTTTCAAGGAAAAAAAGGAAGGTACAGGACTTTCAAAGTTTTTTTTTTGGTATGCCTTGTTGTCACCTACTGATCTATTCCTCCTTCCCTTTGTTAACAACTGAAATATAAATAAAATCTACAAGAGTCCTGAAAAGGTAGGAATTGTAGTAGATTCTGACACTTTCTTCAGCTGACTGCAGGATATGTTTTATGACATTTTGTGTTATGATAATTAGGTCACAAAATATTTTATAAAATTTGCCAAATCTCAATTCCACAGGAATCATGGTTTCCAGATTTTGGACACATTCAGTAAGTCAGCCCATTTGAAGTACCTTGGTTAAAAGGTTTTGTCTATGATGATGAGCTTTAGTAGTATACAGATCACATTCTTTTCATGCTGCCCTGAGATCTCCCAAAATATGGCTACCAGACTATGGTGTCCAACGCCAATTCAGTTCTCATTTCAAAATTAGATATCATTTCTGTCCTTATCATTGTTAAACATGTGGAGATGTGAAGGAAACAAGTCCTTGGCGGAGTGGGAGTGTGTTAGCAAGATAGAAACATATCAGTTATATTGCCACAGCAGTTTTGATAGCAGAACTGAAAGCATATTGAGAACTGAGAACTTCAAGGTTGTCTCGATCAGAACACATTCCTTCTATGTTTCTATCTTGCTAACATGTTTCACTCCCCCAAGAAATCGTTTTCTTCACAGAGAGAAGAGATCTTTTTTGACACCAAGGAGAAGTTTCAATAACTGAGGCAGGAGTGAACCATTATCTTACGATGGGGTAAAACAGAAATTCTATGTATTGCTCAGTTTGAATCCTGATTTCTATCCTACACTTACTATTTACTTTTTTAAAAAACAGTGATTTTTTAAAATTCAATTTGTCCTGCTGTACAGTATATTGTAACTTCACTGAATCATTTAGAAAAAGCAATGGAGGAAGGCTATTGAGTATGGCCAACATACATGCATGAAGGGGGAATCATCAGAGATGTCTTCTTTTGCCTTAGTTCATCTAGATTGTTTTCTAAAGGGATTGTTCTTATATGTATCTATGTCAAGTTGTTTTTCATTCTTCTAAATGTGCTTTAAAATGGATGTTGCAACTTAATCGTTGCTTTGCATTACAAGTGCAATGTCTGCGAAACATCCACTGATTTTCTTTTGCCATTATTGTTATTATTCTCTGTGTTTCGGCACCAGTGTGTCTGTGCTGAATGTTGTATCTGTTTGCCAGATTTGAAAATGACTTAAAGTGATTAGTGTATTTTGCATTGTGTCTGCAAAAAATTAATTGGCCTTATGGAACTAGTGAAAATAAGTGGCTATAGATATATGTATTTTTACATACATATGTACTGTACATAACCATCAAGTGTTTTCCTTTTGGTATGAGTTTGTTTATGTGGAACGAAAAATAAAAAAAGCAATGGTAAGCTAAAGAAATAAAAGATTTGCAATAATAGAAAGGGGAGGTGAAACCTAATTGACAGCATCATCAATTATACTTTTTCATGTCTTTCTAACAATACAACATAATACTTCTACTATCTCCATAGATTACTTCCTAGATTGCCATTTGTTGCTTAATCCTCTTATCTCTATGTCTGAGAATCACATTAATTCCATCAAATGTCCATTTTCTCGATTATCCCATTCTTTTTTTTTTACATAGAAAATTTTTTTATTTTCCATTTTCATAGCATATAATCACATGTATACTATTACATAGTCAATATCATGTTGTATTATTAAGTAATTACATCAATTCATCTTACCATCAACTATCAAAGAAAAAAAACCCAGTTATTGGCTCTTCTGCTCTCCATACACCATATTTATACCTTATCCGACACTTTCTTCACCCTCTCTCCGCCCCCTTTCTACATCCTTTCTTCCCTCCATCATTTTCTACTCTACTTCCCCTTCCTTTCTCCTTCTCCTCTCTCCCCTTACCACTCCTCCTTATACACCTCATCTTCCCCCTTCACCCTCTCTCCTATCCCTCTCTTCCTATCTTTCTTCTCTCCTCTGCTTCCCACTCTTCCTCTAATTCACTTGGTGTATTTCAGCTTCTGAGCAAACTCCCTTTTGTGTTGATGGTATTTATAATTCAATTTCAATATACATAAAAAAGAAAAAATAGCAGTATACATGTACAATCATAATACCTTAAAATCCAATACCCCTCCTCCAACTTAGTAAACTCCGCTCCCTCCCCCACTCCCCCACAACCTTCCCCCCCCGACTTCCCAGAACCAATACAAAGTATAAATCTTTAACAAATAGAGTTTAAAATATACTTAAAGAGAAAGTAGAAAATTAATAACGTCTTTGAATTGAGCTTAGCTCCTCCTTGCTAGGCTAACTATAAACAATTTGTATCATTTCTGATCTTAATCATAAGCTATCTGAAATTTCCTAGACCCATATTTATTTTGAATATAGTCAATCCATTTTTTCCAGTCTCGTTTATATCTCTCGTTTGAATAGTCCTTAAGATATGCAGATATTTTAGCCATCTCTGCTAAGTTTGTGACTTTCAATGTCCATTCTTTGATAGTAGGCAAATCTTCCTTCTTCCAATATTGCGTCACCAACAATCTAGCTGCAGTTATCAAGTGCAAAATCAAGTTAATCTCTACTGCTGTACAGTCAGTAATTATACCTAACAAAAATAGCTGGGGGGTGAACTTTATCCTTTTTTTTAGAACATTTTGCATAATTCACCATATTTTTATTCAGAATGCCTTAACCTTTTTGCAAGTCCACCATATATGAAAATATGTAATACAATCACCTCTCCAGCATTTAGATTGTAAATTCAAATACATAAAGCCATTTTTTTGGGATCTAGATGCCATCTGTAAAACATCTTATAAAAATTTTCTCTGGGCCTGTTCGATTATCTCATTCTTCTCAACCCAATCACTCTCAGATATTGGTTTTGCAGGTTGATCCTCATTCATTCATTCATTCATTCTGTTAAGCCAACCAGAACAACAGATGAGCCAAGGTGGCGCAGTGGTTAAATGCAGCACTGCAGGCTACTTCAGCTAACTGCAGTTCTGCAGTTCGGCTGTTAAAATCTCACCGGTTCAGAGTTGACTCAGCCTTCCATCCTTCCGAGGTGGGTAAAATGAGGACCCAGATTGTTGTTGGGGGCAATATGCTGACTCTGTCAACCGCTTAGAGAGGGCTGAAAGCCCTATGAAGCGGTATATAAGTCGAACTGCTATTGCTATTGCTATTGCTATTTCTTTCATACTGGTTACTTATTTTTTGTATTCAATCCACATTTCTTTATCACCCATTTATTCTTGATCCCTAACATACATAAGCAGTATTAATGCAAGCTTTTGCATCCTTTCAGTTAGAATTTTGCAAACACTTTCTCGAACACAAATCTGTAGTTTTTGAATTCAGGTCTCTGCTATTTTGCAAACGGAGATAATAACCATTGTCTTCCAATGACAGATGTAGATGCAGTCTTCATAGATGTTAAACCTACTAAATTACAAAAGCACACATACATGCAATATTAATATTTCTCCAGTTGCAGCATTTATAGTCAGCTCTGTTTTCCAGCATTTATTTACTTAATATTTTTCTAACCCAGCACAACCTCCCAAAACGCTGTGATTGTGGGAGTTTATACAAAGCAATGCAAACATAAAAACCAAAATATAAATAATAGAAAACCTAATTATAAAACTGAAATAAGATTCCGAATGAATTCCTGTAAAACATGCCATCACACAAACACTGGGGCTGAAAACATGCTGAAGCAAAAAGACTTTAAATTTGTTTCTGAAAAAGTGACAAATATAAGGTTTTATGTATCTTTGAGGAAAGAGAAGACCTGCCACCTAATCCACAGATTGATTGATTGATTGATTGATTGATTTGGCTTGTATGCTGCCCTATTCCCGGAAGACTCAAGGCGGCTAACAATAATAAGGGAAGGGGATACAAAATAGAAATAGAAAACAACAGTTTAAAATACAACAACAGTCGTAACCTCGGATGGGGCTGGATAATTCAACAGCCCCAGGCCTGCCGGAACAGCCAGGTCTTAGTTGCTTTGCGGAAGGCCAGAAGGGTGGTAAGGGTCCGGATCTCAATGGGGAGATCATTCCAGAGGGCCGGAGCAGCCACAGAGAAGGCCCTCCTCCGGGGAGTCACCAGCCGACATTGGCCGGCAAATGGGATTCGGAGGAGGCCCAGTCTGTGGGATCTAATAGGTCTTTGGAAGGTGACTGGCAGGAGGTGGTCTCTCAAGAAACCAGGTCTGAAGAACAGCCATGTTCTATCCTCAGAGGATCTCTCTAAATCAGTGGTCACCAACTGGTGGTCCATGGACCACTGGTGGTGTGTGAGAAAATTTTGGTGGTCTGCAGAAAAATTATTTGCATTTTTTATATTGCACTAAATTGGGGGGTCCTCTACGGCCCCTGAGACAGATACATTCAATGAACATTTGTGTTGCTGCAGAGAGTCTCCCCCTTCACGGTCTTTTTTATGTGGGACAGAGGGGAGCAGAAATTTTGACTTGGGGTCTGCTTCGGCCTCCTGATGCAATAGCAATAGCAGTTAGACTTATATACTGCTTCATAGGGCTTTCAGCCCTCTCTAAGCGGTTTACAGAGTCAGCATATTGCCCCCAACAACAATCTGGGTCCTCATTTTACCCACTTCGGAAGGATGGAAGGCTGAGTCAACCCTGAGCCGGTGAGATTTGAACAGCCGAACTGAAGTCAGCTGAAGTAGCCTGCAGTGCTGCACTCTAACCACTGCACCACCTCGGCTCCTGGTGGGCTTTGGTCAAAGGCTGGAGGGAAGTGCCACTGGTGGCATAGAGCTGGAGGACCTTGTTCCAGTCACACTGCATCATGGCCTGGCTCTGGCTGCCCATCTCAGCCCACCGAGCCTCCAGGCACTGGTACCTGGCCTTGCACTCCCGCAGGTCTTTCCTCAGCTTGGAAAGCTCGTAGTCCTCAGTGAAGTACTTTTGCTGAACCTCCTTCTTGGTCAGATCCAATTTGAACTGAGCTGTTTTGCCAACTCTTTCTTGTGGTGGGCTGCTTAGCTCCAACAACTGATTCCTGTTGAGGCCCTAAGGAGCCTGGATGGGTAGGCGAGGAGTGGCTGGGAGGGGAGGGATGAGTAGAGGCTGGCGAGGCGCCCCTCAATGTGAGTGACATCGAATTGGCAACATCCACCCAGTCACATGACCACCTAGCCACGGCAACCCAGTCGGACATTCGGCAGATCATAATAGTGGTCTGCGGGATTTAAAATTATGAATTTAATGGTCCCTGAGGTCTGAAAGATTGGTGACCCCTGCTCTAAATGGCCAAATTGGATGGGCAGCTGCTTTCTGTACAGCATTGATTGATATAGTGTAATGTTGCACTGTTACGTAAGATGTATAACTTTTTTTTTATTTGGATGCTAACATTTGCAGTATTTCAGTTCCCCTCTTTCACAAGTCATTATAATACCATAGAGGTCTCTAAAATACTGCTAGCATTCCTGTGCTTCCATTTCTTCCAAAAAAAATTTAAAATTTAATTCTATTCACGCTGCTGGAGGCACATTCTTTAGTCCTTTCTACTTACTTCCAAAACATCTTTAAAAAAACATTAAAATCACTCCACATTTTCTTGTCCTTTTTTAATGTCAACTAATTCTTGATATTTTTACTACATTCTTTACAATTATTTCCCTCTCTAAATATTATGCAATATCTTTTAGTCTCATTCTTTGCAGCAATAATTTCTCTTACATATATTTTCCACATCCATAGCCATTTTATTGTTCTACCAAGAACAATTTTTCATATTCTCCATTAGCAAAACTGTCCACAATTCCATGACACCGGTAACATAATTCTTTTTCCTCCTGATCCAAACAGTTTCCACATTCACTTTCACAATTAAAGATCAATCTATCTTTTAATATTTTTCTTATGCAGCATTCCAAATTCAAAACCTGCATCATACTTATATATCAGGGGTGGGTTTCTCGCCCCGTTCCAACCGGTTCGGTTGGAACGGGGCCGGTGGCGACCTCGTGCACACGCACGGTGCATGCATGCGTACTAGCGTCTGTGCGATGCTCCAGCTGCTCCTGGAGGATCGTGCAGGCACTGTATGCATCCTGCGCATGCGTGGAAGCGCAGAACTCGTCAAAACCGGGCAAGGAGCGCGGGCGGGCGGGTGGGCCCTTCGCCATTCCCAGAAGTTACTTACTTGTGGGTTCGCCGACCAACCGGTTGAAACCCACCCCTGTTATATATTTTACTGATTGTTTCAGTCTCTTATTGTAAACAATAAAATCAATAATCTTCCTAGATTTATGTTCAAATACTGTATTTAAAACAACAAAGCATTCGGTAAGCAGATATTCACTAATCACAATTGTCATTTATTCTTGGGTTTCCAAATGGTCCATGCATGCACACTTTTGCACCTTATCATCTTGTTTTCACCCATTTGTTCATGTCACCAATTTGAATATCATCCCACATACACATACATACATATGAACTACATGCCTTTAGAATGTTGCACAATTCTGACTCTTTCATTATCACCATTCACTGGAGCTTAACATGGAATTGTCACCAACTAAGAATAAGCACCCCTAATACTGAAATGATGCAATTCATTCATTTAACATACATTTTTGTCCTTTTATTCGTAACTAGCTGATGACCTGGCATTGCCTGGGTATTTATTTATCTAAATCCTGTATTATAGTGAGCAGTAGAGACCTAATTGCCCTGTCCAACAGCCTGAGAAAAATTCTACAGGGAGTAGCCTTTAGCAATAGCAATAGCAATAGCAATAGCAGTTAGACTTATATACCGCTTCATAGGGCTTTCAGTCCTCTCTAAGCGGCTTACAGAGTCCGCATATTGCCCCCAACAGCAATCCGGGTCCTCATTTTACCCACCTCGGAAGGATGGAATGCTGAATCAACCCTGAGCCGGTGAGATTTGAACAGCCGAACTGCAGAACTGCAGTCAGCTGAAGTAGCCTGCAGTGCTGCATTTAACCACTGCGCCACCTCGGCTCTCTAAGTTGTGTGAAGTTATATACAATGGCATTTCAGCCCTAGCCATGAGGTGGCTAGGTGATAATCTGCATTAGCAGGCACCTCTCTGACAACATGCCCTCTTTACTTGAAGCTTGAGGGCCTATGGTTTTTGTTTGTTTATTTGTTTTGTTTTTGTTTGCTTCTTTCTTTGTTTTTTAAGAACCAATCCCCATTACTAGAAGGAACCACCTTGTGGAGTACTGTGAAGCAGTTACCATGGCAACTCCATTACAATACAGTATTTTTTTTTCCAGAGAGTAAGTCATCTGTGTACCAAGTTTGATTAAAATTGCTTGAGGCGTTCCAGAGTTATGCTGGAACACACACACACACACACACACACACACACACACACACACACACCGAGGGGTGTTAATGGTGTCTTACCCCCACAGTATTTTTTTTCAGAGTGTAAGTCATCTGTGTACCAAATTTAATCAAAATTGCTCAAGGCGTTCGAGAGTTATCCTGGAACACACACACAGAGACACACATAGACACACACACAGACACAGACACACACACACAGACACACACACACACACAAGGGATCTTAGAGGTGTCTTACCCACCACAGTATTTTTTTCCAGAGAGTAAGTTGTTTGTATACCAAGTTTTGTTGAAATTGCTCGAGGCATTATGCTGGAACACACACACACACACAACACATGCAAAGAAACAAACAAAAAAACACACACACCAGGGGTGTCTTCCACCCACAGTGTTTGTCTCTGGAGGGTAAGTCATCTGTATACCAAGTTTGGTTGAAATTGCTCGAGGCATTCCAGAGTTATGCTTAGATCGAGATAGAGATAGAGATAGAGATAGTGTCAGCGTTCCAAATATCATGCAGAATTAAATCAGAGTCCAATGCAGAGTTATCCTTCATTTCCAATTTAATAAGACAGGCATGTTGGCACATCTGTGGGAATCCTGAATCTAAAAGCTTCCTGGAATTCCCACCCAGTTGAAAGTTCATGATCTTGTCCCCACACCCATAATCCATCACATAGTCAAATCTTGCTCTGCCATGCTG
The DNA here is from genome assembly GCF_051295495.1 of Thamnophis sirtalis. Lineage (NCBI taxonomy): Eukaryota > Metazoa > Chordata > Lepidosauria > Squamata > Natricidae > Thamnophis > Thamnophis sirtalis. Next base: position 61,455,763 of record NW_028261391.1, read on the forward strand.
ACATCTCCACCCAGCTGGTTCTTTGCCCAAAGCACCGCACCAGGAGGATGAAGTTTGAATTCATCTGTACTTTTTCCAGCTGCTTCAGAGAGGGCTTCAATGCCACTCTAGGGTCGGGTCCTCTGAAGAAGCCCCACCCACGCATCCATCTCTTTGAGAAGTGCCTTGCAAACAGGGGCGGGCCAGGGAAGCGTACGAGTATGGAGGCGTGACTCGCCGCCGTGCTATGGGTATGCAAAAGTACGGCAAATTTCTGGGCCCCGTATGGACGTACCGGTGCATACCAGTCGGAACCCATCTCTGCTCCAGTTGGATTACAAGGTCTTCAAAAATAGGAAGCATTTTTAAATGATTTTTGATCAGGGCATAAAGAAAATGCTAGGGCTATATATTTTATTTATGGTAGCTACCTTTTGTCTAATGTTTTTTCTACAACTCTCTTAACTGGCAGCAATTGTCCATAGTAAATAACATAAATTAGTTAGTCCTTGCTAGCTAATTTCTGACTTTATTTTTAAACAGAGATGAGATAATAGGACTTCGCCAAACTTCAGCTTTCCAAACGTTTAAAATGCAGAGATTTCAGTTAACATATGAAAGGTCATACTGGCCAGAAAAGATAGGACATACTTTTCCGTGTTTAAAAGTTTTATTTTCCATTTTTTCATTTTCATACACTCACATATATACTGTGCATAGCCGGCGCCATACAACATTAAACAATAATCGCAGCAATTCCTCTTGTCAACAATACCCCCAAAAATAGAAACCCAATATACCTCTTCCACTCTCCGTACACCTCTTTCTTCCATCCCCCTCCAACTTTCTATCTTCCCTCCATCATCCCCCTCTACCCTACTTCCCCTCCCCCTCTACCACTCCTCTCTCCCGATCCACTCCCTCCCTTCCTTCTCACCCTCCCTCCCATCCTCTTTCCCGTCCCTCTCTACCCGTCTTTCTTCTATCCCACTCCTCCTCCCCTTGGTGTATTTCCACTATATTAGATAGGACATACTTTTCAATGTTGTCTGGATGAGTAAGCTCCTTCTACAAATGTGAAGATACATTTATTGATCGATTTTTATTCATTTTAGAAAATTTATAAAGCCACCTAGTTGCTCACAGTGACTTTAGGTAGCTTAGACAATAAAAACACACTGGAGAAAATAATAATAATAAAGTAATAACACCCCACCCCTTTGGCCACAACACACATTCAAACCAGCAATTTAATGGATTTCCCCAAGCCCGCTGACAAAACCAAGTCTTCAGAACCTTACAAAAGAGTGTCAGAGTGGAGGGGGGCCAGTCTAATTTCTGGATGGACAATATTCCAAAGGAATATTTCTCTTTTTAGTTTTAACTTTTCTTTCCTTCGTCTCTAAATTAACAATGTGTCTTAAAATATAGTTGTCACCCTCTGCTACGCTTGCTTGCATTCGGCTGCCATGGAAACAGGAAGCGGGGGCATTGTATTTGGGCTGGGAATAAATGGTACAGGAGTGATAGTCTAAAAGGGAATTTTGTTCTCACCATCTTCTGTGCATGCTGATGGCTGATGTTTGGACCTGGTCAAGGCCAACCATCCTGCATACCAACCTGATGATGGTTCTTGGAGATGCAACCCACATGACACCTAAGGGAGTTGCGGATTGGGCAGTGGGGTGGGGGTTGTTGGAGGGAGATGGCTGGGCAATAGCAATAGCAGTTAGACTTATATACCGCTTCATAAGGCTTTCAGCCCTCTCTAAGCGGTTTACAGAGTCAGCATATCGCCCCTCACAGTCTGGGTCCTCATTTCACCCACCTCGGAAGGATGGAAGGCTGAGTCAACCTTGAGCCGGTGAGATTAGAACCGCTGAACTGCAGATGACAGTCAGCTGAAGTGGCCTGCAGTACTGCACCCTAACCACTGCGCCATCTCGACAAATGTTTGATATGTATGATTTCACACTTTTCTGACTCAGACCTTGCTTTACTTTGCTGCTATCTATTCATAACCAGTAAAAGTACTTTTAATTCCACAAATAATGGAGTCGGGAGATTTCTTTCTTGGTTACTGAAGGAGGCATGCTTGACAATAGTATTGCGTCAAAACGCTTACAAAGTATTTTTAGCTGAGCTTTTTGACAAAAATTGTTTCTGCCTGATTTCCAGTTTCTCTAACTTTTGGATTATGCAAGCATTAAAGATGCTTCACTAGATCAGTATAAATGTAGCCTTTGACACAATTAGCCTCTTTGGTAGATAGACTAATTAGACACAGGGCATTGACCTAGCTGGCAATTCACTTTGCTGATGTTGACGATCTACACCAGGGAATTTTTTGAGGTTGTTCAACCAAGCAGATTTCATTCATCAAAAAGAAAGAAAGAAAGAAAGGAACATAAATTGTTCACTCATACTGTTAAGACAACCATGTACTTTCTAAAACAAGAACAATGGGTACTAGTGTTAATATATTCTTTATTTTTTTTCTTCCCCTCTGTTTTCATCTTATCTTCCCATGGAGATCCGGACCCTTACTACCCTCCCGGCCTTCCGCAAAGCTGTTAAGTCCTGGCTGCTCCAGCAGGCCGGGGGACCCTCGATATATCCAGCCCCCCGGAGATTGTGATTGTTGTATATTTTAATGTTGTTTGTGTATTATTTCCCCTCCCTTGTTTTATTGTAAGCTGCCCGGAGTCCTTCGGGAGTGGGCGGCATACAAATCAATAAAACTATAACTATAACTATAACTTATTTCTAAATTTGTAAGGACAATTTATTTTAAAAATATGGCATTCAGAATTGTTGAAATCTAGTCACATCTTGACAGAGGTTCACAAGGATAGTGAAAATGGCAATAAAAATTGATGTTTTGTCATTCCCTTTTTTCATGTTCACAGGAAATTTATCCTCTGTCTTGTGCAGTTACTTCCTTCCAAGGGCAAACATCATGATTTAAGCAAAGGTAAATGCACAGGGAATGCAAAGAGGGTTAAACAAAAAAACAGTACTATTATTTATTCCAAAAGCCCAGTCCTTATCACTACCTCAGAAGATCTACCCTGTCAGGTGCGACTTCATTTAATAATCAGGAAAGAAACCACTCAACTCCATTTGTTTGAAATCAAGTGTACTTTTACTAATTACAAATGAACAGTAGCGAAGCTAAGCTGAATCTGGTTAATTAGGCACAAAAGCAAAGAATATCATGTATAATTCAATCCCCTCCCCTTGGCACCCCAGTCCATAGTCCAATTATAATTCACCCAAATGTCAAGTGGGAGATATCTTCAAAAAACATCACCAGGATGGAATGCTGGACAGTTAACCTTGGCGGGAAACTCCCTTCCTCCACATGCGCAATGAGATGGTCAGGTCAGCATCTAGAATCTTCCTCCAGCACATAACGATTCCCTTCCCAAATACCATGTCCCCCCTCCCCGTCTCAATGGCAGCCGAAGCAGCAGCAAAGCAGAGGCTGACATACCCATTGCTCCTGTTCACTTCTAGTGGGTCTTCTACTGCAGATTTTTCCTCCCCTTGTTTATTGATATACACCAAAATTTCAGGCCATCCTATCCCATAACAACTACAGGAACTCCAAACCGCCTCTTATTTATTTATTTTTTATTTTATTTATTTCATCAAGAATGAATTAGATAACAGATGTAGAGACATGATTATGAATACATGAAATGAATACGAATACAAGGACAGGGATGGTAGGCACGCTAGTGCATTTATGCACACCCCTTCAAGACCTCTTAGGAATGGAGTAAGGTTGACAGTAGACAGTCTAAGGTTAAAGTTTGATGAGTTTGGGGAACCACAGTGTCAGTAGTGTATTCCAGGCATTGACAACTCTGCTACTGAAGTCGTATTTTATGCAATCAAGTTTGGAGCGGTTTACCATAAGTTTGTATCTATTGTGTGCTCATGTGTTGTTGTGGTTGAAGCTAAAGTAGTCATTCACAGGTAGGACATTGTACATAATTTTATGTACAATGGATCGAAGTCGGCGAAGTTCTAAGTTGTCTAAGCCCAAATGTCAAGACTGGTGGCATAAGGTATTCTGTTAAGAGTAGAGGAGTGAAGAACTCTTCTCATGAAATATCTCTGGACTCCTTAGATTGTATTAATCTCTGATATGCAGTGCGGGTTCCAGACAGATGAGTTGAATTCGAGGATTGGTCTAGCAAAGGTTTTGTATGCCCTAGTTTGCAGTTCAATATTATCAGAGAAGAAGCTTCACAAGATTAGGTTAACAACTCTTAATGCCTTTTTGGAAATGTTGAGCTCCGGCACTTAGATCATGCGCTCTACATGGGGCAGCCCTTGAAGAGCATTTGGAGACTTCAGCTTGTCCAGAATGCAGCCACGCGAGCGATTGTGGGTGCACCCCAATACACCCACGTTACACCTATCCTCCGCGAGCTGCACTGGCTGCCTATTGGTCTCCGGATACGCTTCAAGGTGCTAGTCGTCACTTATAAAGCCCTTCATGGTATTGGACCTGGGTACTTGAGAGACCGCCTGCTGCCAATTACCTCCCAAAGACCCATCAGATCCCACAGACTAGGCCTCCTCCGAATTCCATCTACCAGCCAATGCCGATTGGTGACCACCCGGAGGAGGGCCTTCTCTGTGGCTGCTCTGGCCCTTTGGAATGAGCTCCCCATGGAGATCCGGACCCTCACATCCCTTCAGGCTTTCTGTAAAGCCGTTCAAACCTGGCTGTTCCGACAGGCCTGGGGTTGACGAGTTCCCTTCCCCGCTAGAACTGTGTGACTGTTGATTGTTTTTAAATTTCTCTGTATCCTGTTTGTTGTTTTTGCCTTGTTTGTATTACTCCCTCCCCTGGGTTTGTTAGCCGCCCTGAGTCCCTCTGGGAATAGGGTGGCATATAAATGAAATAAACCTACAACCAACCTATAAACCTATTTTAGATGAGTACTCCAAGGTCCTTCACAGAGTGAGGGGTCGTCTACGAGGTCATATCCGCCCAGCTTGTATTTTGTGTTCTGATATTTTTTTTGCCAATGTGTAAGACAGAGCATTTGTTGGTTGAGATTTGGAGTTGCCAATTGTTTGACCATTCTGACACATAGTCAAGGTCTTTTTGTAGGGTAGCAGCATTGTCGGTGGCATTGAATAGTTTTACATCACCAGGGAAGAGAATGCAGTTGCTTATAATATGATTGCAAAGGTCATTTATGTAAAGTATAGAGAGTGTGGGTCCTAAAACGCTACCTTGGGGGACACCACTGTTAAAAGGTACAGGGTTTGATAGGGCATTTCCTATTTTGACTACTTGTTGCCTTTTTGATAGGAAAGCAGCTATCTACTTATGCAGGGAACAGGACATGCTATAAGATTTTAGTTTTAGTTTTCTTCCTCCAGTGTTTAACACTTCCACCTTTTTTTTCTTTGTGATGCAAATGGGTCTGATCCAGATGTTTTAATCAGACACAAAGCTTCTTTTGGTTTAAGTGACACTCAGCTACTTTTGATACACAGGGGGGAAAAAAAACCTTTGAGACAATTATATCTTTCCAAGTTCCTAAGGCAACTCTCCAGCATAGGATATAGTGATCATATACAATTACGATAGTTTCAGAGGGATATTAGACAAATGCATGAGTGTAAAGGTTTGAGGTTTTATTTAATTTGTATGCCGCCCTATTCCCGAGAGACTCAGGGCAGCTAACAATCTGGAGGGGAGGGGTGTACAAAATAAAAATAAAAAGACAAACAATTTAAAATAGAGCAACAGTCATAACCTCGGATGGGGCTGGAAAATTCAGCCCCAGGCCTGCCGGAACAGCCAGGTCTTAGTTGCTTTGCGGAAGGCCGGAAGAGTGGTAAGAGTCCGGATCTCAACAGGGAGATCATTCCAGAGGGCCGGAGCAGCCACAGAGAAGGCTCTCCCCCAGGGAGTTGCCAGCCGACATTTGCTGGCAGATGGAATTCAGAGGAGGCCTAGTCTGTGGGATCTAATAGGTCTTTGGGAGGTAATTGGCAGGAGGCGGTCTCTCAAGTAACCAGGTCCGATACCATGTAGGGCTTTAAAAGTAACGACTAGCACCTAAAGATTAGTAAAGACTAATAATGGCAAGAATAGCCGAATAAATCCACTAAGCAGCACTGCTGCCTTGTTTGATAGCATCTGAGCCAAACTGAAAATCAAAGCCACAAACTATGCCTTCCCTAAAATTATGTATTCTTGTTTATTTAAACAGTTGAAATGCAGAGCAAGCGTTTTAAGAAGTTACACAATAGAGATGAGAAAATAACCCACCTTTCCAAATAGTACAATCATAGCCTTGGGTGCCCACATGAATATATCAATGCTTATTCCAAAGGGTGTTACAGTTGAAGATGTTGGCTTCTTACTAAAAATAAGATAAAATAATGAGATTTCCCCCTTCTAGCCAAGTAGCACGCACCTTATATAAGCATTTGCCTGCAGCGATGTATTTTTATATTTTAAAAATCCTGCCAGGAACATGTTGATGGATATGGAAGAAGTAAGTGATCTGCCACGGGAGAAGATGAAAAGAAAGGAAAGAGTGAATTTTTAAAGTCGTCACTGAAATACTTTTGATGGGGTTATCCCTGTTCAGTTCTCAGCTTTCCCAGTTCCTTTCTTCAGCTTCCTCTCCTGAGCCCATGCTATCATTTGAAACAATCGTACAATTCAAAATTAAGGTGTACATTAATATGCACATAATTCTGAGGTCTCTTCCTCATGAATATGTTTAGCAATGCTTTCTTTTTATGCCAGGGTATATTACAGCCAGGTGTATTGTTTTGGGTTTATTTGGAATGACAACAAACAGAACCAATGATGTGAGTCATTGAAAGAGAATTTTCAGACTCAAAAACAAATATCTCCTTCTTAATTACTATGTTCTAGTCATTTTTTTAAAAAAAAAACCAGTTGTATTATTACTTGTAGTGCTGTTTCATAAACATCTACAAAACATGAGCATGCAGGTGGTTTCGTTGTTGTGTAACTATGATAAATGCAGCTTTGTTTTAACAGATTTTAATCTAAACTAGACGATGAAAGGTCAAAGAAAATTTCAGCCATAGATTTATTGGATGGGAAAAATCACTTCCTTGAGAATAAGCAGGATCTGAGGATATTGTGAAAGAAATTTTCTTGAAATTAAGACCAGTTGCATTCAATGGAATATATTTCTGAGTTCGGACATGCATCAGATTTATTTATTTAGTTTCCATTTTATGGGGCCATTTATATGAGATGTCTACTTTCAGGGGATTATCATCTCCTTGACATGGTAGGTGGCGCAGTGGTTAAATGCAGCACTGCAGGCTACTTCAGCTGACTGCAGTTCTGCAGTTCGGCTGTTAAATCTCACCGGCTCAAGGTTGACTCAGCCTTCCATCCTTCCGAGGTGGGTGAAATGAGGACCCAGACTGTGGGGGCGATATGCTGACTCTGTAAACTGCTTAGAGAGGGCTGAAAGCCCTATGAAGCAGTATATAAGTCTAACTGCTATTGCTATTGCTATTCTGAGGATTATGCCATGAGAATTGTGACCCAGGTAGGAATACCATTGCCCCTATAGTCTACAAGGGCCACCTTTATTAATCACCAAAGTTTCCTTGTGAACTTTTTACTGAAAAAAGAAAAAAAAATGTAGTTATTTAGGGTTTGATAAATAGAAAGGATAGATTATCAAGAGAAGGAAATAATGTTGTAACGTTAGAGAAAGAGAGTAAAATAGATTGGAATCTGCCTTGTTATTTGTTTTCTTTTTTTCCCTTCTCTATTTATTTCTTTTCACTTTTCTTCTTATTACATTTCTTTATTTCCTTCTGTAGTGGGGAGAGAGAGAAGGGAATAAGAGGAGAAGGTTTTGGTGGGAAGAGGAGTAAGAGGAGTAGAGAGAGTGCAAGAAGAGGAAGGAGGGGCTTTCTGGAAGAAAAGCTGTAGAGTAAGGATAGAAAGGGATGCCTGGAAAAAAGAAGGTCTGAGAGGAGAGGAAAAGAGGCTTAAGGGGGAACTGGAGAAAGGAACCTGGGGAAAGAGGGAATAGTGAAGGCAATAGGGAGGATAAGAAAGGCTTCTGTGGAACAAGTCTGAGAGAGAGAAGGGGATAGAATTGCAATAGCAGTTCGACTTATATACTGCTTCATAGGGCTTTCAGCCCTCTCTAAGTTGTTTACAGAGTCAGTATATTGCCCCCAACAACAATCTGGGTCCTCATTTCACCCACCTCGGAAGAATGGAAGGCTGAGTCAACCTTGAGCCGGTGAGATTAGAACCGCTGAACTGCAGATAACAGTCAGCTGAAGTGGCCTGCAGTACTGCACCCTAACCACTGCGCCACCTCGGCTCTTTTAGGAGAGGCTTCTGTGGGGCAAGCAGAGGAATCCATGAAGGAGCAGAGGCGGTGGAAGGAGAGCCAAGCAGGTAATTGAAGAGAGTGAGAGAGAAGAGAGGTAAAAGTAGAGAAGAGAGAGGGAGATAAGGAAAGAGAGAGAGAGGAAGGAAGGAAGGAAGGAAGGAAGGAAGGAAGGAAGGAAAGAAAGAAAGAAAGAAAGAAAGAAAGAAAGAAGAAAGGAAGGCCAACCAGTCACATGAATACCATCTCATCACATGACTGAACTGCTGGGAAAAGACTGAAAATCATGACTCTACATGACCCAAGCCAATAGAGGTGCCTGAATGAGGAACCACTGTGGACTGATGGCCATACCAAGAGGCCCTGGAGATCCAGGACTCCAGGGCCCCTTTCGGGGATAGCACGACACTTCTTTGAAAATTTGTATTTTTATTCTCTTAATATTATTTAATAAAAGATGATATACATAATAGCAAAGGACGTAAAAGTCAAGAAACATGCCAGTAGGGCTTGGTTAGAGCAGCCATGAGAACCTTGGAAAAGACATTAAGATGTTGTGATGTAGCAATAGCAATAGCAATAGCAGTAGACTTATATACCGCTTCATAGGGCTTTCAGCCCTCTCTAAGCGGTTTACAGAGAGTCAGCATATTGCCCCCAACAATCTGGGTCCTCATTTTACCCACCTCGGAAGGATGGAAGGCTGAGTCAACCCTGAGCCGGTGAGATTTGAACCGCTGAACTGCTGATCTAGCAGTAGCCTGCAGTGCTGCATTTAACCACTGCGCCACCTTGTTTCGTAGCTATACCTATGACGTTTAGAATAGTGTGAGCAGCAGTATTCCCTGTGATGCTCTACGGAAGTGAAAGTTGGACTTTGAAGAAGAAGAATAGGAAGAGTATTGATGCTTTTAAACTTTGGTGCTGAATAAGATTCCTGAGAATATCATCGACAGCCAAGAAAACAAACAAATGGATCGCAAACAAATCAACTCAAGACAAACAAGTTCTCACTCAAGGCACAAATTGAGGCTTAGATTTATGCATGTGGAAACACCTGTCTGACAGATAGCTGATTAACTGGGGTCACCAAAGGCACATTTCCAGATGACCATGAAAAGGTCGCAAACAGATACAGAAAACTCAAACTCTTTGCTGACCACTAATGGTCACTGAATGATTGCAATCCAAATCTGATAGCTCTAAATTAAGATTGGCTTGCTACAGTGGTGGGTTTCAAAAATTGTTCGAACCTACTCTATGGGTGTGGCCTCCTTTGTGGGAGTAGCTTGCCACCCATGTGACCGGATGGGAATGGCTTGCCGCCCATGTGACCGGATATCAAGATGTAAACTTGTTTTTTAAAAGGCATCTTTGGTTTGTGTTAAAACAACTTCAACATACGCAATGTTCTGATTGCACCACAAGCACAGTAGTCATCCTTACCTTTCACAGAGGCACTGAGTTTTATAACTATGAGCATGATAGTGTAGAATAATCATATCCAAGGACCAGTGGTGGGTTTCAAAAAAATTTGGAACCTCTTCTGTAGGTGTGGCCTGCTTTCCGGGTCTACTGGTGGAATCTCTTCTAACCAGTTCGGTAGATTTGACGAACTGGTTCTACCGAATAGGTGCGAACTGGTAGGAACCCACCTCTGGCTTGCTAGTATGTGTTTGGAAGTGAAGTTGGTGAAGTTAGCCATCACTGTTTTGAATCATGTACTTTGGGAGAGAATTAACAGTTCCAAATGGGACTTAAAATTTACGTTTCACAGAAAAGAGAGAATTAGTAAATAAATTTGATATAAACACTCATATACACATGCACATGTTATGTGATATAAACACTCATATACACATGTTATTTAATTTGTGCAAGAAACATAAACTGAAACCCAATATTCTAATGATTTTTAAAACTGAAAACTGTGGCTAGTTGAATACTATAAGAAATAGCCCGGGAATTTACACTTTACATCTGGAAAAAGAAATTCCAATTGTTTTCTTCTTCAATTTTACAGGGAAGATGAAGATTAATTTGATCTTCATGACAGACGTGCAATGCTAATTCATATATGCCATTTGAAAGCTGTACTCCAAATATAGTTTAAGGGCTTTAATATCTTGTCTAGTTACAAATTACTGGGTAATAAAAAACATGATTAACATTCAATTGTTTGCACATTTACACAAATGAGGTCAGAGTTCTGCAAAATAACTCTTCCAGTTTGCACTTTTAAATTTTTAATGCATTAGAATGAAATGCTAAATTAATACTTTATTATTTAAATTCAATAAGGATGGGTCCTGGCTTTGTCATGAGAAATGCACTTGCCCTTTCTCAATAACCTGTATATCTTTTCCCCCTCTAACCTCCCACCTATCACTGACTTAAAGCAAGCCAAAGTGATTGGTGCCAAAATAGAAACAAAATTCTTGCACAAAACCATAAATTGCATGGCCATATGGTTCCAAATTGCTTGTTGCTTTAGATTGTTACTTTGCAAATTTGCAGCTGCTGTTATAAATCTTTCATTATATGAAAGAATGGGGTACAAGAATGGCTGTTAGTTAATTTTTTTTGCTTCAGAAAAAATGATGGCTCCTGAAGGAAGAAAAAGCTACTGAAAATTAACATTCATTTGTCTTACTACTAAAAAACCCTTTATTTCAATCTTATCTGGTGTCAGGACACTGGACCACCTTCTACTGAAGACATTCTCCACAGACTTAAAAGAAAAACTGATCTAGCCAAGGTGTGGAACAATATAGTAACTCTGGACTGAAAATACATCTGATTTCATCTTGTTTTTCTAGCTGCAATTTATACTCCCAGGAAGGAAATTAAAAATATACGAGCTTAACTAATCACGGGAAAACAAAGTGCTCCTTTCTTATTTGTTCCTTTCTTGCAATTGCAGTGAACATTACATAGGAAAAGCTCACAACCTTCATTCACACTTGCAGCCAAAATAATGTGTTTTGTTCTAATGTTACCCGTTGGGAAAGTAATTGGGTTTTTAAAATTTATGATCTCTTGGAAAGAGAACTTTAGATTGTGGAAATGATAACCGTGCTCATGTATGTTTTCCAGCTCCTGTTTTCTACTGTTATATTTGAAAGCATGGCATCTATCCAGCAACACCTGTACTTCATTCTCTCCTAGGAACAACTCAATCTGGGTACAAGCCATGACCTGGGAATTCTTCCATGTTCTCTCATGTGTTGCCCCTAAGGGTGAAATCCTAAATAATAAAGAATGCACTGCTGGAAGAGGCTAGAATGGGAAAATCATGTCTTTATTTCTACATCTACATTTTTTCTACATCTACACCTATATCTACATCTATCTTTCCATACATCCTATATACAGAGCAGAAGAGGATGCTGTCTGTAATGCGCTGTAATGCGCTATACCTGGGGCTGCCTCTGAAAAGCGTTCGGAGACTGCAATTAGTCCAGAATGCAGCCACGCAAGCGATACTGAGTGTGCCAAGGTACACCCATATCACACCTATCCTCCGCGAGCTGCACTGGCTTCCCATTGGTCTCCGAGCACGATTCAAGGTGCTGGTTATTACCTTTAAAGCCCTACATGGCCTAGGAGCTGTATACCTACAGGACCGTCTTCTGCCACATACCTCCCTCAGACCAATAAGATCGCACAGGATGGGCCTTCTCTGGGTACCTTCAGCGGGTCAATGCCAGCTGGTGACGCCTAGGAGTAGGGCCTTCTCTGTTGCTGCTCCGGCCCTATGGAATGAGCTGCCCCCGGAGATCTGGGCCTTACCCACTCTCATGGCCTTTCGCAAAGCCATTAAAACCTAGCTTTTCTGGCAGGCCTGGGGCTGTTGACCCCTTGATGGTGGTCCAGCCCCGTCTGATTGGGTGTCTGTTGTGTTTCCTTTTTAACTTGTTGTGTCCCATTGTTTTAATAATTCTTTTTCATTCTTTTTTCATTTCTGTAAGCCGCCCGGAGTCCTCCGGGATTGGGCGGCATAGAAATTCAATAAATGAAATGAAATGAATTGCAAAAAGAAGAAGAAGAAGAAGAAGAAGAAGAAGAAGAAGAAGAAGCAGGGAAGGTGGGAAGAGGATGATCACACCCTATCCCAGCTCCATCGAAGTTAAGGAAATGGCCATGATGCTGTCGGTGCTCACAGTGTTAATCCGACTTAGTTCTGATCAATTTGAAAGCATTGGTGTGGTTCACACATAATGTGGTATGTTTGCTTTGGTCTTAATGTAGTGTGCACCCAAGCACTGTTTATACATTATGGTTTAATGTGTTGTATGAAGCAAACTAACTATGGCTACATAATTATAGCACAATGCGTGAACCAGCCACTTTAATCCGAAAGAAATTCAAAAAAGTAATTCTTGTGATTTTGATGTAGTACAGATAAACCCAGCCTCGTGTTAGCTCAGTTGAGTCATAACTGTTTCAGTTATTTACATCTCAGAAAATATCACCGCTCCAAGCCCCAAACTTAAAAAACAAATCTAAATAAGCTTCTTTATAACTACGCTGACAGATTTTTATCACTTTATTTACTAAGTCACCTTTTCTGCACTTTTGAGTGTCTTATCCCACATAATCATAAAGGCTTCGTACTGGGGAAAAAAATATGGTATCTAAAGTTTAAACATATGTTTCGGTAGACATGATGTCTATTCTAATTTTGTACTTTGTATAGATTTAGAGATGAGTCTTGTCAGTCAGTCTGTCTGTCGGTCCACCTGTTTTCTAATGAACCCAATAACCTGCTCTAAGTGATAAAGTTTGATTCCCTGAAATTGTAAAGAAGAAAAGAAGATCCATTAGCAGCTTAAAGTTGTTGGGTTTTTTGTGTGTGGCTGAAATGGATTTCCTTCTATTAATATTAACTTCCGGCAAATGTATTATAATATCATATGAAAAAATCTTTATAAATATTAATATAGTTTCTCCTTACTTTTGGCCATTTCAGATAAAACTGTCTGGCTTCTCTGGAGCATGTGGAGAAATCTGATGAATGTTACAATTGTTTTGCAGACGGGAAGTGATCGCATTATTAACACTATCCAGAAGTGAGCAGTGGTAAACTTTGGCATGGCTACAAACAGAAAAGCTGTGCAGAATGACACAGTTTTATAGAAAATATATGCACCTCAACAAAACCCACATGAACTTGCAAAGCACTCTGATCAAATAAACTTCATCCTTTGCAGACTTGGACTATGCTTGAGACTACATGTGCATATCAGGGATGGGTTTCAACCGGTTCGCGGCGGTCCCTGCGAACTGGTTGGTCGCCGAACCCGGAAGTAAGTAACTTCCGGGAACGGCGAAGGGCGCGCCCGCCCGCCCGCAGTCCTTACCCGGTTTTGACGAGTTCTACGCTTCCACGCATGTGCAGGATGCATACAGTGCCTGCGCGATCGTCCAGGAGCAGCTGGAGCGTCGCGCAGACACTAGTACGCATGCATGCACCGCACGCGTGCATGAGGACGCCGCCGGCCCCGTTCCAACCGAACCGGTTGGAACGGGGCGAGAAACCCACCCCTGGTGCATATACACCATACATACATGCACACATACATGCATGCATACATATCACACATACACACACATTGTGCATAGGTATGATATGGCAAAGTGATAAAATGAAATAGTTTTGCTGAATAAATTTTGTACTTGAAATGTAATCTGTCCTAAAAAAAAATGAGTTGCAGTTACCATCTTGAATTTATCTTCATATAATTTCCTGCCATTATTATCTCAGGATTTTGACAATTTAACTGAATACAACATAGAAGTAAAACAAAGAGGGTGGCCTGTTAGGTGTTCATTCACTTTAAGCTGAAATGTGATAGGAATACATTATTTTCTGTGTTTTGATGATGCAAATTAGAATGTAAAAGGAATAATTACCAACTTGAGTGGGGAGGTTATTTCAAAAAAGTAGTTTAAATTTTTTTGTTTTTTAACTTTTTTAAAAAAATAAAATATAAATCAAATTTAAAAAATGATTAGTTGATGAAATTCTCTGGTTTTACTTCACTGAAATGAGCCATCTGTTTTCCTCCAATCAAATGGGTGTAGAAGCAGATAAAAATAGTATTATTTAATCTATCAATTATTAAATATTAAATTAGGGTGGGGTTATTGTTTTGGTTCTCGGAAGGAACTTTAGAATCATAGCTGATCTTGTTAATATATCCAGAAACTTACCGTAAATTCTCTCTGCCTTAAAAGATATTTTCTCCAAATTGGGTCAGCAGAGTCAGAATATTTGATTTGGCATTTTCAGTCTTTTTACTTCTTAAATTTAGCCCTTGCAGGGATAATCGACATCAGGAGATGTCATTAAATTTCTCCCATATTCCTCAGTCAGCAAGATAGCTAGCCATAAGAGCTTTAAGTGAGCTCCATGTAATAGCTTATATAATTCAGACAATTTTGGTAAGAATAACCAAACTGGATAACTGTTACAATACACATGAAATGTGTTACTGGTGGAATCTGTGCTCATTTATTTTGGGGAGAAAAGTTCAATAGAATTCCAACATATGGATCTTTTTTTTTAAAAAAAAATCTGCAATTGAAACTTTTTGCTGGTCAACAAAAATGTGCATGTGTTTATAGAACTTGTATTTGTATGTGCATTCTTTGTTAACAGCCTCATACAAAATAACAAATATACTTTGTAAAATTTGGATGCTGAATATATGTTCATTTTACCATGTTCTCTGTTTAGTTATTACTTTTTGCCTTCGGTTTGAATAAAGAACTAGTAATTGCTCCTTTAGACTAAGCTCTTCCTAAAATAATGTACACAAACAAACAGATTTGGGGGAAAAATTAAACTTCTTAATCAGGCATCTAATTTCTGGAATATCACTCTGAAGTGTTGTTGTTGTTGTTGTTGTTTTGCATTTTAATAATCATGAGCAGACTGCTGGGCAAATATAAGTGGGTAAGAATAAGAAAGAATTGTAGGTATTGAAGGAAAGGATTCTATGCTTCCAAGGAGTTAAATTGGGAATCAGAGTGCTATAAAAGAAAGAAAGCAGAACAGTATCATATAGATTAACACTTATAAAATGAATACATTTTTGAGAGACCGCCTTCTGCCAATTACCTCCCTCCGTCCCATCAGATCGCATAGAGTAGGCCTCCTCCGAATTCCATCCGCCAGTCAGTGCCGACTGGCGACTACGCGGAGGAGAGCCTTCTCAGTTGCAGCTCCGACGCTATGGAACAATCTCCCCATGGAGATCCGCACCCTCACCACCGTCCAGGCCTTCCGCACAGCCCTCAAGATCTGGCTATCCCGTCAGGCCTGGGGATAAGACTTTACTCTCGCCCCTCCCGAATGTTGAATGAATGTTGTGTTTTTACCGCTAATTATTTTTACTCACATTTTCTTTTTGTGTTTTGTCCTGCACTCCCCTCCCCTATTATTGTAAGCCGCCCTGAGTCCCCTCAGGGAAAAGGGCGGCCTATAAATGTTTAATAAAACTAAAACTAAAACTAAACTAAAACTAATAAACCATCCTAAAAGGCCTGTTTGTTTAGGCCAGTGTAAGTCCATCATGGCTCAAGGCGTTAAGATGCTGGACTTGTCATCTGGAAAGCTGACAGCTTGGGTTTAAGACCCAAGCGCTATGCAATGGAGTGAGCTCCCATTACTTGCCCAGCTCCTACCCACCCAGCAGTTTGAAGGCATGCAAATGTGAGTAGATAAATAAGTACCACTTTCATGGGAAAGGTAACAGCCTCGGTGTATAATCATGCTGGTCATATGACTACAGAAATGTCTATGGACAACTCGGCTAAGAAACGGAAATGAGCACCACTTAAAGCTGGACACGACTGAACAGGAGATCCTTTTATCTTTACCTTTAAGTCCTAACGAATGCATTGATTCAATGAAAGACTCTGTGGTGAAAGAATATGAAGATAATATTATTTTATTTTATTAAGTTATATGAAAAATCAAAATGTAAGAGCAGGTCACCAAGCAGATGAAATTTCAGGAAAACTCACCCTTGACTCAAAGTAGATAAGACTGAATTAGCTGCCCAGGGAACAAGAAGCAGACATTCCCTAATAAATCTCTTAATCTTACTGAAATAAGTCAAATTATATTAGCTTTCCCAAAAAGTATACACTAAGAATATTGACATTTGCAAAGAGAAACACCGAGGCAAATTAAGTTGGATGTACATCAAACTCTTGCTGGTACATTGTCCATCTCAGGTGAAACTAAAAACTTTCACAGCTGCACATATAAAAGTATTTTTCCCTCAACTGTCTAGTCTTGTGGACATTCAGGGGAAACCAACATCATTTGTTTATTTATTTATTTAATTTATTTGAGGAGCACCAGTAGTAGATAAACATGCTTCACATATGTCTGGCTGTGACCCTTATATATCATACAGCCATAACAAGATCAGAGGTGGGTTCCTACCAGTTCGCACCTATTCGGTAGAACCGGTTCGTCAAATCTACCGAACCGGTTAGAAGAGGTTCCACCAGTGGACCCGGAAAGCAGGCCACACCTACAGAAGAGGTTCCAAACTTTTTTGAAACCCACCACTGGTCCTTGGATGTGATTATTCTACACTATCATGCTCATATTTATAAAACTCAGTGCCTCTGTGAAAGGTAAGGATGACTACTGCGTTTGTGGTGTAATCAGAACATTGCGTGTGTTGACGTTGTTTTAACGCAAACCAAAGATGCCTTTTAAAAAAACAAGTTTACATCCTATTCTTATGCATGCCAATGCTGTGTGTGAGGTAATTTAAGGTGGTTCTGACAAGTGTCGTCGGCATCTTCATATCCGGCCACATGGGTGGCAAGCCACTCCCATCCGGTCACATGGGTGGCAAGCCACTCCCACAAAGGAGGCCACACCCACAGAGTAGGTTCGAACAATTTTTGAAACCCAGCACTGAACAAGATGGATACTCACAGGAAAGAAGACCAGTTAGTGTTTGTCTTTTCCATTTAAAAAAAACCTTTAAGTAGGAAGTTACCAAGAATTCATATTATGGGATTGTTTTTATGGAAAAATGCTCTGTGTTCTTTGGTCATTCCAGATATGCCGCTTCAGAGGAAAATCTTTTATTGCTAACAAAGCTATAGGAGAGAGTCTGCCCCTACTTTGCACATTTCCAAAAGCAATCCCATTTTAAAAGCCGTTAACCAGACCAGACATATATCTGCCAAAGCAACAATGCAAAGAAAATTGGATTTTCACCAATCTGTGCATCCTTCACAAAAGAGGGCCCTTACTAGGAAATCTTGAGAGAGCTTCTCGTCTAGTTTGTGGACACCTGAAAAAGCTTCAAGGCAATTGAAAGATTCAAATTATTTTTATAAATCCTATATTTAGTAGGATGTTAGGTGTGTTTAAACTGAGATTCACTCATTTTAAAGGCCTGTCCTGAACGTGGATTTATGAATAAGCCTTTAATCAACTACTGCTATCCAATGTAGTATTCACTTATTAGTTGTTATTTGAACCTACAGTCACCGTGCAAATAGTCCTCACTTCATGTTGATTTGTTCAGTGACCTTTCAAAGTTACGACAGTGCTGAATGACAGGGGGTAATAACAGATGCTTGTATTCGTGGCCTTGCAGTATCCCCATGGTCACACAACTGTGATTTGTGTGTTTGACAACCAACTTGCAATTCTGATGGTGCAGCATATCATGGCGATATGATCATAATTTGTAACCTTCACTGCCGGCTTCCAACAACAAACAAAGCCAATGAGCAAGTTGGCAGGAAGTTGCAAATCGTGATTGTTAGATGCTGCAACGTGCAGGATTTGCCTAATTACAGCAACTGAGACTGCAAGAACTGTGTTGTTGTTGTTGTTGTTGTTATTGTTGTTTTAAATTTGTACTCTATCTGGCATTCAATAACGCTGGGCAGGGTGCAAATTTAATAAATACTAATAACAAGTGACAAGAAAACATTGTCAAAAGCAGTGACGTGCAGTGAGGTTTATGGCTGGTGAGGCAAGCAGGCAAAAGCTGCCCTAGGTCGGACACAGTGGCAGAGCATTCGGATGGCCCACCGCTGTGTCCGCCATAGAGGTGTCCCACATCTATGGCAGACACAGCGCCGGAGCTTTCAAACGCCCCGCCGCTGTGTCCAACATAGAGGCGTCCGGTGCTGTGTCCGCCATAGATGCTGGACACCTCTATGTTGGACACAGCGGCAGGGCTTTTGGAAGAGCTCTACCACACCAAGGGAGAATCCAACTTTCTCCCCTCTCCTACAAAACAGCATCAGAAGGAGAAAGGGGCAGATTATATTAATGAAGACACCCCACACTTAAAGTGGTTCCCCTTAGACAGGAAACGGAAAATGATTATAAACATGCCTGCTGAATGGTCAGCCTCCTCGCTTTAACAGTTTTGGGTTGCAAATTCAACTCAGACACTTCCCAGCTGTGGGATTTCCTACTGCCCAATAAATGCGTTTATTTATGGGAATGGTCCCGAAACATTAAAAAAGTGCCAGCCCGCGCGCCAGCAGAGGCAGGTAAAACACACACACACACACACACACACACACACACACACACACACACACACACACACACACACTACTTACAATAATACAATTACTTACAAATTACATTAATTTTGAATTCCTCCCCCTCCCTCCGACCCACATACCTTTTCCAGCTGTTTCACAGAAGATTTCAACTCTGCTCTTGTCTGCCATGATGAAAATGTAAAAATGTAAAAGGAAAAAGGCAAGAGCTGCTGAGGTCAGGCTGGGTTAGCTGCTGCCAGAGTCCCCAATGGATGACTCTGCTTAACTGTTTAAAAAAGCCTCTTTAAAAACGCCCTCTACAGGAGGAGAAGAGAGAACCAGGTGCCTCATCTACATAAGGATTTTTTTGGCTTTTAACCCTTGCTTAACTCTGCTCGAGTGATCATAAAGATAGACTAAATGAGGCACGTGGTTCTCCCGCCTCCTCCTGTAGAGGGCATTTTTTTAGAGGCTTTTTTAAACAGTTAAGCGCTAAGCAGAGTCATCCACTGTGACTCTGGCAGCAACTAGCTCAGCCTTTTTCCTTTTACATTTTTTTTTCTTTTCATGATGACAGTGGTGAGGCCCTGCCTCCCCTGACTGCACATCCCTGGTCAAAAGGTCTTTCACCATCAGGCAGTTTTAAGTAAAGGTAGCATTGCCTTTCTTTACAACAGCACAAAGGAATGCATGTCCATATAGTTCCTCTTCGCATTGAATGGCTGGTGGTTCAGAAAGCTAAAACTAGAGCTGAGAAGAAGTTTTGCAATTTAAAACAACAACACATTTTTGCCCATGAACAGCATAAGGTCCACAGCATGAGGGTGTTTGCTTCCTTTTGTGTTTGTTGCATAAGCTAAAAAACACAACCTGTCAGATTACATGAAGGTCTACCATTGTCCTGGGGAAACATTCTTTTGCCGCTTTCCGGCTTAAAGAAAGCATGATATAGATTAAAGCATACACTGTAAGAAAAGCTGGATTCATAAAACAAATTGAAGGAGTACAATGACTATTACACGAAATTAACGCCTACATTAGATAATATTTTATTTCAAACTACAGTCACCCATTGTGAACATTTGTCGGCCACGCAGCCTCACACTCTGTGTACCATTACAATCCCTGGTGCAATAACTGGATAGAAGTTCACTTGGCTGGGACACTAGGAGAATTTACAATTCTACCTAACCCCAGCCTGCCTTCAGGTCTTTCCTTGTTCCATCATAATATTTATCTTGATTTGAACATATGCTTTATTTCCTTTGTGAGGTTCCTTGTGTGCCTATTTTAAAAGGTATTAAATTTAATTGTTGCAGGAAATGCTTTAGGCCTATCTTTCAGAACCAGAATGGTTTCTGCATCAATAAGTCACCACTGGCTCATTAAAAACAAAGGCATTTATAATATGATTGCCTAAAAAATAAGAGGCACTAAGCAGATCAAAGGAGAAGGTAGCAGTCTGTTTTTTTTAAAAAAAGGCTCCCGTGGATGCCTTCTGTCAATTTGTTTTGCGGAAACAATTCTGATCAGAGCATTTTTAGAAGGCATCACGCAGAAGCAAGTGAGTGAACACATGACAGGATCTTAAACAAGGTGAATAACTATTGCAGGAATGAAAACCTCCAGACCACAGGCCATTGGGAACCGGATATTCAGTGATACCCAAAACACAGAGATCAGAATCCACATTTCTAATAGTAATAGTACAAAAAGAGAGAGAAAGAGAGAGAGACAGAGAGAGGAATGTTTGGTGTATTTACTGTCTATAGCAGGAATGGGGAAATATGGCCCTTTTAAAATCTGTGAACTTCAACTCCCAGAATTCATGGTGCAGCATGGCTAACTCAGGAATTCTGGGAGTTGAAGTCCACAGGTCATTGAAGGGGCCATAGTTCTCCAACCTTGGTCTACAAAGAAACTGTCAGCTCTCCTCCATTAATTAATTAGGAAAGAAAGACCACGAGACTCCATGTGAGGAAAATCAAATGTACTTTTACTAATTAAGAATGGTTAAAAGGCAAAGCGTAGCGAAGTCTGATTAATTAGGCGCGAAAGCAATTGATATATAGAATAGCCCATTCCCCACCCCTTGGCATCACAGTCCCAGTCCAATCATAAGTCTTCCAAATGTCAGGTGCAAGATAACTTCAAAAGACATCACGAAGATGGAATGTCGGTGCCGTTAGACCTGGCGGGAAACACCCACGCATGCGTAGTCCGATCAGTCGGTGAACTCCAGAACCTTCCACCAGCACAATGAGTAACCCCTCCCAAATACCATGCCCTCCCTCCCTGTTTCATGGCAGCTGAAGCAATAGCAAAGCAGAAGCTGACAGAAACCCTATGCACCTCAAAAATTAAAATGTATATGTCTGTCTATAGCAGTGTTTCTCTACTTTGGCAACTTGTAGATGTGTGGACTTCAAGTCCCAGAAGTCCTCAGCGGTATTCTGAGAGTTAAAATCCACAAAACTTAATGTTGCAAAAGTTGAGGAACATTGGTCTACAGCTGTCTGGAAATTGAGTCATGGCAATTGGATTTCTTTTACTTTTTGACATGAAATATTTTGCTGTGCCTAGAGCCTTTTTTGCACTCCTTTTGAAAAAGAAAACTGGCATAGACTTCATTCGATGGGTTTTCGGCACATTTTTTTTTCTATTCTAACTTCATCTTACCTAATGAAAAACTCTTGAAAGATTGAGCACTTGCAACTGTTCTGTAAACTTTCAGTTGGCCTAATAAAAATATTGTCAGTGCAGATCCTATCATTCTGCATTTATTTCACACATTTACGTGGGTTGTCCTTTCTATAGCAGAAATAGAATGTTCACAATTCAGCTGTATAATATTGAGCTCAACATCTTTGCAAGAGCTTTGAGATTTGTTTTTCTTTTAAAGAAAAAGCAATTTAGAAATGCTGAAGGAAAGAAAGAAATAACCCTGTTAAGACTTGGAGGGCTGCTTATTTTCAAATACAGTGCTGTTCTTCATGAGCCTGAAGGTGTAAATAATCTGAGGCTGGTTTTTTTCGATTGGTTCTGCTAAAAGTTTATTTGAAAGATCAAAAGTGGTTGTGATCTTGATCCATCCCTCATCTTCTTACTTTAATAATACACTACACTATCTGATGAGGTTCTGCCACTTGAAGCCTATTTTTGTACAATGATGTCTTCTAAAAAAAGAGCAGCATAAAATTATATAAGCAGCATGGCTTGAATGCACATAGTACTATCATTATGTTTGATAATTATCTTCTCAATTTATATGATCTAAACTTGAAAAAACTGTAAGCTATGATCAGCAAATATTCTGTTACACTGCTAGAAAAAGCCTCTGCTATTTTAAGAACCTTTGGTCAAGAGTTTTAAGATAAAACATTTGAAGAGGAGATTTCCTTTGTCTAATCTCCAGAAGTACACTTTCGTAATACACTTTCTGTCCTATCCTTGATTCTTGCTAGGACTAATTAAAACTGTAGTCTTCAGTATCTAAAGGGAAAAAGTCGAGGAAAAAACTCTTGAAGCAGAATACTATAACCTTAAAGACAGCCTTTAAAGTATTATTTTTTTAAAAAATTCAGTGAGTTCATGCTGTTGGACACTTTGGAGAATTCTTCTGTTTCTCGTACCTAGGATTAACTAAAGCAAAATAACATTTTGCTGTAGTGTAGTAATAATAAATATTTTGGAATAAACCATATTTCATACTGAATGAATTACCCATCCCACAGCAAAGTAGGCCATAAATCATTTTGCCATGATTTAAAGCAAGCAGAAAGTACCTCATGAATTTGGAGCTGTTCGAAATTAAGGGAAAGAGATCAGAAAACTGAAAGCTTTGCAGACTGAAAAGTAGCTGTCATCTAGCTTCAGTCAATTAGCTTTCAACATTGCTGTTGACAGGCATCTTACAATCTCTCTGAATTAGATTTTTTTTTTAAAGATAACATACAGATCACGACTGACGTTCTCATTTGTCTGGAAAGTCCACGTCGGTTGCAGCATTTGGAGGGGGCCTCTTTGTGGATTCGGCATTTACCACACTGAAAAATTTCTTTTCTGTGTGGTCAGAAGAGGAAAGGAACCAATCCTCTGAAATTCCCTCATGTGTTTCCTTTTAAAATGATGCTTCCTTGAAGAAAAGATTTTCAGTGTGGGCGAAACCATCTCCATCGTATACAAGCATTTCCAAACAACCTTGAACTTTGTTTTTCAAAAGGGTGCCACACTGAAAGATCCTTCACTCCTGTTCCAGTGACAGGAGCTTACGCCTCATGCAAACTCTGGTTTCAGTGTCTCTAAGTATTTGTCTTTAGCTAACCACAAAGGCTCATGGAATTCCTGCAGTTTTCCATGTTCCTAGAGCTCAATATGCTTTCAATTATTTTTCTGGCAGAATTGAAGAAAGGGGTTTTTGATAGTCTGAGGTCCTTATGTCAGGAACATATAAATGTGTCTTTTAGATTGATAGGACTGCTTCATTCTTACTGACAGCTTGTAGTCATTTTTAAAATAAAAAGCCAGGCCTTCTTCTGACAATATGCCCCTTATTTTGGCTCAATATTCCTGAATTCCTTCCTCCACAGTTCGGAGGGAGTCAACATGAGTTAAAATGGGACTAAATCTTTCTTTATTCTTGAGCCATAAGTCAAAGGAGAACCATACAATAATGAGAAAAGTCGCAAAAAAAAAAATGAGTAATAGTCTTATGAACTCCAACTAAGTGAACTATGAGCCTATTGAACAGTGATGGGTTGCTAACGGGTTTACTACAGGTTTGCTCATGCTTGTGGGTGGGCGGAGCATCTTTCTGCCACCACTACCAGTTTGACCGAACTGGGCTGAACCGGAAGTAACCCACCTCTGCTATTGAAACCAATATCAGGAAGAACATTTAAAATACATGTAAGCTGCTCTTCTGATAATTATGATACCACCTCTGGATGGGTGTGAAGACTTTCCCTGTGTATGTATGTATGTGTGAGTGAGTCTACACACAGCAACACATACAGACATGTATGCATATGTGTTTCCCAGAGTTGTTTTAAAGATTAAGGCTCAGAACGGCATCCATACATTATATCTACCACATATAATGAGAAACTACCACAAATTTCCTACAACCTTAATATTGTACAAACCAAATGCTGTAGAACAAGAAGCCTCTGTGTAAAAAAAACCCTTAGATATTTATTCAAAGATCACATTAAAAAAAGAAAAACCAACAACGGCATTAAATAACGCCAATCCTACTTCCTCCTATGTCTCTCGGAATCATTTCTCCCTTTCAGCCTCTTTCGTTTCCCTTATTTTGTCCTGCTTCGCCAAAGAGAGATTGTCAGTATCCGCATTAGTGAGAAAAGCAGAGTCCGTGCACACAGTGAAAGGAAAGAATATCTTGGAAATCAAAAGCACCTTGATTGGTTTGCAATCTTACGCTCAAGGAAGAATCAGAGCAGCTGACGTAAGGGAGTTCCGAGGCTTAACACAAAAAAAGAAGGAACTGCAAAGTGGATTAAAAAAAATAATAATCTAACTCTTTGGATTATTATGCTTCCAAATACAAGGAAAGAACTTGGGAAATTGCTTTCAGGTATCATGTTTACTAAAATTGCTTTCCTGTATCATGTTTACTGAAATGCACAGTTATTATCACCTACTTGAGGTAACTGGAGATAGACTGAGGAGTCTGTAACATTAGAATTATTGATGGAACAGTGAGTGAAACGCAGAGCATGGATGTGTTCTGATTCACAGGTGCACGCAGGCATCCATCCTGCAGTCTGATTATATTCTTAATTACACAATGTGGATGTCTCTGCCTTAAGTATCAAGATTAGAGTAGTTTATTAAGCATCAAAACAAACCAATGCCATATCTATTTTACATTACATTGCATTCAGGGCTCCATTTCCATTTTAAAAGGACCTTCAATACTACCAATTTTGTAACATCCATTTTGTTCCTCTGTAAAGAACAAAAAGGTATTTGATTCAAACATCTTCTAAGCCAAATATGGGAGCATTTTAATTATCATTATGTTAAAAGAAGAGGAGGAGGAAGAGGAAGAGGAGAAGGACGAGGAGGAGGAGGAAGAGGAAGAGGAGGAGGAAGAAGAGGAGGAGGAGGAAGAAGAGGAGGAGGAGGAGGAGGAAGAAGAGGAGGAGGAGGAGGAAGAGAAGAAGAAGAAGAGGAGGAGGAGGAAGAGGAGGAGGAGGAAGAGGAGGAGGAAGAAGAAGAGGAGGAAGAAGAGGACGAGGAGGAAGAGAAGAAGAAGAAGAAGAGGAGGAGGAGGAGGAGGAGGAGGAGGAGGAAGAAGAAGAAGAAGAAGAAGAAGAAGAAGAAGAAGAAGAAGAAGAAGAAGAAGAAGAAGAAGAAGAAGAAGAAGAAGAAGAAGAAGAAATAAATGATGCCATATCTTGCATATATTTTTCCTTATGCACCTAATTTAACTTACTTAATCAAAGATGCTGCTTGGTGATGCAAACATAGAATTTTGGAACAGATGTGCTGAAAGGTAATTGGTTCTAAACCTTTGCAGCCTTTCTCTAATAAGGTCATCTAGGTACTTCATCACTACAGCCAAACTAGAAATATCCAATACTATAGTTTTGAGTCCTTTTAGAAGCTTTTTTATCATTTCCTATTTTATGACAACCTTAGGACTGTTTTTGTGCATTATAAATGCCAAAATCCTGCATTACTCTGTCAGGCAAAATTAACTTTAGCTGACCATGCTTCCTTTGCCTGCTTGCAACTCCCCCTCCACAAACAATGCATTGTTTTCACTATAGCAAGACCATTCTCAACAATTTAGACTTAATTATAAATGTATAATGTGACTCAGGGACGTGCAGTCAGGGGAGGCAGGAGAGGCAGAGCCTCACCACTGTCATCATGAAAAGAAAAAGAATGTAAAAGGAAAAAGGCAAGAGCTGCTGAGGTCAGACTGAGCTAGTTGCTGTCAGAGTCACCATGGATGACTTTGCTTAACTGTTTTAAAAAGCCTCTAAAAAAGCACCCTCTACAGGAGGAGGCAGGAGAATGACGTGCCTCATCTAGTCTGACTTTTTATGATCACTTGAGCAGAGTTAAGCAAGGGTTAAAAGCTGAAAAATTCCTGTCTTAGGTGAGGCACGTTGTTCTCCTGCCTCCTCCTGTAGAGGGCGCTTTTTTAGAGGCCTTTTTAAACAGTTAAGCAGAGTCATCCACGGTGACTCTGGCAGCAACTAGCTCAGCCTGACCTCAGCAGCTCTTGCCTTTTTCCTTTTACATTTTTTTTTCTTTTCATGATGGCAGGCAAGAGCAGAGTTGAAATCCTCTGTGAAACAGCTGGAAAAGGTATGTGTGTGGGTCGGAGGGAGGGGGAGGAATTCAAACTTCATCCTCCTGGTGCAACTTTGTGTGAGTGTGTGTGTGTGTGTGTGTGTGTGTGTGTCTGTTTGAGAGAGGGTGGAGGAAGGGAGAGAGGGAGGAAGGAAGGAGAGGAAGGGAGAAGAAAAAGAAAAAGAAAGAAGGAAACTTATTTAGCAAAGGAGAAAAACAAATGCTGTCACTTTAAATCTGAACTGAGCACGCCTGGCTGTGGAATTCTGGGAGTTGAAGTCCACAAGTCTAAAAAAATTGCTGCCTCACCAGCCATAAATCTCACCGCACGTCACTGATGTGATTCAATTTGACACAACACAGAACTGATACCACATTATGAAGATGGCTCAATCTCCAACCACTTTTGAATGTGCTCTGGCATTGTGCACGATTGCAAAAATGCCATTTCTTTGATCCCGCATGATATTTGTGAATATGCTCAGAATTGTCATTTAAACTGTGGAATTGGTTGAATCAGCTGACTTACCAAAAGAACATACTCTCTTATACATGATCACAGTTTTTCTTTGGAACAATAAAGCAATCAAAGCAAAAAAAGAGAGAGAAGGAAACAGCAGGCTCTGTGAAATTTTCTTTTGTTTCTTTTGTAAAAAATAAAGGTACACAATTATTTATTGATTGAATTTATACTCATTATTATTATATATTTCAATATTGGGATGCTTAACAATATAAGAGTTATGAAAAGAAAACAAATAAACCAGGCATTCATGGTAACATTAATATAAAACAACCTAAAGAATTAAAAAAAAATATACAAAATAAAATGGCAACCACAATACCGTAAAAATAAAAAGCAAAAGGTGGAGTTAGCAAAAATTGCTGGAATGATGTCAGGAAACACTCAATTTTAGTAACCTGCTGAAAGTCACCAAGGAAGGGACTAGACTGATCTCTCCAGGAACACCATCACCATCACTGAAATGCAGAACTTTAGTTCCCTTTTGATGTGTACTTAGGTCGGTCCAAGTAGCTATTCCGAAACTCTGGCATTGAAGCATGCAAGTCTTAAAGCTGTCAAGTTACAAGATCCTTGCACCCCTAACCTTTTAGAAAAAAAACCCCAGGAGTGTTCAAACTTGACAGCTTTAAGACTTGTGGACTTCAGCTCCCAGAATTCCTCTTCCAGTCACGTTGGCTCAGGAACTCTGGCATTGAAGCATGCAAGTCTTAAAGCTGTCAAGTTACAAGATCCTTGCACCCCTAATCCTTTAGCAGTGGTGGGTTTCAAAAAAATTTGGAACCTCTTCTGTAGGTGTGGCCTGCTTTCCGGGTCCACTGGTGGAACCTCTTCTTACTGGTTCGGTAGATTTGACGAACCGGTTCTACCAAATAGGTGCGAACTGGTAGGAACCCACCGCTGCCTTGTGCCCAGAACTGCAATAGAGGGACTGACCCAAAGTACCCCAGTTGGCTTTCATTCCTGGGCAAGTATAATAGTGGAATGTAAAATTGCAACCCACAATTCTTTCATTCTAATGGCTGCAAAATATCCAAATAGGTTTTTAGTGTTGAGGGAATTTAAAGAACAGGGACAGACTGTTAGTGTTTCTCAACTAATTTTGAAAAAGATTGGGCACAAACTCCTGAAACGAATGAGGCATCAATAGAACATTGCTTCTGATAAGAAATTGTGCCTTTTCCAAGTGGTGTATTATGTTTCCATTTGCTACTCAATCATTCCAGCCTATCAGTTAATTCAGATACTTTCTTAAAGGAATATTCAGTGGCATTTCAAAGTTGAAAGACTGTTTAATCATTCACGGTCCAATTTGGAAGCTGGCTCACCTATATCCAATATACCTAATGGAGAGGTTGAAATCACTGAAATTATAAATGCGCCTCCGAGAGAAACCTGAGCCAAGCAAAGGATATGATGCTTGTAGGATAAGGAATAAAACCACTCTTGGTTTCAAGTATGTCTTGGGTAAAAATCATGCCACACTAGCTTTTTACATTTTTTTGCATAGTATTAATGTGGATGTGGAAGGAGGTTATTTATGACAGAGTTGATAAAAATTTGGACAGTTTTAGGAGAAATCAAATCTGCTTTCAAGGTTGTTACAGCAAATGGAGACAGTGGTGGGTTTCAAAATTTTTTAGAACCTCTTCTGTAGGTGTGGCCTGCTTTGTGGAAGTGGCTTGCCGGCCATGTGACCGTGTGGGAGTAGCTTGTCAGTCATGTGACTGGGTGGGAGTGGCTTGGCAGTCATGTGACTGGGTGGGAGTGGCCAACTTGTAAAATGTGGTGAAACTCACTTAACAATGCTCTTGCTTAGCAACCAAAATGTTGGCTCAGGAACTCTGGCATTGAAGTGTGCAAGTCTTAAAACTGTCAAGTTACAAGGCCCTTGCACCCCTAACCCTTTAGGAAAAAACCACCCAGGGGTGTTCAAACTTGATAGCTTTAAGAATTGTGGACTTCAACTCCCAGAATTCCTCCTACAGTAATGTTGGCTCAGGAACTCTAGCATTGAAGTGTGCAAGTCTTAAAGCTGTCAAGTTACAAGACCCCTGCACCCCTAACCCTTTAGAAAAAAATCCAGGGATGTTCAAATTGACAATTTTAAGATTTTAAGGTTTATATAGGACTCTTAGAGGCGGGCAGAGTGATTGGTGAACCAGCCAATCAGTGAGCGGTGGGCGGGGCAAGTGTGGTGCGGATGGCCGGGGGGAGGGAGCTGGAACAGGTTCTAAATGGCACAGTACATTTGTGGAACCTCTTCTATAGAAGAGGTTAGAACTGGCAGGAACCCACCCCTGAATGGGTGGTAACATGCTAGGAGGTAAAACTAGTTAAAGAGCAGAAAACAGACCCCTAGCATAAATAGGTGGGACTTGCAATGGTGAATTGTACACAATGAAATTGTGTGCACTTGTGTACGAACTGGAATTAAGGAGGAACGTCCTAACAGTAAGGACAATTAACCAGTAGAACAGCTTGCCTTCAGAAGTTGTAGATGCTCCCATCACTGAAGGTTTTTAAGAAGGGATTGGACAGCCACTTGTCTGAAATGGCATAGGATCTCCTGCTTGAGCAGGAGGCTGAACTAGAAGACCTCCAAGGTCCCTTCCTTCCAGCTCTATTCTGATTCCATGGTTCATTCCACGGAACTGCCTTGAGCTATGAGTTTGAGACAAAAATGTCCCTACATGTGTTAAATAAAACAAGAAGCAACAGAAAAGAGCTTTAAAAGAATATTTCTAAGAATTATTCAGCCTGAACAAACCTAACTGATGCACAGTGAGGAAAACATTTCAACACTACATATGTGTTGATGGGGACTATCCAGTTGATGCATATTTTTATTGATCAGGAAACAAGACAAGTAGGGTTGGACTGAAGAAAACATGTCATTTTGTTGTGTTGTAGGATCCACTTCCACCCTGCTACCTAAGAGAGAGACAGACAACCTGTCCCGTATTGCATTGATGCAGCATGTTCATGTGTTGTGTGTTTAATAATCTTCATTGTATCCTCTGATGGTTAGTTTTTATTCATGGATGCACTTTGCTAGTATTCTGTCTGTCTAAGTAGTGGCTATCAGAGTATTTAAGATTAAGAGCCGAGGTGGCGCAGTGGTTAGAGTGCAGTACTGCAGGCCACTTCAGCTGACTGCTATCTGCAGTTCACCGGTTCAAATCTCACCGGCTCAGGGTTGACTCAGCCTTCCATCCTTCCGATTGTTGGGGGCGATATGCTGACTCTGTAAACCGCTTAGAGAGGGCTGAAAGCCCAATGAAGTGGTATAAAAAAGTTTGTCTTCCCCTCCCTCTTGGATTGTGAGCTGCCCTGAGTCCCCCCAGGGAAAAGGGCGGCATAAAATAAACTTCTATCTATCTATCTATCTATCTATCTATCTATCTATCTATCTATCTATCTATCTATCTATCTATCTATCTATCTAACTCTAACTGCTATTGCTAACTGCTATTTTCACTGAAGAAAACAATACCGTAATCAAGGAATTACCATGCAGAAAATCATACCCCACCCCACATAAAAACTGACAAAGCAAGCTATCATATACAAAACACTTGTGCTGATGATGGATTGATTGATTGATTGATTGATTTATTTATTTATTTATTTAACTAGTTAGTTAGTTAGTTAGTTAGTTAGTTAGTTAGTTAGTTAGTTAGTTAGTTAGTTTGTCAAACAAGTACAAGATGACAAATATAAGTATAAACATAGACATGAACACGGGAAATGGGTACGGATAAATGGGGCCAGTGGAACAGGGGCGTTATGCACGCTGGTGCACTTATGCATGCCCCCTGCAGACCTCCTAGGAAAGGGGTGAGGTCCACGCTAGACGGTTTAAGATGAAAGTGATGGGGGTTTGAGGATGTAACGACAGAGTCGGGTAGTGCATTCCAGGCATTGACCACTCTGTTGCTGGAGTCAGATTTTTTGCAATCACGTTTAGAGCGGTTTAGCAATAGCAATAGCAATAGCAATAGCAATAGCAGTAGACTTATATACCGCTTCATAGGGCTTTCAGCCCTCTCTAAGCGGTTTACAGAGAGTCAGCATATTGCCCCCAACAATCTGGGTCCTCATTTTACCCACCTCGGAAGGATGGAAGGCTGAGTCAAGGCTGAGTCAACCCTGAGCCGGTGAGATTTGAACCGCTGAACTGCTGATCTAGCAGTAGCCTGCAGTGCTGCATTTAACCACTGTGCCACCTTGGTTTACCTTGAGTTTGTATCTATTGTTTGCCCGTGTATTATTGCGGTTGAAGCTGAAGTACTCGTTGACAGGTAGGACGTTGTAGCAGCCAATTTTGTACACTACTCTTAGGCCAGACCTTAATCGGCATAGTTTTAGGTTATCCAATCCAAAAATTTCAAGCATGGTGGCATAAGGTATTCTATTGTTGGCAGAGGAGTGGAGTATTCTTCTTGTGAAATAGCTCTGGACTTGATCGATTGTATTAATGTTGGCTATACAGTGTGGATCCCAGGCAGACTAGCTATATTCGAGAATTGGTCTCGCAAAGGTTTTGTATTCTCTAGTTTGCAGTACAACGTTACCGGAGAAGAATATCTGCAAGCAAACAATCAAGTATAGAGAGCACCAGTGGTGGGTTTCAAAAAAATTTTGAACCTACTCTGTGGGTGTGGCCTCCTTTGTGGGAGTGGCTTGCGGGCCATGTGACCTGGTGGGAGTGGCTTGCCAGCCATGTGTTTTCTTTCTTTCTTTCTTTCTTTCTTTCTTTCTTTCTTTCTTTCTTTCTTTCTTTCTTTCTTTCTTTCTTTCTCTCTCTCTCTCTCTCTCTCTCTCTCTCTTTCCTTCCTTTTGTCTCTCTGTCCCTTTTTCCTTTTTTTCTTTCATCTCTCTCTCACACTTTTTCTTTCTTTCTTTCTTTCTTTCTTTCTTTCTTTCTTCTTTTCTTTCTCTTTATCTTTCTCTCTCTGTGTGAGTCTGTGTGAGTCTGTGTGTGTGTGTGTGTGTGTGTGTGTCTCAGTGGTGGGTTTCAAAAAAATTTTGAACCTACTCTGTGGTTGTGGCCTCCTTTGTGGGAGTGGCTTGCCGGCCATGTGACCTGGTGGGAGTGGCTTGCCAGCCATGTGTTTTCTTTCTTTCTTTCTTTCTTTCTTTCTTTCTTTCTTTCTTTCTTTCTTTCTTTCTTTCTCTCTCTCTCCCTCTCTTTCCTTCCTTTTGTCCCTCTGTCCCTTTTTCCTTTTTTTCTTTCATCTCTCTCTCACACTTTTTCTTTCTTTTTTTCTTTTTTTTATTTCTTTCTTTCTTCCTTTCTTTCTCTTTTTCTTTCTGTGTGTGTGTGTGTGTGTGTGTGTCAGTGGTGGGTTTCAAAAAAAATTGGAACCTCTTCTAACTGGTTCGGTAGATTTGACGAACCGGTTCTACCGAAGTGGTGCGAACTGGCAGGAACCCACCTCTGGAGAGCACCAAGGATTTGACAGTTTAACCTTGAGTTACTTATATTCTATTCTATTAGAATCGAACTGTTAAGCTTACGTAGCTATCTGTTAGTCTGGAAGTTAAAAGTTGGAGAAGACATTTCATCATTGAGTGAAGTGCCATGCTTCACTGGTTACCACTGATTCTTTTTGTATGATGCACTGAAATTAATTACATGGTCTGTACAGGGAATTAAACTAGAAAAATAATTTAAAAGACATGTCTTGGAAGGCAATGAAGAACTATGTGCCCAAAAATGACAGACAAAGAAAGAGACAATGCTTGGGCGGGAAGCGGTGTTGTACAGAGCTTCAGAATCCTGGAAGATTAACAAAAAATAAAAATAAAAATGTGAGACATCAAGCCAAAATGAACTTTTTAAAAAGAGAATTATCCAGTTGGGATATGCAGTGCTGTACATTTAAAGATTAAAGGTGCTTCGGAACACGAGACGCAGCTGTAGGTAATTCTTCAAAGCAGAATTTTCTTTTGCAGGAATCTGAAATTGTGTTACACTTCTGTTTCTGACAGGAACCGTACATGTATTTTATGAAAGGCAATAGCTCACCAATTGAGAGCTAGTAGAAGAAAAAATATATACAGTGGGACTAAGAGGCACTCAAACTCTACTGCTTTGTTCCCAGATCAAAACGACACTGAGAAAGGAAGGATGGGAAAAGTTGACTTGCTATTTTTATCTGTTTTGGACAAAATGTGCATTTTCCCCATTATTTCTTCCTCAATATACCTTTCTTCGGAGAACACCTACTAAGTATCTTACTTAGCTAAGAAATAATTAAAATTGATAGAAAAACAAAGTAACAGCATTGGAGGGGACCTTGGAGATCATCTACAACTTCCTGATCAAGCAGGACGCTCTATACCATTCAGACAAATGGTTGTTAAAGACTTCCAGTGTTGGAGCACTCACAAATTCTGCAGGCAAGTCGTTCCACTGATTAATTGTTCTATCAGGAAATTTATCCTTAGTTCTAAGCTGGTTCTCTTCTTGATTAGTTTCCATTTCTGTTTCTTATCCTTTCTTGTCCTTAAAATGTATTTAGGTATTATTCAGTTCTGCATGCCAACTTGGAAAAGTATGGTCACACAACAGGTTAGATTAGATTAGATTAGATTAGATTAGATTACTTTATTTGTATGCCGCCCTTTTCCCTGAGGGGACTCAGGGCGGCTCACAATTCAAGGGAGGGGAGAAAAAACAAACAAAATACAGAACATAAAAATCATACACAGCTAAAAACACAACAATCATACCATTCGGAGTGGGGCTGCAAGTCTTTAGCCCCAGGCTTGTCGGGACAGCCACGTTTTAAGGGCTATGCGGAAGGCCTGGCGGGTGGTGAGGGTACGAATCTCCACGGGGAGTTCATTCCACAGGGTCGGAGCAGCCACAGAGAAGGCCCTCCTCCGGGTAGTCGCCAGTCGACACTGGGCGGCTGATGGAATTTGGAGGAGGCCTAGTCTGTGGGATCTTATTGGTCTAGTGGAGGTAATTGGCAGCAGGCGGTCTCTCAAGTACCCAGATCCAATACCATGAAGGGCTTTGTAGGTGACAACTAGCACCTTGAAGGTTAGCTACATAGATACTATCTTATACCAAGCAGCGTTGTTTAGCTATGTCTATGGAGATTCTCAGTCATCCAGGTCATGGTTTTTCCAAAGGTGTTTTTTCAAGAGGCAACTGGACTTTCTGGTTTTTCTTTGAAGATGTTTCACTCTTCATCCAAGCAGCTTCTTTAGCTGAAGAAGCTTCTTGAATAAGAAGTGAAGCATCTTCAAAGAAAAACCAGAAAATCCAGTTGCCTCTAGAAAAATCACCTTTGGGATTGTTTAGCCACATTGTTTAACAGTACATGTTCTGACTCTTAAGTTTTTATAGCTTCCTGTTGGGTGATGAGCTTGTTTCTGGGTTCAGAAATCCATTGCTACCACTTAAAATCTAGACACCATCCAAGTAATCCGTCTACAGAAGACTGCTACATTATTGAGGAAAGAAAAATGAAGTAAAAATGAATCCACAATGATTCAGGGATTTTTCTTTTTCTTCTTTTTTTAAGGGAATAAAATGTCCTACTGATTCTTAAAACAGTAGTAGCAAAAGGCCTTTCATAATGAAACTATTCAAAATGACAACAGCAGAAAGTAACTCTCCAGCCTATGTATAAACATAATAGTTTAGTTTGGACTTTGGGGGTGGGGGGTTGTTCCTCCAACCCTGATATTTTCAAACAGCTTGCCCCCTGCCAAGATGTTACATTTTTTCCTCTTTTTAAAATAAGCAGTGAGGGCAACGGCATGATGAACAAATTTCATTTCTTCTGCGCAGTTTTTTCCATCTTTAATAGCGCTTCCAGCAGGCCAGATGGCACCAGCACAATTGCTAGTAAGTCAATACATCTGGCCGCATTCCTGAAATGACAAATCTCATGGATAGAACTCCCGCTCCTATACAAAGCCTCTTTTCAGCCTGCTCTCCCTGGTACATGCCTTCTCAAAGCAAAACCTAATGTATGAAAAACAAAATAAAAACTGGATTATTTCACCAGCCACTGCTAACATTTAATTTATTCTTGTTGTTATTGTTATTACAGTTCTGTATTGCAGTACAGATTAGTCAACGCTAAATGCAAAAAAAAATATCTCCAAATGACTCCAAACTGGCCCTTATAATAAGGATTGCTTTCATTCACTAAAAGGATGGGGGAAATCATCTGTGAAAATAGGGGCGATGAGAAATTCATTTTACCTTTCAGTCTTGATGATTTTCACCACACAAATTATAAATTAGACATCAAACAGACATATGGGGGCTAAGCTTTCAGGCAGTAACAGGGGCTTATGCTGGTAAGGATTAGATGAATGCTTCCAGAGACATAAGGAATCCATTGATTAATAAGCATCATTTGCATTTTTACTGTATATGACTTGTCTTAATAAAAAGTTTGGCGCTAGCAGTTACTGATCTGGATTTTCAGAATCGCTTTCATTCGTAAGGATCTTTCTAAACCTTAAGACTTCTTTTGGAAGATTTCCTTTTGGACCATTTGCTACAGGAAATATATTGCGGGCAGGCCCTTTTCATTATTAGTGCATTTACAAGAAGGAAAGATACATGACATCATAAGGCAAGCTTTGACCCTTTTGTAAATGGGTATAATATCAGAATTTGTATTATTACAAGGCATATCCCTCTGGCCGGATTCTCTTTTTAGAGGGTCTGTGAAGTGATTATGAATATCGCATGCTTATGTAGTTTATGTTAAGAGAGAGTTATTTGATGCTGTAATGATGTTACCATTGACCTTGTTTGCATTGATATTGTTGCATTATATAAACTTTATAATAAGATTGTATTGGTTAAATAAATATTTATCTGTTGCAAGTTACTTTGAATGAATCTGATGCAGAAAAGTCATATCTGCATAAACACACATGACTTGATAACATCCTTATGTTCTTTCCATTTGTAAGAAATGCTTCACGTTTTACTCCGTGTGATCTCAAGACAGAATTTGGTATATAGTGAATTCTTTTACAAATATGCAAAGAAAGTTTACGGTACAGAAGCAGGCATTTGATCACTATAGTTTCAAGTTATTAGGATTTGTTTGCCGCCCACTCCCATAGGGACTCTGAACGGCTCACAACAGACAAGAAACATTTAATTTTAAAAATAGAGATAAAAAATAAAAAGTACAGTATTAAAATTCACATGACCCATTCCATCTAAGCGGGGCTGGATATCAATCAACAGCCCCAGGCCTGCTGGAACAGCCAGGTCTTGACGGCTTTACGAAAGGCCGGGAGAGTGGTAAGGGTCCGGATCTCTGCAGGTAGATCGTTCCACAGGGCCGGCGCAGCAACAGAGAAGGCCCTCTCCCGGGGAGCCGCCAGCCGGCATTGTCTGGTTGACGGCACCCGGAGGAGGCCCAACCTGTGCGATCTTGTTGGTCGTTGGGAGGTAAGTGGCAGGAGGCGGTCTCTCAGGTAGCCAGGTCCTAAACCATGAAGGGCTTTAAAAGTAACGACTAGCACCTTGAAGTGCGTCCGGAGACCAATAGGAAGCCAGTGCAGCTCACGGAGGATAGGTGTAATATGGGTGTATCTAGATACACCCCATATCGCTTGCGCGGCTGCGTTCTGGACCAACTGTAGTCTTCAAACTCTCTTCAGGGGCAGCCCCATGTAGAGCACACTATAGAGGTTTTCTCCATTTAATATAATGTCAATTTAGAGGCTTTAAGTTTCCCTTTAAAAAAAAATGTCTTGCCATCAGAACAGCCCTAAAAACATGCCAGGAAAGTCCACTGAAACACAAGCACTATTTCCAGCTCTTACAGAGCAAAATAATAGAATTTCCACAAACATACTTCAAAGCTAAACTGCAGCGGTCATTTTCCCAAACAAAGCATTTTCCACCATGTTTATTACCTAACAATGCGTTCGGGGCATATAGTTCATTTTGCAGCATGCCAGCTTCCTCTTTCCTAATTTCCCATTTATTTACTTTTTATTAGATTTCTTTTTAAATCAACTTGGATCAAAAGCATGGCTGATACCAAGGAAAGTATCCAGAAGCTTGTTGATAGCCATGGGTTCCAGGTTGCCTGTCTCCAATTCAGTCCAAGAGGACATTGGCCAATTCTGTTCAAACTATTGAACAATTATCTTGCAAACATACAAATGCAGGCCATTTTTTTTAAAAAAAAATGCAGATTGGAATCCATGAACATACACACAAATACATGATCCACCTGGAATTTAGTCTGTTGGTGCTAGACAATCCCCTTTTTAAAAAATTTAGGCCAGTAAAAAAAATGTGAGTGTTAATTTACTAACAAATGCTTTCTCACATGTGGTAGAAATGCACATTAACAAGTGAAATACATAATGTGCACACATAATGTGTTTACATATATACCAGTGGTGGGATTCAATTTTTTTTCCTATCGGTTCTGTGGGTGTGGCTTGGTGGGCATGGCTTGGTGGGTGTGGCAGGGGAAGGATACTGTAAAATCTCCATTGCCATTCCACTTCAGGGGAAGGTTACTGCAAAATCTACATTGCCATTCCACTTCAGGGGAAGGTTACTGCAAAATCTCCATTGCCATTCTACTCCAGGGGAAGGTTACTGCAAAATTTCCATTTTGCATTCCAGAGAATAGATAGGGCCAGTCAGAAGTGGTATTACCGGTTCTCTGAACTACTCAAAATTTCTGCTACCGGCTCTCCAGAACTGGTCAGAACCTGCTGAATACTACCTCATATATACACATATACACTGACAAGTACTTGAATGGATAATTATCAAATTTCAAGCAGAAAAAAGTATGCTCTTAAATTTACCCCAAATGGTTTTATTGCAGAATATTTCTCTCTATTAAATTATTGACAAACTAAGATGCAAAACTTGCCAATTTAATGTTAATGAAACAAATTGTATTGTAGATCATCCAGAGTCACCTCAAACAGCAAGAGGGGCAGCATATAAAAATCATAAATAATAAATTCAATAAATTATGGAATTATTTAATAATAAAAAACGAATATCCTACATGTGCCTTAAAGGAAAAAGCATTTCTGAAAAGAGATATGGATATAGATAAGACAATATTAAAGACCACCAGTTCTTGTATGCTTTAGTATCATGGTTATCAAATAACATATCAAGAAGATAAATATAGTGAGAATACAAACGGATACAGTTTTATCCTTTTCAGTTTCTTAACTTTCTTACCGGGTAGTATTAAACCTTTGACTTGAACTTCACAGCCTTTTAATGAAAGAAATTTAATTTTGCAATATAGCATTTTGGGGCATTTAGTATGACAATTTTTCTGCTTACCTCTAGCTGTCGTCCCATTTACTTCCTTACTCTGGGCAACCAAGGGAATACTGTAATATGAAAAAAGCAAATGATTAATGTGAATACATGAAAAAAGAACGGTGCTTATAAGCAATAGTGACCATTACAATGACTGTCTCCATTAGGAGTTCAACAATGTAACATACTGTATATACTCGAGTATAAGCCTAGTTTTTCAGCCCACTTTTTGGGCTGAAAAAAGCCGCCTCGGCTTATACTCGAGTCAGTGAAAAATTTGCCCGAAATGGAGGAGAAAAAGGGGCAGGGCCATGCCGCTGGGTGACACTCGTGAATGGCCCGGCGCCCCTGTGAGTTTCCCCTCCCTCTGTGTCAGTTTGCCGCGCAGCGCGCACCGCACCATCCCCCCTCCTCACGTTCTAATGTAATGCAGGGCTGTCTTACGATTCCCCTTCCTCCCCCTCCTGCCGCTCTGCAATGATGTCCCACCTCCTCCTTGTTATGGCAAGCAGCCACATAGCGATGTCCCACCTCCTCTGGTACAGTGATCCAATGATAGGAATCACTGTGCCGTGTGTCATAGGAGGCGGGACATTGCTCCCGCGGCTGCACGGGACATCATCATCACAGCGGGACATCAGCATCATGAGGTAAGTGAAGTATTTCATTGAATACACCGCTAGTTTACTGTTTTTCTTTGAAATAAATATTCAAAAACATTATTGGTATCTATTTTTATTTTTGAAATTTACCGGTAGCTGCTGCATTCCCCACCCTAGGCTTATACTCGAGTCAATAACTTTTCCAGTTTTTTGTGGTAAAATTAGGTGCCTCGGCTTATATTTGGGTCGGCCTATACTCGAGTATATACGGTATTGTTTCCTGAAAAACAATGCAAGAAATTATATAACTGCTTTCAAGAATTCACATAATTCCTGGGTTGAAACCATTTTGAACTATCCCCCAGCTTAGCAGATATTAGCCTAAAAAGGTAAAGATTCCCTATGCACATATGTGCTAGTTGTTCCCAACTCTAGGGGGCAGTGCTCATCTCCGTTTCAAAGCTGAAGAGCCAGGGCTGTCCAAAGACGTCTCCATGGTCATGTGACAGTCATAACTAAATGCCAAAGGTGCACGGAACGCTGCTATCTTCCCACCAAAGGTGGTTCCTATTTTTCTACTTGCATTTTTACATGCTTTTAAACTGCTAGGTTGGCAGGAACTGAGACAAGTAATGGGAGTTCTCTCTGTTACATAACATTAGGGATTCAAACTGCCGAACTGTCGACCTTTCTGATCGACAAGCTCAGCATCTTAGCCACTGAGTCTGTGATATGAAAGCCACATAGGGTTTTTCCATTTTCAACTCATCAATTCTTTGCCTCTGGAAAAGTCCAGCATATGGTTTCCTGCATTTCTGAGGTCAACAATTAGCTGACATAGATCTTTGGAGGACACAAAATCCAGAACTGCTCATAATAATGTAACCTCGGAGGCTTTTAAAAGTTGGAATTGTAACAAGGCAATTGGATGCTTACAACTGATGACCTTAGGTATAATTTTCTATTATCACAATAATGAGTGGAGAAGATTAGAGACTAACAATTAGTTTGGGAAGAAACTAACCAGTATTTGCATTTTCCTATTGGTTCCTTGCAAAGGTTTATTGTGAACTCTTCATGTTCTCGTTGTTTTGAGAATGGAGGAACTACAAATGCTTCCAAGTTGTTCTCAGATTGATCTGGAGAGGATAGAAAAGGTGACGATATGGGAATATTCCTGGACATTTTTTCCATGATTTCAAGGAATATAAATAATATATTTAAAATAGTAGCAAAAAATATCAAAAATAGATAGAGAGCTCAGAGAATTGGTCCGGTTCTAAATTTGTATTCTTTGAGGGAAAAGAGACAGTTTGTTCTTGGGGTTAAGGCACCAGGCTAGAAAGCGGGAAACTGAGTTCTAATCCCACTTTAGCCATGAAAGGCAAGCTGAATGACATTGGGCCAATGAACTTACCTCACAGGGATTTTTTGTGGGAAAAAGAAGAGAAAGGTGTATTGGATATTTTCACCACCTTCAGTTATTTGTAGAAATAATAAACATGAGATATAAATAAATAAATAAATAAATAAATAAATAAATAAATAAATAAATAAATAAATACTTGAGAGACCGCCTCCTGCCAATTACCTCCTTGCGACCAATTAGATCGCATAGATTAGGCCTCCTCCGAGTTCCATCTGCCAGTCAGTGTTGACTGGCAACCACACGGAGGAGAGCCTTTTCAGTAGCAGCTCCGACCCTTTGGAACGATCTCCCCGTGGAGATTCATACCCTCACCACCGTCCAGACCTTCCGCACAGCCCTCAAGACCTGGCTAGCCCGTCAGGCCTGGGGATAAAGATTATAATCTGTCCCCACCCAAAT
Source organism: Thamnophis sirtalis (assembly GCF_051295495.1). Lineage (NCBI taxonomy): Eukaryota > Metazoa > Chordata > Lepidosauria > Squamata > Natricidae > Thamnophis > Thamnophis sirtalis. Next base: position 61,496,270 of record NW_028261391.1, read on the forward strand.
GATGAATGAATGTTGTGTACTATTTTACTCTTATGTATTGTTTTGCGTTTATTGTCTTGTACCCTCCCTTCCCTATTTTATGTAAGCCGCCCTGAGTCCCCTCAGGGAAAAGGGCGGCCTATAAATATTAATAAAATCACTAAAAAAAAATCAATCAATCAATCAATCAATCAATCAATCAATCAATCAATAAATAAATAAATAAATAAATAAATAAATGCGAAGTTGAAGTCAATAAATGTAAGATCAGCAAGTTCTTGATGTAGATTCAGGGATGGGTCCATAGCAATGTTTCTCAACCTTTGTAGCTTAAAGATGTGTGGACTTCAACTCCTAGAATTCCTCAGCTGGCATGAGAAATACTGGTCCATACTATAGAGTGAAAAACTGGTGTTTTCAGACTTTGGTCTTAGAAATCATCAGTTTTTATATCTTTTCTATCTTAGCCAGCATTTTTAGTAATTACTGATGCCTCCATTTATCTTCTAGAGAGATTGTTGTCTTTCGCCTTAGGTTGCCCAGATACAGATTGGTATTGGTAATTGGTAAAATTGATCGTTCCTTTTTTTTTTTAAAAAAAAACAAATGTTGGAAATGTAATAAACAGGATGTATCATTGTTCCATGTTCAATGGCAATTGTTGCAAATTTGCAATTTTGGAAAAATTATTTACATTAGAATGAAACCAACCCTAAAAATTGATATATTTTTTTCCATTTGCCAACTTTCAATTAATTGTCATCAGATCTCACATTTCTACAAAATTCACCAAGTTAGTGTATTTTGTATATTTTAAAAAGCTGCATTAACACTTAACATTTGGATAATCTAATAAATTACTTATTGATTAGATAGCAATGACTAGCTTTTTTTCCACTTTGTACCTCATACCACTGTGCTGATTGCTCTCATTGTTATGTGTACATTCATTTGATTTTAACAATGATCTACAGTGCTAAAATGATTTACAATATTTAACTATGTGAACCAATGGTGGGATTCAAAAATTGTTCGAACCTACTCTGTGGGTGTGGCCTCCTTTGTGGGAGTGGCTTGCCGCCCATGTGACCGGATGGGAGTGGCTTGCCGCCCGTGTGACCGGATATGAAGATGCCGACGACACTTGTCAGAACCACCTTAAATTACCTCACACACAGCACTGGCATGCATAAGAATATGATGTAAACTTGTTTTTTGAAAGGCATCTTTGGTTAAAACAACTTCAACACACGCAATGTCCTGATTGCACCACAAACGCAGTAGTCATCCTTACCTTTCACAGAGGCACTGAGGTTTATAAATATGAGCATGATAGTGTAGAATAATCATATCCAAGGACCAGTGGTGGGTTTCAAAAAATCTTGGAAGCTCTTCTGTAGGTGTAGCCTGCTTTCCGGGTCCACTGGTGGAACCTCTTCTAACCGGTTCGGTAGATTTAACGAACCAGTTCTACCGAATAGGTGCGAACTGGTAGGGACCCACCTCTGATGTGAACCAATACTGCAGTTTTACATGCTTTATTCCATTTTATTCAACTATATGATATTTGTAAATCTCATGTCATGTGTGCATTTATGTTTCTCCTTGTTTCCTTTTTATTCTGTTTCCTTTTAAATGTTTAATTAAAACAAACGGACTTAAAGGGGGAAATGCAAGATCCAGGCACAGCTCTCTGTGTTCTATTTATACATTTGTTCTTAAGGAGCTGTGCTCATGCTTTTTTTTCTTTTCCTAAAACTGCTGCACACAGCATTAAAAAGTGAAGAAAGAAACCAAACCAACTGAAAATAATATCATTTTGGAGAAGGATCTGCTTCCTCCTGTCTTCCCCACATCTCCCCTTACAATTAAAGAGACATTACTATGAAACTGTGCCAGAAAGCCAGCAGACAGAATTTGGATCCATTCATGCACTTCCTTGGAAAAATCTGTTCAGACCACATGAATTTTACAGTTAATTGACCTCATCTAAGAACACCAGTGAGGAACAGATGCAGTATTCCTATTTATTTAATTTGCTTGTTTGCTGAATGTGCTAGATTTCCATTCCGCTGCTAAATAAAAGATGGAAGAAAATGGATGACTTACAGTATTTTTATCTGCTCCTTCTTTTTTTTCCCTGTTCATAAAAAAAGTGTCAAGTGTGATGAGATTTCTATCTACACTGTGAATTATTTTAAAATATTAGAACCCGCCAAGGTGCAATGCCAGTAGTATAATACTGTCTTCATGCAAGGGAAAGTTTGTCTTTTTCTGTAGCTTTCTTGTAGGAAGATAGCAATAGCAATAGCAGTTAGACTTATATACCGCTTCATAAGGCTTTCAGCCCTCTCTAAGCGGTTTACAGAGTCAGCATATCGTCCCCACAGTCTGGGTCCTCATTTCACCCACCTCAGAAGGATGGAAGGCTGAGTCAACCTTGAGCTGGTGAGATTTGAACCGCTGAACTGCAGATAGCAGTCAGCTGAAGTGGCCTGCAGTACTGCACTCTAACCACTGCGCCACCTCGGCTCAAGATAGTAACGAAGGTGAAAATGGTGATTCTGCATGGATTTTGTCAATCACTTTCTCAAATTCTGGCATGAGAAAATTCAAGGAATAAAGTCTTTATGGAACTCACTTCCTTTTTGGGATGTTGACTATATTTTATAGTCACAAAGTAGCGCTGGCATAAGTGTTCCAGTGGATAATTTAAAAAGAAAGATCTAGAAGGTATGATGTTATATAACCATCCTCTCCCTGCCCTTCCACCACAAAATATACTTATAAGAAAGTTCCATGCATGCAGTTAATTTTTAATGTTTGGTGACATTCCATCTTTTATAAGAGTCAAGTCCATTTCACTCCCCAAAATAACATAGATTGATCAACGCAAAGAGCAAAAGACCACATGGGTTTACATAGCTATTTGCATGTACTAAGCTGTATATTTAGATGATGTTTCAACATAAGTAAAGATAAACAGATATTTCTACCAGAGAAAGAAGACCTCCCTTCCAAATCTGTTATTCTATTCTATTCTACTAGAGAAGGTATTAGCATGATTGGATATGGGAAAGGACATTTAATTCAAGGTGCAAATGGGGAATTTCAAAGTTCCATGCCTTCCTTTATTGGAATTCTTAAAGCAGATTTGCAATGTATAATCTTTCACATTAAAGGACCATTGTCTGTAGACTAGTCCTAGACAAATTGCTTTCATCCATAAATTATATTAATTATATTCAAAATGTTATATGAACATTTGCTATTTGCTGAATGGGAGCTGAGGTGGCGCAGTGGTTAAATGCAGCACTGCAGGCTACTTCAGCTGACTACAGTTCTGCAGTTCGGCTGTTCAAATCTCACCGGCTCAGGGTTGACTCAGACTTCCATCCTTCCGAGGTGGGTAAAATGAGAACCCGGATTGTTGTTGGGGGCAATATGCTGACTCTGTAAACTGCTTAGAGAGGGCTGAAAGCCCTATGAAGCGGTATATAAGTCTAACTATTGCTATTGCTATTGCTATTGCTATTGCTATCTTTCCAATGAAAATCACTTGGACGGGGAAGTTCCCATTAAATGGATTTGTCATCTTAAAATAATTTCTGATACACAGGAAAAATACATAAATCCTATTTTACCTTCCTTGGCTCTTTATCCGTCACTGCTTTCACCCCATTCCCTGCACATAAATACAAATGAAAGTCTAACAGATTTTGTACACCTTTAGGTTGCCCTTGAACAATGTTGAAGTAACAATTTAACATCTGCATAGTTGTGACAGGCTAGGGATGACATGAAAGCAACCTCATGGGCATATGGTAGAAAAACATTGCCGTAGTATGTGCAGTTAAGATAATGATGCCAGAAGAATAACATGCGCACAATAATTTAATCACACAAAAGGCCACCCACACTTATTTTTGCATCTGTTGCAAGTACACAATTGAATACATTTGTATTTGGTGATACCATCACACATCATTCACTCTCACTCTACCCACCACTTTTAAACATATGAACACGTATATGCTTTGAGTAGATACAATCTAATCAAAGAGAAATCATACTTCCTGTATCTTTGCTTTTACAAAATTGGTTTTAAAGCATGAAACATATTAAAGAATATTACATGTAAGGAAAGAAGGGGGAAGTACTTTTTTTTCCAGCAAAAATTAATCTTAACTATATGTAGCATATTTTGTATAACATGAGTGAGCAGAACACAACTGTATTTACTAGTATTTATTGCTTGATTTGCAATAAATAAGAGAGGTTGTCAGCAACCTCAGCAACAAAATTGTCCTGCCCATATTGATAATATTAGAAAATTGAATTATGCAGAAGAAATTAATAATTCTGTTTAATTTTGCTATTTACATATTCTTCTGAACTGGAAATTCTTCCATTTTTAAATCATTATTTATGCCCTGGCTTTGGGTTATGAATTTGGGAAGTAAAATAAAGAAAATCTGATCTCCCCAAGCTAAAAATCTCTTCACTCTGATCTAACCCACATCTGATAACTTTTGTTTTTCTTTTCTCTAAATAGTTCTTGTCCTTTCATTCTTTCCTTAGTCCCAGTTGTCAGACAAGTGACTTTTTGCACCCCACAGATAGGGTTCAAAAGAGATATTTGACAAGTTGCTTGTTTTTGTTAGGGAGGGGTAGACAACCCCCAGTTACACAGATGTAACAAGCAATCATATGATTTTGAGTCTTGGCTACCAGGGTTCCTCATTCATAACTGCAAAGATAAAGCACCATCGTGTTGATTTTAAAGGCTTTGGTTTATTTGTAATGGAAGGTGTAACTGCCTTCAGAAAGACATTCATCAAATAAAGGCAACATATAACTTTCCCATTACCTAGGTGCGGCTTGAAACCAGCACTATAGAGTTTGCAATGGCAACAATAACAAAAGCTACAACTCAGCTTGCAATCTGGCTCTCATGCCCATTAAAATGGAATCTAAATATAATGAAGGCTACCATTCCAGCATTTATAATGTACCATTCAGTTTTTCATGTAAGCTCATAAAAGGTCTTTGCGGAGTAAAGCAAGAGAAACCTGAAAAGGGCCAATGTGTTGCCTTAAGATGGTTTTGTGCTTCAAGATAAGCTAAGTAGCAAACAAAGAGCACTTTTACGAACAGGCTGGTTTACCTGCTAACAGACTTGAATGAGAAAACGAGTTTGGCTATCTATAACAAGTGTCTTTCTTGATTTATCTCAGTAGCGTGCAGGTTCTAACTGATTTTGGTCATAAAGCAGAAATTTATCAGTCATAAAAAAAGTTAATGGAAGGTAAACCTTTTTAACATTCCGGCAAATTTAGATAGGAAAATGAGGGAGAGAGGGAGCACCCAGAGTTAAAACATTTTGCAGCCAAAGGGACCATCAGATGGAAAATCTGAGTTATCAGATCGTTTCTATAGTCCTGTATCTAGTTACATGTGAAGCAAAAGGTATAGCACAAAAGATTGGTTCCACCACAAAACCGCGGTAGACTAAAGCGCGTGTGACTAAAGCACGGTGACAAAACCGCACCGTCAAAACCGCGCGACAACAGCGCGCCGACAACAGCGCGCCGACAGAAGCGCGCTGTAACATAACCCTAAAAATAACCCTAAACCTAACACTAAACCTAACACTAAACCCACCCTAAACCTACTCTAAACCTAACCCTAAACCTAACCCTAAACCTAACCCTAAACCTAACCCTAAACCTTACCTTAAGTTAAATTGCGCTTCTGTCGGCGTGCTGTTGTCGGCGCGCTGTTGTGGGCCGGTTTTGACATCGCGGTTTTAGCGCCGCGTTGTTGTCGGCGCGCTTTTGACGTTCGCGGTTATGTCGTGCCATGCAAAAGATTATAGCAAGAGTACTGGACAACATCTCTCAGCATCCCTTTTCATTTTGGTTGTGCTTTCAAGACATTGTAATATATTAAAATCGGGGTGGTTGAAGATTCCTCACCCTTCTGCACAAGACTGTAGGAAAGGAAGAAATCAATTACGTTTGACAATCATACGTTTTTCCAGTTTCAAGTTACTGATTTGTTGGAGATAGCAAAGCAATACATTGTGCACTTTTGAACAAGTTATTTTGCTTATAACTTTCTGTTTTAGGTCTAGTACCAATTTTGATGGGAGTGGATGAAGGGGCAGCAGTTCTGGGCAGGGAGATAACTTTTATTGTCGATTCTGTTTCCAGAAGTAAAATCGTGGATGGATAAATGGATGGATGGATAGTATCTGCTTGTACACAGATCGCCAACCTTGGCAACTTTAAGACTTGTGGACTTCAACTCCCAGAATTCCTCAGCCAGCCATGGGAGTTGAAGTTTACAAGTCTTAAAGTTGCCAAGGTTGGAGACACCTGTGCAGTTTCTCCTTTTTATTTAAAAAAATCCTGAAGAAAGCAATTAATCAGTCCAATCTGCTGACATGCCTAAGGTTGTTGGGTTCTCACTGAGTTAAAAAAAGAAAGAAAGAAAGAAAGAAAGAAAGAAAGAAAGAAAGAAAGAAAGAAATGTGGATTTTCCCTTCAATTCCAGAGTCACAAAATTCTGTTAAATAGCCTAAGAAGGTAAGACAGTAGCTCAATAACTATGTGTTTTTATCACATCAGAGGTTTTTAAGGCGTATTTACTGCAAAATTTACTTTTAAAAACACAAATAATCAAGCCCTGATGTCCATACATGTCCAGCTAGGGAAGATAATTGCTTGAATGAAGTGTTGGATTTCAGAGTCACTAGCAAAGAAATGGATCTGAAATGAAGTATTCTTGGTTTGAGGCTTGGATGCTACTAATATTCTCACATGAAAAGATATACAAATTCCTTTACAAAGCAAGTTAAATTAAATTAATATTTAAAAAAATACCAGCGTAGTGTTTTACCAATTCATAGAAAATTGTGTTTGTTAAAAGTGGATAGTTTAGTTACATAACAGTTTCCACATTTAGAAGATCCTTATCCTTGGCCTGATTCAATGCCCTCCCAGTTGCTGTTACTGAAGAGAGATACTGAAAGATCCATTTTAAACAGAGACTGTGTCCAACGATGAAGGAATAATTGAAACAATGATACATCTTATTTTGTATTGTCCCCTCTGAGCAGACACTTGCCAAAAATTATGGTCACCATTCCTTACTAAGAAAACATCCTGGTAGTTCCAATGTGTTATTATCAAATCAATCTGGTTCCACTTCTTTGATCACAGCTAAGTTCTATAGTTGCAGCTTCCGTTGTAGTATATTTCTAATCCTTCTTAGATATTTTAGAACAATGTTTTTTTCTATCTTAATAAATTCTTGCAGTGGCTGCTCTGGCCCTCTGGAACGATCGGACCCTCACCACCCTTCAGGCTTTCCGCAAAGCCGTCAAAACCTGGCTGTTCCAACAGGCCTGGGGCTGATGAGTTCCCATCCCCACTCGAATTGTGTGGCTGTTGACTGCTTTTAAAATTGTTTCCGTATTTTTGTTTCTTTTTTGTCTGTATTATTCCCCCTTTGGTTTGTTAGCCGCCCTTAGTCCCTCCGGGAATAGGGCGGCATACAAGTGTAATAAACCTTGAACCTTGCTTTATTTGCTAGTCAAGGAACAAATCAAATGTGTTAAAATTTAATAAAAGTGGTTTGCTGACATAAAAATTAATACTTTTATTAATCTTTGTGTTGTGAGGGTATAAAGTAGCCAATTAAAAATATATTTACTTCCATTCTTGTATTCTGAATCAAGGAACTGCCTAAAAATGGCTTAAATTTAGTGCATAGCAATATAAGACAAGTCCTTTAAGTAAACATTAATTGACAAACATATCTAGATGAAAATAATATTGTCTTTTTAAAAGACAATAGTATTGCTTCTTTAAAGCTGTATTTTAAAGATTTTTTCCAGGAGTTGTATGTTAAAGGGTTCTTCATGCATATATAGAGGATATGTTCTTTGGGCCTCCAGATAGTCCTACAGATGAATAACTTCCAATTTCTTTCCCTAGCTAACCTCCAGAGATTTGAGCCTTTTAATGAATATTTGGAAATTTTTGCAATAAACTCCATATGCATACAAGAGATATAAAAAAGGAAGAATAATTCATCTCACACAAAAGGCACACAAGAAAAGTATATCCGTTAAATTTCCAGAAGTTATAAATGGGATTTTAAAAAAATCTATGGGACTATTTTAATGAAGTAAAATGAAATGAGAGAGATCATGTAGAAAAATTTGATTAGATAACTAGCAAGACTTAAAAGGGAAGGTCATGCTTCAGAAGGCTTGTGGAATTCATGGATGGGATCCAGCAGCTACGGGAAAGGACTTTAGATCCATCCAACAAAATGAATTAAAATTCAGTTTGTCCCCAAAGTTTAAGAGTAAGCAAAAGCCTCACCCCCAACCCCCCAATTTTACCACTCTGACATGCTCATGGTACAATTCTGCAAGCTTCCCCTGGGTTTAATAAGACTGACAATCAGGTAAATAAATGTAAGGTTACAGGATTAACTACCAGTAGTCAAAGACAGCCTTTGTTTAGAACTAGAAGATATAATTACATGCAGGTTTTTCAGAATTATTCCATCAATCTCCTTATATTTTCATTGCAATACAAGCAGAGTATCTAGATGGAAATAATTCCTTCTTAACTTTAGTCAGTTGACTATTAAGTACAAAAAAAACAAACAAGTATTAGCAATGTGCTGATGGACTTTCTCCCCATCTCCAGCAAATTATTTGGTTTTTTTTTAAGCCATATGAAATGCTACTGGAAATGTCCCTTGGCTGAAACATGTGCATTCTTTTTTAATCTTTATTTTTTTTAATTTTAATTTTAATTTTAAAAGTCTAATCGTATAATAGTCAAAATCTTTTCTTTATTACTTGTGCACCAAATAGATTCACACCCTGCCCTATATTTACAATACTTCTAATTTTCTCCTACTTTGGTCCAATATAAGAATTGAACTTGTAGTCACTCCAGTTTTATAGGTTATATTTACATATCCAATGTTTACCACATTGAGCATGTATTCTCAAAGATCATTAGCTAAGCAATAGTTAAAAGTGAACCAGACTTAAATTCTTTTTAAGGAGGAAGGGATTTATTTCATGCAGTCTAAGTCCTAGACATAATAAAATATATTTGAACATTCAGAAAGATTCATTCATGCAGCTATTTCATAATATCCCTGCCATCATAACATTTAATGTCCCCCCCCCCAATATTTACAGCCTCCCTTGCCAGAGGGATCTCAGGGCATGTAATAATTTATAAGCTACACCAGATAAAAACTAGAATAAAATAAAAATAAATATTACTTTGAATATTAACATAGCAGTAAGAAAATACAATAATGAACACAGATTCTTACAGGAGACAGAATATTAACCATTCTGAGCTTATTAAATTTGGTTCCACCACAAATCCGCGAAGCCCTTATCCGCGGAGACATAAGCGCGAAGACTAATTCGTGCCGTTCAAAGCGCTAAGGAAAAACGCGACCCTACCGCGATGACATAATCGCGGAGGGCAAATCCGCGCATTCCCAAGCACTCAGTACCCTAAACCTAACCCTAAACCTAACCCTAACCCTAATCCTAACCCTAACCCTAACCCTAAACCTAACCCTAAACCTAACCCTATACCTAACCCTAAACCTAACCCTAAACATAACCCTAAACATAACCCTAAACCTAACCCTAAACCTAACCCTAAACCTAACCCTAACCCTAACCCTAAAACAAACCCCTAAACCTAATACTAACCCTTACCTTAATTTAAATCGTCTTTCTGCCACGGTGCTGTTTTAAAGCGCCCTTCTGTTGCCGCGCTGTTGTCGCGGCGGTGATGACGCACGGTGATGACGTCGCGGCTTTAGCGACGTGGTTTTATCACCGCTATTTTGACGAGCGCGGTTTTGTCGTGCCACGATTAAATTTCACCTTGCATCAAAAGCAAAAATGTTGGTGCCAACCTTATGTTCAAAAGCTACGATGCTACAGCAGAGAAATAATTTTTACAAATTCAATGGATTTCTTTCTTTTTCTCAAATTCAACAAAGAATGCATATAAAATAAAGCATTAATTAAAAGTAGTGTCAACCATCCCGTTTGTTAAGACAACAAAGGAGACTCCTCAAACATCTTTTACCAAGCGTATAACTTTACTGAAAATCCCATGTGTGTAACATTTACACAAACAGGATAGGAAGATTTTCCCCTTTGTCCCAGTCCTCCCACTGTCTACTGTCTAGCCCAGGGCTAGATCAAACTCTTGGTCTGTGGACCAGATGTGTAACACGCTGGCCATGCCCACACCTGGTTTAGTGAAGGGGGGGAAAGTCCCGATACATCACGTGGTGGTCCCATGATGACATGAGTTTCATACCCCTGGTCTAGCCAAATGGTTACACTTGTGTTGTTTTGGGAACATTCTCTCCACCTCGAATTTTTCGAGCTGATAACCTTGGGGAGCTGCATCCCTCTCAGGCTCCAAGTCGGCACACTTGCATTCCTTTAACCTTCCCCATACCCCCGCTTGAATTCCAATGCCTTCCCTCTCCCCTCCCATTGCTGATATCTGGTTGTGAGAAGGGTTTGCGTAGCAAGCTGACCAAAGCAGGTAGTCTTTGGGGTTATTCGAAGTTATGATTATGCTGAACGATGGCAACTAATGACCATTTATCCTAATTGTAGCAGTTGCAATGTCCCCATGGACATGTGATCATGATTTCAGCCCATGGTATTCAGGTGGTGCCCAGTTCTTCTGGGATTGTACTCAAGATGCTTATTGGTTAATACCAGAGGTGGGTTCCTACCAGTTCGCACCAGTTCGGTAGAACCGGTTCGTCAAATCTACCGAACCGGTTAGAAGAGGTTCCACCAGTGGACCCAGAAAGCAGGCCACACCTACCGAAGGGGTTCCAAAATGTTTTGAAACCCACCACTGACACATACACACACACACACACACACACACACACAGGCAGACTCACATAGAGAAAGAGAAAGGAGGGAAGGAAGGAAGGAAGGAAGGAAGGAAGGAAGAAAGAAAGAAAGAAAGAAAGAAAGAAAAGTAAGAGAGATATGAAAGGAAAAAAGGAAAAAGGGACAGAGACAAAAGGAAGGAGAGAGAGAGCAAGAGAGAGAGAAAACACATGGCTGGCAAGCCACTTCCACCAGGTCACATGGCCGGCAAGCCACTCCCACAAAGGAGGCCACACCCACAGAGTAGATTCAAAAAAAATTTGAAACCCACCACTGGTTAATACCAATACCTTTGCTTTCTGTCATTGCAGTACATCTAAGTCTATTTGCAGGTTTTTGTATTTTGTTATCTTTCCTAGTTCTTTCTCTTCTATTATGTGCTTCCAAATTGTTAACTATGAGGTGCATGTCTGTTTGAATTCGAAAATCCCAGAACACTTTAGCTTCCTAATTTTCTATTACTTTGTTCATTTTGCAGTCGTATCAATTCTTGCTTGCGGGCAAAACAGTGTTTCTTGAAGATATATTCCAATGCACCATTGTCGCTACTTCGTTGTTTGTAATCAGTCTTTGTGAGCTAACTAAGTGATCCTCTGTTTCTTCGGCTGTTTTGCAGATGAAGCATTTGCAGTCTATTGCTAAGGCTTGTATGCATTTGTTCTTAAGACAGTTAGTCTCGTGCAGACAGAATTACCCATCTCTCCCCCATTCTTCAATTTTCATGTTCTTAGTCATTGTCAGGTCTTGCTGTTATCTGCTTTCCCTTCTTTTTTTTTTAATGTACTGACCCTATAATTCTTTGCTTTGCCATGTCTCTTTTCTGTTCTTGGTTTCATCTTTCTCATAAGTCACTTTAACCTCTTAGGTATTTAGTAAGAATTCATTATGCACTAGCTTTGTTGCATCATCTTCACCGTCCTTCAGATATTCTTCCAGTACTCTTTCTTCTTCTTCTTCTTCTTCTTCTTCTTCTTCTTCTTCTTCTTCTTCTTCTTCTTCTTCTTCTTCTTCTTCTTCTTCTTCTTCTTCTTCTTCTTCTTCTTCTTCTTCTTTTCTTCCTCTTCTTCTTCTTTGTCTTCTTTTCTTCCTCTTCTTCTTCTTCTTCTTTTCTTCTTCTTTTTCTTCTTCTTTTCTTCCTCTTCCTCTTCCTCCTCCTCTTCTTCTTCTTTTCTTCCTCTTCTTCTTATTTTCTTCTTCTTTTCTTCCTCTTCCTCTTCCTCTTCTTCTTCTTTTCTTCCTCCTCTTCTTCTTTTCTTCTTCTTCTTCTTTTCTTCTTCTTCTTCTTTTCTTCTTCTTCTTCTTCTTTTCTTCTTCTTCTTCTTCTTCTTTTCTTCTTCTTCTTCTTCTTCTTCTTTGTCTTCTTCTTCTTCCTCTTCTTCTCTTCTTCCTCTTCTTTTCTTCTTCTTCTTCTTCTTCTTCTTCTTCTTTTCTTCCTCTTCTTCTTCTTCTTCTTTTCTTCCTCCTCCTCCTCTTCTTCTTCGACTTCTTCTTTTCTTCCCCTTCTTCTTCTTCTTTTCTTCCTCTTCTTCTTTTCTTCCTCTTCTTCTTCTCTTCTTCTTCTCCTCCTCCTCCTCCCCCTCTTCTTCTTCTTCTTCTTCTTCTTCTTCTTCTTCTTCTTCTTCTTCTTCGTCTTCTTCTTCCTCCTCTTCTTCTCTTCTTCCTCTTCTTTTCTTCTTCTTCTTCTTCTTCTTCTTCTTCTTCTTCTTCTTTTCCTCCTCCTCTTCTTCTTCTTTTCTTCCTCCTCCTCCTCTTCTTCTTCTTCTACTTCGACTTCTTCTTTTCTTCCCCTTCTTCTTCTTCTTTTCTTCCTCTTCTTCTTTTCTTCCTCTTCTTCTTCTCTTCTTCTCCTCCTCCTCCTCCTCCCCCTCTTCTTCTTCTTCTTCTTCTTCTTCTTCTTCTTCTTCTTCTTCTTCTTCTTCTTCTTTCCTGTGTAATTGCAACATTCCATGTCCACCTATTTTCATGGGTAAGTAGAGTTTGTCAACATTGCTGTGGATGAACAGCATGATTCATTGTCATTATTTGCCTGCTTTTCCTATCCAGAACTTTTAGTTCTGCTTCAAAATGCCACCAAGTTCTATATTATTTTTCTGCAATGAATCAACAAAGCTACCTGTCTGGAAATGACTTCCCTGCCATTTGAACAGGAAAAAAACATACCAAGGGTGAAATAATGTGATGGGAAAGCAAAAAAGGCTGAAGACTAACAAATGTATTATTATATTAATGTAAAAATGTACTATTATATTAATGTAACAGATGACAGTTACTTTATCATATGTCAATAATGTTACCGATAAAAAGTATGCATGTTCAGTAGCAGCAAATGAATGCCTACGTGTCTTCTAAACTGACCAATAGCTTTGACATGTATGCACATTCCTCAAGTGGATTAGAACATATTCCACATTCCTGAGCAGATAACTGATATGATCAGGCTGACATACATACCTATTTCTTTTATACAAGTATATGCATTTTGCATATTAGTTAACTAGTTAACTAGTGGTTTAGGAAAGTCATAGACTAATTCCACTATTGTTAGTGGAACTTGACTATTAAGATCATAGTCCCTATCTTCTTATTAGTGACTAAGTGTATTGATTTTAAATGGGTCGACTTTGATTACAAGTATAGTTAAAATTAAATGATGTTCCTAAACAGTGACATGGAAGGAAATTCTGTACAAGTTTCTGTACTCATTTTTAAACTTATGATTTCCATGCCCTTTGGCTAACTTAATCGGGCTTTATTTGGTAGAAAAGAAACTAAAAATAAAGCAACTTTTCTTTCCTTACCTTTTGCCTAGAAATGCCAAAGAAATCTGCCTGAATCCTATCAGAATCAAACTTTCAAAACACAGGGCTTTTTTTCTCTAACTTGCTCACTATCTGGGTCAAAGAATTCATGGCATGCAAGAGCCAAGGTGGCGCAGTGGTTAAATGCAGCACTGCAGGCTACTGCTAGATCAGCAGGTCAGCGGTTCAAATCTCACCGGCTCAGGGTTGACTCAGCCTTCCATCCTTCCGAGGTGGGTAAAATGAGGACCCAGATTGTTGGGGGCAATATGCTGACTCTGTAAACCACTTAGAGAGGGCTGAAGGCCTATGAAGCGGTATATAAGTCTACTGCTATTGCTATTGCTATATTCTTCTGCAGCTCCCATAGCATACTATTGCTTGTTTATGGTATCTGTCAGCTTGAAGTTCAAGATATTCTCTTTTGAAGACTATTTGCCAGCTATCACTGATACAACGGGCACAGATGAGAATAATTGAGAGACCAGAAGGTATAAAGGAGCTTATCTTCCTCTCTCCATGGCTATGATTACTTGCTATTTGCCATGTCACTAGAATGAGCAATAGGGTAACTGTAAGTCTAGCTGTTCCTTGAGTAGGAAGAGGTTACAACGAGTTACAAATGACATATGCGAAATCTTCTAGGTTTAATTTATGAATAAGCAATTAAATGTGTTAGCTAAACTGAAATCCTTCCAATTCTCCAGAGGTGCAAGTGCCAATGAAGTCACTTGGGATTGTGGTTACATGAAAAGCCAATTTAAAATACAGCATGTGGGGTCTCAGCTTTCTCCCAACTCATAACAGTTTCCAAAATAGCATTTTATCTGTAAATTTATATGCTAGTTTAGGACTATGGAAACATCTCTGGTCATCTAAAAATAAAACCTTTTCTTCATTGGTATTTGTATATGTGGTTAAATAATGTTCAACTCTTGGGACACATCCTATGACATACAATTTTATGTTTGCAATAATTCACAAGGAATTGGGAATCTTGATGAAGAATTGTAAGCAGATTGTCCAAATTATAGTAGGAATACTAATATTTGGCCTCAGTGTCATAATCTGAGCATTCAAAACTTTTCAGAGTAAGAGTATTTCTCAGTATTTTCAAGGGTGCATAAGGAAAAGGGTGGACAATGAACAGCAGTAGAAAAGTTAACCCTTTTAACTATACGATTATTGGAGAAATATGGACACATTTTAATTATAGAAACTTTTATAGAGAAACTATTTTCCAACCGTCTGCAAAAATGAAGGTGTCGCTATCTTAGTGAGGAATGCCAGGCTGGGATTAACAGACAGGAGATTTTCCAAATTTTTACAAAGGGCTAATTTGAATCTCTTGAGTCTTTTTGTGATTTTAAATGTAACCATTTAATATAGGTTATCAATTGCTCCCAAGTACTCTAACTGTTTACAGAGTCTGTAGTTATAGGAGTTGAAACAGAGAAATCATGATAAATATTTTTTTAGAGAGCACGAAACGAAGAATTTAAAAGGGAAAAAAACTATTGGTGATGCTCAGGGATAAAACAAACCTCATTTTCTGCCAACGCTTCACCAAGCTCTTCTGCTTTTACTGACTATTTTAATAGGTATTAATTTAAGGTATTGTGTCTACAAAGAGCCAAGGTGGCGCAGTGGTTAGGGTGCAGTACTGCAGGCCACTTCAGCCGACTGTTATCTGCAGTTCAGCAGTTCTAATCTCACCAGCTCAAGGTTGACTCAGCCTTCCATCCTTCCGAGGTGGGTGAAATGAGGATCCAGACTGTGGGGGCAAGTTGCTGACTCTGTAAACCGCTTAGAGAGGGCCCTATGAAGCGGTATATAAGTCTAACTGCTATTGCTATTGCTAGTGGTGCACCTGGAAAAGCTCCTTGGAAATCATTATTATTAAAGAAGCAATACATAGAGTTGGCATTGTGAAAAATCAGCCATGTTTGCTTCCGATATTTGGCTGTTTTAAACTTTCTGTAAAAATTGTGCAATGGAATGCTATGCACACTTATTTGAAAGTAACTATCACTTGGTCACTACAATTTAGTGTCAGTGTGCAATGGTTGCTGTATCAAATGTTCAGTATTATTTACATTGTCCATGGTTCACCCAATATTAAGCGCAAAAAAGGTATCAATTTACATAAACTCAGATCTGCAGAAATTACCATGAAGAAGCTGGAAGGCAAAATTATCTCATGTGTTATGCTGAAAAATAAGAATACACACACACACACACACACACACACAAATAGGGAGAGCAGTGTTGCAGATCTGAAAACAAAAATGAATTTGGAGAATATGGAAGCTTTAATGTTCTGTCTGCCAGTTGAACCAAATGCACCCAACACAATCTGAAGTACTTTTTGCTTCAAATCCAATCTTGATTAGCTCTAAAGTTTAATGTTCATGTCTTCCTTTCTTTCATTGTAAAGTTCTCTCTCTTTCTGTATGTAGAAATACTTCTCTTTTCTTTTGCCTTTAAAAATATTTTTCAAAGCAGTCAGGCATGCTATTAAGGAAACTACGTTTTCCTATCTCTGGTTGATCTCAAAGCAGTCAACAAAGCATCCAAAGATTCTTGAAGAAATTGAGATGCTGGATGCAAACTGCAATTTTGCCCTACAGCACACACACGTTTTTCTAAACGTTTGAAGGGAAAGAAAAAGAAAGGACAGCTTTGCAAGCAAGAAGGACTGAGAAAGGCAAAGAGGATGGAGAGAAAAGAGAACACAAGAGAAAATCAGAGAAAGAATTTGTCAAAATGACCCCAAGAGACTATTGAAACTAGGATGGTGATAGAAATTCTAGGAGTATATACAATATTCTTAATTTTCAAGACCAGAGGTGGGTTCCTACCAGTTCGCATCTATTCGAACCTATTCGGTAGAACCGATTCGTCAAATCTACCGAACCGGTTAGAAGAGGTTCCACCAGTGGACCTGGAAAGCAGGCCACACCTACAGAAGAGCTTCCAAAATTTTTTGAAACCCACCACTGGCAAGGATCTTGTAACTTCGCAGCTTTAAGACTTGCATGCTTCAATGCCAGAGTTTCTGAATAGTTACTTGGACTGACCTAAGTACTAATTCATAATTTCATATCCAGTCACATGGGCAGCAAGCCACTCCCATCTGGTCACATGGGTGGCAAGCCACTCCCACAAAGGAGGCCACACCCACAGAGTAGGTTCCAACAATTTTTGAAACCCACCACTGTTCAAGACCATTGTATTTGTGTGAAGATTTCTAAATTTGAAAAAGCTTTTATGGTGTTACACAAATTGAAAATAAACTCTATACATTTAAAAGTAAACCAAAGTATATTGAGTAATTGAATATTAAAAGTTATTGGGTAACGTGGAAACATATTGGATTGGACTAGAAGACTTTCAAGGTCCCTTCCGGCTCTATTCCGATTGATTGAAAGAGTAAAGTTATTTTCATACATAGTCACGTGGCATTGCAAAACCTGTAATATATCATCTTAGAAGGACTTAAAAGAAATCTGTCTCTCAAGGTAATGAACTGCTGCTTTGTATAATCTAAATATTCAGTATCAGATTTACTGCTGAATAAAGCATAATGGGATCTGTCAAGTGATCATTAGTGTCTGTCTGACCATTCCAGACTGATCTAGGTATGCACTCTGCTTTCAGATCCAATATTTTTAAATATTGCCTATGAAAGAGAGCTTTGGGGACCTGGATATCACCACATTTATTTTTTACTTGTTTATTAAATTTATATGCCGACCACCTCATTGCCAAGCAATTCTAGGCAGTCTAGACCATTGTACAAGCAAATTTACAAAATATTAAAACATTGAATGTGAGTGTTTGTATATATAAAGTATCATGTATCCAAAATCAATAAATATTCAAGGGAATTTGAATGCTGACAATAATTGGCATATTGACTCCTATGCGGGAGAGATTCAGATTCTTAATTGAAATGACTTCTGATGCAGCTATTTTTGAGATTCTGATATACATTTATTTTTGAATAGCAATAGCAGTTAGACTTATATACCACTTCACAGGGCTTTCAGCCCTCTCTAAGTGGTTTACAGAGTCAGCATATTGCCCCCAACAACAATCCGGGTCCTCATTTTACCCACCTCGGAAGGATGGAAGGCTGAGTCAACCCTGAGCCAGTGAGATTTGAACAGCCGAACTGCAGAACTGCAGTCAGCTGAAGTAGCCTGCAGTGCTGCATTTAACCACTGCGCCACCACGGCTCTTATGGTATTCAACTTTGATTATACTGGTTTCTAGAAAGCAGAATTCCAGAAAGAGCCAAGAATATTTGTGAGCTCTTTCTCATGTCTACTGTAATATGCTGACATAAATTGCTCTGTTACAATATGCATATATTATTCTGCCCTAATAATGAGGTTACAGAATGGTGTCATGCTTCCTGTTTTGATACTGGAACAACTTAAGAAGAATTGGTGGGTTTCATGATATTGACTGTAGGTGGGTGGAATAAAATAACAAGGAAGGGGGACAATTTTCATGCCACTGAATAAGTTTATATAATTCAAAATGGTGGATAATATTTTTACACAGTAGGAAGGAAATCCCTTCCTCTAATACTGCCATGTCATCATACTGGCATCTAATGCCATCCACGAGTGATTCAAGTTTGATCATTTATAACATAGATTGCACCAGAGGTGGGTTCCTACCAGTTCGCACCTATTTGGTAGAACCGGTTCGTCAAATCTACCGAACCGGTTAGAAGAGGTTCCACCAGTGGACCCGGAAAGCAGGCCACACCTACAGAAGAGGTTCCAACATTTTTTTGAAACCCACCACTGGTCCTTGGATATGATTATTCTACACTATCATGCTCATATTTATAAAACTCAGTGCCTCTGTGAAAGGTAAGGATGACTACTGCGTTTGTGGTGCAATCAGGACATTGCGTGTGTTGAAGTTGTTTTAACGCAAACCAAAGATGCCTTTTGAAAAACAAGTTTACATCATATTCTTATGCATGCCAGTGCTGTGTGTGAGGTAATTTAAGGTGGTTCTGACAAGTGTCGTCGGCATCTTCATATCCGGTCACATGGGCATCAAGCCACTCCCATCCAGTCACATGGGTGGCAAGCCACTCCCACAAAGGAGGCCACACCCACAGAGTAGGTTCGAACAATTTTTGAAACCCACCACTGGATTGCACATCAAGACCAGCAATTATTGTGTATCAAGTTTGCATAAACTCCCTCATGTAAAAACATGTTTATATATACTTAACGATATATTCCACAAGTGGACAAATCTTTGGAGCTGAAAGCACATTTAGAGTTTTAAGGACACAAGGTAGAATAGCAGCCATGTGGGAGACGTGCCTAGTCATAAAATACTTTGCTTTGCAGCATGCCAAACAGATTTGCCTGCTGACAGCAGCCTTCCTGTCACTAATCTGTTATGAACAATTCCTTATACGATTGTGTCTAGATGCTTGCTTACCAGGTCTGAGTGTGCCTTGGCATACACTAGTATATATAAAGTTCAAAAGAACAACAGCCGGTATTCATATAGTGGAAAAATTGGAGCTTGGTAGAGTTTTCTTCAGTTTTATTGCCCACATCTGGGTCAGCCAGATAACTCTTTCGGGCAATTAGATAGTGGTTCCATCCATATGGGTCAGAGAGAGAAATTGCCCTTTGAGAATTGCTGTGCTACAGGATGACAAAAACATTTTGCAAAAGAAATTCTTTGTGCAGAATATCACTACAGTACCTGTTGCTTTCCAATAGGACTCTTATTCATAATCCAGCAAGTAGCATAATGCAAGCTTCAATGTAGCATCATCAACTTATTTTTCCTTCTTCTATTGTCCCCCATATCAAAAAAAGTTAGGTATTTCTACAAAAATCAAAGTTACAGGACCATCCTTGCCATCCAGAGGTGGGTTCCTACCAGTTTGCACCTATTCGGTAGAACCGTTTCGTCAAATCTACCGAACCGGTTAGAAGAGGTTCCACCAGTGGACCCAGAAAGCAGGCCACACCTACAGAAGAGGTTCCAAAATTTTTTGAAACCCACCACTGACACATACGTGTGCGCGTGCGCTCACACACACACACACACACAGACTCACACAGAGAGAGAAAGAGAAAGAGAAAGAAAGGAAGAATGAAATAAAGAATAAAAGAAAAAAGAAAGAAAAAGTGAGAGAGATGAAAGAAAAAAGGAAAAAGGGACAGAGAGACAAAAGGAAGGAAAAGAGAGAGAGAGAGAGAGAGAGAGAGAGAGAGAGAGAGAGAGAGAAAGAAAGAAAGAAAGAAAGAAAGAAAGAAAGAAAGAAAGAAAGAAAGAAAGAAAGAAAGAAAGAAAGAAAACACATGGCCGGCAAGCCACTCCCACCAGGTCACATGGCCAGCAAGCCACTCCCACAAAGGAGGCCACACCCACAGAGTAGGTTCAAAATTTTTTTGAAACCCACCACTGTTGCCATCTATCAGAAAGTTAAACAACTCAGAATGTGTGGTATAAACCCTCATTCTAGCTATTGAGACTTTACAGAAGTTAGCTTCCAAAGAACTAGGCAAATAATTTCAAAGCCTTGAATTCGAAGTTTGCTTCCTAGTTCACCACTAATTCTGAAAAACATTTTCTTAAGGTCTCCCAAAGGTGGTTTTATAAAGAGGCAACTAGACTTTTTGGGTTTTCTTTAACATGTTTTGTTTCTCATCCAGGAAGACGTTTCGCTTCTCCTCTTTCTTATTTTTTTCTTAAATTTTTATATGCCACCCTTTTCCCTGGGGGGACTCAGGGCGGCTTACAACTTAAAAAGGGGGGGGGGAGACAAACTTTTAACATATAAGACAAATACATAATTAAAACACAACATTCATACTATTCGGGCGGGTTGTAGTCTTAACCCCAGGCCTGACGGGATAGCCAGGTTCTGAGGGCTGTGCGGAAGGTCTGGAGGGTGGTAAGGGTACGAATTTCCACGGGGAGATCATTCCACAGGGTCGGAGCTGCCACCGAGAAGGCTCTCCTCCGCGTAGTTGCCAGTCGACATTGACCGGCAGATGGGACTCGGAGGAGGTCTAACCGGTGAGATCTAATAGGTCGTGTGGAGGTGATTGGCAGTAGGCGGTCTCTCAAGTATCCAGATCCACTACCATGGAGGGCTTTATGGGTGGCAAGTAGCACCTTGAAGCGCACCCGGAGATCGACAGGTAGCCAGTGCAGCTCGCGGAGGATAGGTGTTATGTGGGTGAAACAAGGTGCACCCACAATCACTCGCGCGGCCGCATTCTCTTGACTGAAGAAGCTTCTTGGATGAGAAGTGAAACCTCTTCAGAGAAAAACCAAAAAGTCCAGTTGCCTCTTGAAAAAAAGCACCTTTGGGACAACTATGACCTGGATGACCGAGAAGCTCCATAGACATTTTCTTAAGACATGACAATCAGTAAACATGAGGAGAATGAAGTAGGAGATTGTATCCTTTCGTGTTGTTTATGAATTTATTTTAAAGACTTCCACCTGCATCAAAAAAAAAAAAAACAACTATCAGATTTAAAACTGAACTCAAACACTTACAATGCAAAAACTGAACCATCAAAAATCTTACCAAAGATAATCGATTGATGGAGAAAAGCCATTGAGATGAATTTTGGTGGTAAAAATGTTCCAAATTTGTGAACTGACATTCTTATTCTTTCTTAGAGTCCAAACCAGAGGTGGGTTCCTATCAGTTCGCACCTATTCAGTAGAACCGGTTCGTCAAATCTACCGAACCGGTTAGAAGAGGTTCCACCAGTGGACCCGGAAAGCAGGCCACACCTACAGAAGAGGTTCCAAAAAATTTTGAAACCCACCACTGGTCCTTGGATATGATTATTCTACACTATCATGCTCATATTTATAAAAGTCAGTGCCTCTGTGAAAGGTAAGGATGACTACTGCGTTTGTGGTGCAATCAGAACATTGCGTGTGTTGAAGTTGTTTTAACGCAAACCAAAGAAGCCTTTTAAAAAACAAGTTCACATCATATTCTTATGCATGCCAGGGCTGTGTGTGAGGTAATTTAAGGTGGTTCTGACAAGTGTCATCGGCATCTTCACATCTGGTCAGATGGGCGGCAAGCCACTCCCATCCGGTCACATGGGCAGCAAGCCACTCCCACAAAGGAGGCCACACCCACAGAGTAGGTTCAAACAATTTTTGAAACCCACCACTGGTCCAAACAAAAACTATTCCATAGGCGTATCATCATCTCTGACATAAATCTTCCCTGTCCTCATTCATTAGCCTTGAAAGAGAACATGTTCTCCACCATCTAGAAATTGAATGATGCTGCCACATATAGTGTGAAACTACCTTTAGTAAAGACTAAGAAGGCTTGTCTGTTTTAAACAGGGTTGCTGACAGAAAAAAAATATCTGCTTTTCTAAATTTGGCTGAACTATATCATTTTCTTATTTCCTTCTCAAATGTTGGAATTTATCCTTCAGAGTTAAGTCCCTTCATACTTTTCTAAACCCCACCATGGTTTGAGAGAAATATTATTATTCTTTGAGCCATTTCTCATTTATTGTGGGGATGTTGAGTGCTGCCTTACAATTATTTAGAAGTAAATTAAAATTGAGCTTTTTTAGTAAAGCATCTTGTTAGTTACAAGAAAGTTATTTCTGGATCTCATTTTACTGCTGGAATTTTGTGGAACATGTCCTGGCTGACCATTTGTTTAAACAATTTTATGTTGTGGGTTTTTTGATTTTAGTTATTGGTTTTAAAATGGTTTCATGGCTATTGAAATTTCTGATCGCCTGAAATTCCATCAATGGACGGAAAACTTTTACCTGGGAAGTAATCAATATATGTAGTCATAAACTCACAACCATAATTGTGACCACATTTTCCTTTTCTAAGAAGGTGGCTGTTAAATGAGTCCTGCCTGATTTTATGACTTTTTTGCCATGGTTGTTAAGTGAATCACATCTCATTCAGAGAATCTAGCTTCTGCCATTGACTTTTGTTGTCAGGAGCCAGCTCACAATGGGCACCTTGACATAACATCATATACCATTATAAATACATACAGTACCAGCTCCAAACACCCATATTTTGATCACATGGGGGATGCTCTGATGTTTGTAAGAATGAGTAGAGGTTGTAAACCACCTTCACATAACATCATATACCATTATAAATACATACAGTACCAGCTCCAAACACCCATATTTTGATCACATGAGGGATGCTCTGATGTTTGTAAGAATGAGTAGAGGTTTTAAGCCACCTTCACATAACATCATACACCATTATAAATACATATAGTACCAGCTCCAAACACCCATATTTTGATCACATGGGGGATGCTCTGATGTTTGTAAGAATGAGTAGAGGTTTTAAGCCACCTTCACATAACATCATATACCATTATAAATACATACAGTACTAGCTCCAAACACCCATATTTTGATCACATGGGGAATGCTCTGATCTTTGTAAGAATGAGTAGAGGTTGTAAGCCACTTTTTCCAATACCGTTGTAATTTCAAATGATCTCTAAATGAATGGCTATAAGTTGAGGACTCCCTGTAAGGAATTGGCTGGTACCAGAATCTGTTTTATGCCAAATAGCAATAGCATTATATACTGCTTCTGCAGTATTTTACAGCCCTCTCTAAGTGATAGCATATTGCCACCAACAATCTGGCTCCACATTTTACTGACCTCGGAAGGATGGAAGGATGAGTCAACCTTGGGCTGGTGGGAATCAAACTGCTGGCAGTTGGCAGTCAGCAGAAATAGCCTGTAGTACTGCGCCACCACAGCTGTTATGAAACATTGTTGCTCAAAGAAGGTGGTTGGTTGGTTTTTTTCCAAAAAGCATGTAAACAATATATTTACCTCTTTTGCCAAATCAAATAAATTTGAAGAATACGACAAAAAGAAAAGAAAAGAAAATATGATAAGGGAAGGGAAGGGAAGGGAAGGAGAGGAGAGGAGAGGAAAGGAAAGGAAAGGAAAGGAAAGGAAAGGAAAGGAAAGGAAAGGAAAGGAAAGGAAAGGAAAGGAAAGGAAAGGAAAGGAAAGGAAAGGAAAGGAAAGGAAAAAAAAACTAGTGTCAGCTCCATAATGAGTCAGTGAAATATACTTTCCACAGACACCAGTTCTGGAATATATTGTTTTGTAAATGAAAACTTCATTTTCAATGCTGTCCCCACCATCATGGCGAAGAAAGATTATTTTTCCCTTAAGACATTTCTGAATCTTGGGCCATTATTGAAACAAGTTCAAACTTATAAGAATATACTAAAGTCCCTTTAAAGAAAATAAATTACTCCTCCTTTTGCACTTCACTTTTTGGATTATCACCATCTTCTCTACTTTCTTCATTTTTATTCAAGAACCGTGGTAAAAGTAATAATTCAGTCATATTAAATATCTCCATTGCTTTACATAGCTTTCTAACGGCTCCACATTTAAAAATTATCAAACCAGCCATCAATTACCCTCTCCTACTTTCTTCTCAGTTACAGCACATTTATACCAGGTATGTAGCAGATCTGGCCAAATCCTGCTTTGGAGACATTCTGTGTTTTTTAAGTAGGTGGAGATGAATTTGGACATCAATTTCGTGAATGACTTGGCCTCTCACTGAGTAGAGAAATAAGCTCTGCAAACAAACAAGGTACCTCTTATATTATTTCTATTTTCAAGGATGTCAGTTTTTGAAGTATTGCCATCAAAGCTAAAGATAAACACTGTCAGTCCAGACAATTTATGTATAATTAAACACAGTAAAGACTTAATACTGTACAATCAATTGCACACACCACTAGCAGTATATACCTCAGCCGGTTCCACCACAAAACGGTGAAGCCCTTATCCGTGCCGACATAACTGCGGAGGGCAAATCCGCGCCGCTAAGGAAAAACGCGACCCTACCGCGATGACATAATCGCGGAGGGCAAATCCGCGCCTTCTGAAGCACTCAGCACCCTAAACCTAACCCTAACCCTAACCCTAAACCTAACCCTAAACCTAACCCTAAACCTAACCCTAAACCTAACCCTAAACCTAACCCTAAACCTAACCCTAAACCTAACCCTAAACCTAACCCTAAACCTAACCCTAAACCTAACCCTAAACCTAACCCTAAACCTAACCCTAACTCTAACCCTAACGCTAACCCTAACCCCAACCCTAACCCTAACCCTAAAGCAAACCCTAAAGCAAACCCCTAAACCTAATCCTAACCCTTACCTTAATTTAAATCGGCTTTCTGCCGCCGCACTGTTTTAAAGCGCCCTTCCGTCGCCGCACTGTTGTCGCGGCGGTGATGGCGTGCGGTGATGACGTGCGGTGATGACGTCGCGGCTTTAGTGACGCGGTTTTATCACTGCTATTTTGACGAGCACGGTTTTGTCGTGCCACGACCTCAGCCAACTAAAAAAAAATAGGAAAGTTGTGGTGGGGACTTTTTTGGCCATTTATTATTTGTTAAGTTTATGATGGCTTTTCTCTAACATGTCAAAGTGGCCAACTTATTATTTATTTATATTCTGGATTTATTATTTTTACAAACATATCCAACACACCTTTCTTCTATTGCCCCCATGGCAATATTGTGAAGTGAGTTGGGCTGAGAGAGAATGTCTGGCCCATCACTCAGCTGGCTTTCATGGCTAAGGTGGGATTTGAACTCATGAGCTCTTGCTTTCTAGCCTGGTGCCTTAACCACTAGACCAAGGGAGGGAGAGGGAGAGGCAGGTCTAAAGTCACCCCCATTGGAGCAATCTCACAATCCAGTATCATAATCACTGCACTACACAATCAGTCTTCACTCATATCAATACTGGAAATAGATTATTCAGCCACAGGGATTCAAGGATGTAACTCCTGAGATGACTGTTTTGTTACCGATATCAGAAAACTCTTTAGAAAGAAGAAAAACAGTTGAATTGTCATTGTTCTTTGTTCCATTGTTTCTCCCTCTCTGTTCTAAATCCAGAAATAGTGGTGAGTGTTCTCGCCATTGCTTTTTCCTTGTTAATTGTGGCTATGTATAAACGATTCTAGTTATAAATTATGGGTTTTTGTGGGGGTAGCTACCTGTACAAGTTGTGCTTTAAAAGTACATCTCTCAACCAAATCTGTTCTCAGGACAAGATAATGCTAAATCATCTGACAGCCTTAAGTATATTTACTCCAACACCCGTGTGGTCATCTCGTGGGCTGGCATTGTGCTTGCATTCCCAAATGTAATATTTACTTTCCAGTTTATACATCTCTGTGGCAACAGAATCTACGGAAGGAGTACTATATTCTACTGAATATAGATCTAAAATATTGAACTATGCCAGAAATAAATGTCTAGACAAAATAAGTCCATCTTGGTCGCTGGCTTTTCCAAAATGTAAAAGTGATTCTTGGCAGCTTAAAGTCTTTCTGTAAGATCTTTTTCTTTTAATGCCACTGCACTTCCAAAGTACTGGCATCTGTGAAAAACCCAGCTCTTTCATGAGTCTATCAATATAAAACAATAATAGTTATTTCTGGAGTAACATGGGATAAAATATCACATATAGCACTTAAGATGGCATTGCATGATTGTAATACAGTATGCCAAATAAAGCTTGGTTGTTGCTAATTCCATAGCTTATCATTAACATGTTCATTATATTAATTTCCGTAAGCAATTCATTTCCTTCTCATGCAAAGGTCAACAAAATAACTTGCCAATAGTTAGCACTCTGCCTAATGTGTCCAGGTTTTAACATTCTAATCAATTACCCAGTAACTAGGGATAACAAAATCTCATAGCCAATTTACTGTAACTAGTTTAATCAGGGAATAGACTATTCTGGGAAAAGCGGGTTCCCCTTTCCTTAAACTTTCTTTAAAAAGCATGCATTTCTGTGAAATAATAAAAAAAGAATAATTTATAGAAATTGTATGTGTGATGGAACTTTAAGATTGTTATTGTAGGTAGTAAATATTCTGCATAAGGCTTAGAAACTTACAAGAATGTCAAATTTAGCCACTAGAGAATAGGAACATTAAATCACCTTATTCAAAGCTATCACTTCTTAGCAATAGCAATAGCAGTTAGACTTATATACCACTTCATAGGGCTTTCAGCCCTCTCTAAGCGGTTTACAGAGTCAGCATATTGCCCCCAACAACAATCCGGGTCCTCATTTTACCCACCTCGGAAGGATGGAAGGCTGAGTCAACCTGAGCCGGTGAGATTTGAACAGCCGAACTGCCGAACTGCAGTCAGCTGAAGTAGCCGGCAGTGCTGCATTTAACCACTGTGCCACCTCGGCTCTCAATGATAATTAAACCATAGTTATATCAATATCACTTATAATTAGCATTTCTTAATGATAGTTAAACTATATAGAGACCACTAGTGAATTCTACCTAGCTTGCTTAATTTTCTGCTTGTTGTTTCCTAATACTGTGCAATAATGAAAATATAGCCAAAACATTAAAAAAAAATATTCCAATGGTGGATATCTTGGGGAAAGATTTTGATATATATTTGTGTTATAAAAGAATCTGGAAATGGAGGAAGTTGTTCAGAAAATATCAGACAAACATACTGATGTTCTATGAATCTCAACCACATTATAAAAATATATAATGTTCATTCTATAGACACTGGAGGCTTACTTACTTATATTAGCATGGTTTGATTAGAAACCACCAACCACATATGTTGCAATTGGAGAACTTTGAAATATAAGAAAAGATTGTGGTGCCCAATGCAGACATCCACCGAGCCACCATAAATGGACTGGCTGATGTAATCAAACATAGTTTGGAATTTATTTGTGCATCCCATAAAATAATCCATTATCTAGAAACTTCTAAATCACCGTTTAAAATACAATTAAAAAAAGAAACCTAAGGTGAATGAAATTTATTTTGCAATGTTAACATTAATGCCTGTGGAAAACCTCTGTTAATGCAAAGGGAAATGACCTTTTTATATCTATCTCTGTCTTTCCTTTGTTAAATAAGTCAGCTTGAACTGCATTCATATTGCATGGCAACACCAATCTAAAATTGTCTAAAAACGTGAAAACATGTTCTTAATTCTGAAAAAACATGTTACAGGAATCTAATATTTCTGGTCAGATATCAATGTTTAAGACTGGATAAGTGAAATTATTTGTAATTATTTGTAATAAATAGATATAAAGTAACAGCCAAAAAAGATATTCCAATGAAGTTCTGAAATTGCGATCTTCTCAATTTTGTTACTTTAATATGAAGATATTTTTTTTAAAAAACAGTGCTACATCAAAACAGCCAGGAAGCAGATATCGTTATCTACTGGTCGTTACCTTTAAAGCCCTACATGGCTTAGGACCTGGATACCTACGGGACCGCCTCCTGCCACATACCTCCCAACGACCTATAAGATCTCACAGATTGGGCCTCCTTTGGGTACCGTCGACCGGGCAATGCCGGTTGGCGACTACTCGGGGGAGGTCTTTCTCTGTAGCTGCCCCAGCCCTGTGGAATGATCTACCTGCAGAGATCCGGACCCTTCCCACTCTCTCGGCCTTCCGTAAAGCCACTAAAACCTGGCTGTTCCGGCAGGCCTGCAGCTGTTGACCCCAAAATATGGTCCAGCCCCACTTGGAACGGAGTGCATGGTGTGTTTTTTAAATCTATCTTTTCTTTCCTTCTCTTCTTTTTGATTTATTTGTGTTGTTAGCCGCCCGGAGTCCTACGGGATTGGGCGGTATATAAATGTTATTAAACTTTAAACTTTAGTACAGGTAGTCCTCGACTTATAACAGTTCATTTAGTGACCATTCAAAGTAACAACAGCACAGAAAAAGTGACTGATGACTGTTGCAACATCCCCATGGTCATATGATCAAAATTCTGTTGCAGTTGTCCCGAAGTCACGTGATAAGCTTTTGTGACCTGACAAGCAAAGTCAAAACCAGATTCATCATGTTACCAATTTAACAACTGCAGTGATTCACTTAACAACTATGGCAAGAAAGATCATAAAATGGGGCAAAACTCACTTAACAATTGTTTCACTTAGCAACAGAAATTTGGGGCTCAATTGAGGACTACCAATACCTTCTAGTCAAATGCATGTCCGAGGATACTTTAAGATTGTAGAAAATTTTAAACAAGTTAGAGTACATTCTTATTTTAAGTAAGGTGGGTAAAATGAGGACCCAGATTGTTGTTGGGGGCGATATGCTGACTCTGTAAACCACTTAGAGAGGGCTGAAAGCCCTATGAAGCGGTATATAAGTCTAACTGCTATTGCTATCGCTATGTCTAAAATTTGTTCAGTCCCTATTTGTGTCCACCCCATTAAATAATTTCCTAACTATAAATTGGGAAAAGGTGAGATGAATGCTTTTCTAAATGGCTATGTTTCTTGTTCTTTAGCAGTCCCAATCTTGAATAGTAACAATGCAAGAACTGAAGAGAGTAATAAAAAGATACTTTGTTGATAAAAGACACGTTTTTATTTTTGAGAGCTTTGGTTTTAGTTAAAGCAACAGCTTCTCATTCAACATTTGAAACCCAAGTTAATCAGAACATTAATTTCCAGAATTAGTTATATACTGTAAATATTTCTCTCTTTTAAAAAAAATTGACAACTAGTAACTTTTGAGCAATATATCTACTAGTTCTTTGTGCTGTCTGCATAGAAATGCCATTTAAATTACAACATAACACAACCCCTATAAAAGATTAATTGTTTTTGTACATTACCAATTAATTAATAAATTAATGATATACCATTTTTCCCTGAAAGTAAAATATTTTTCACCTTTGGATTTGAAGGAAGAAGGGGGGAAAGGAAAAGGAGGAGGAGGAGGAGGGTGTGGAGGAGTGGAAAAAAAAAGGTCTTATGCAAGAAATGTAGTTACAAATAGCGGTTTCTTTTTTTTAAAAAGAAAGATTAATTTCCTCGAAGGGGGGGGGAGGATGCATTTTTAAATCAATACAAAAAAATAGTTCATTGTAAATATATAATATATATTTGTACATATTTGATTATATTTACATACATCCAGCACTTATATATTGCATTTGTGCTCTGTAAGTGTGTGTCAACATATATTTTCTCAAAATATTACAAAATTAACAAAGAAGGCTGGTCTGAAGTTTGCCTCAAGTCCAACATGTCCATTGACTTTAGAAAGGCTGTTTTGGCTTCAGGCCGAAGAGCTAACTTGCTCATGGGCATCCACAAATGGCCCATGAAAATTCTTCTCTTCGTAATATTGGGTGATGTTCCAAGCTACTGCTTTTCTTTTTTGCAATAATTAGGCAACTTTTCCCCAATTTTGGTTTTTCTTATGCACAAGAAAATCTTGTGTGTGTCTAAAGCAAGAGACTCTTTTTCATGTGGTAAATACTGTAGATGCTGTGGTTTCATTCCTTTGTGGAATTGGCAGAAGTTCTTTTCATGTTTTGACACTTCCATTTATGTGTTGGTACTTAGGGAGGCAAGGTTCATAAGACATGGGATCGGAAGAGAAAACAGAATCATCCCCTGAAGAACAGGAACTCCTGGTATCTGGATAGCTAGGCGAATACTGTTCCAGTGGCCCACTAAGGTCGAGGTATTCCTGAAACGAAAAATAAACAAGCAAGTCAATCTTATATTGCCTTAAGATGGTGCCATGCATCGTGTGGTTTAATAGACACACACACAAAGTAGCAACAAACAAGGGGAGACCTTTCACATGAGTTAATGGTCACAGGCGTCTCTTCTTTACAATTTACATCCCCTATATGAAAATTACTGGATGACTTTGAGCTGCTTATTATCTCAAGGCTTAGACTGGTATAGACTACCTAAAGCTACACAAAGCTGCTTAAACCCCAAAAGATGGCTACATGAGCTTTGCAAAAGTATTCACCATTAAGTTCAAATTATTTGGGAAGAAGAAAAGAAAGGGCATTTTCACAGATCTTTCTTTGCAGAATCCCATCCTACCTAATGTGCCGTTAACCGCAGTGCTGATTAACTTTAAGTGAGTTTAAATAGCTTTTTAAGCTGTTTTTACATAGATGCTATATTAGATGGGTTTAATTTCCTGTTGATTCAAAAATATATATAATGAAGAATTGCTTGTGTGGGCTTTGGTCTTAATAAGCTTTTATTAAATGCATTCACAAATAAACAATACACTAATGCTACCTATTACCATATATGGTGGACTTGTAAAAAGGTTAAAAAGCATTTTGGATAAAATTATGGTGGATTATGCAAAATATTCTTTAAAAAAGGATAAAGTTTACTCCTCAGTTATTCCTGTTAGGTATAACTACTGATTGTACTGTTATAGAGACTAACTTGATTTTATATTTAATAACAGCAGCAAGACTGCTGGTGTCGCAATACTGGAAGAATGAAGATTTGCCTACTATTCAAGAATGGACATTAAAAGTCACAAACCTAGCAGAGATGGCTAAAATATCAGCATATCTCAAGGACCACTCAAATGAGAAATATAAACTGGAGTGGAGAAGATGGATTGACTATGTTCAAAATAAATACGGGACTAAGAAATTCCAGATACTTTATGACTGAAGAAGCAAGGAATGATATAATCTGTTTAGAGTTAGCCTAACAAAAGAGGAGTTAAAGCTCAAATGAAAGGTGATACTAACTTTTTTTAAAGTTTATTTTAGAACATCTTTGTTAAAGATTTATACCCTGTATTTGTTCTGGGAAGTAGAAATAGTATGTAGGTAAGAGAACAGTGAAGGAGAAAGGCCCTTTTGCTCTGCTCTCAATCACCATTAAAAGAATGGGATAAAAATGAAATAGCAACTCCTCATGAAGCCAAGTATTTTCAGGGAGATACAAAAAAGGAAAACAACAGCAAAAGGATTTCTGAGGCATATGTACTGTATATGTTCCAACATCAACTTCAACCACACTATTTGAAACACATACACTAACCACATCAAATGAAATGTTTTGCCATTATAAAAAAAAAAGAAACAAATTTTCACCCTACGGAGAACTATTTTTGTCCAACACATGGAAATAATTTGCAGAAAGAAAGATCATTTCATTCAACTAAACTGTTTTATAATACCTTGACATTTCAGTGAGGGTAAATGAGCTGCAGTACAATGTACTTTTTATATGTTTTGTTTTTGCTACATGAATAATTGTGGGACCCAATCAACTGAGCCATTCTTTTAAGCAAGCATCAGTGAAATCAGCCAAAACCACGCAAGGAATTGAGAGTGTTCCTTGAAAAAAGCCATTTATATTAAAGAAATGAATGCAAAGGAACATCTATCGCTGAACAATGCCCACTGCATTTTTATGAAAGCAAAACCAGCCATTGGATCAACCAAATTGAAAGCTAGATTAAAACATTTCTAGAAATAACAGTTCTGGCAGGAGAATAAAGTTATTTTTCTCCTTGAATTGCTTCTTCTCTCTTTCAACTTCTGCGGAACAGCTGGTTTTATTTAAATGCAATTGTTTCATTTGCTAAGCCATATTTTGGTTCCGAGATGAGAAAAACCAATTGTAACAAGCTAGGTTTTCAAACACTTTTCCTGTCTACCATTTAAAAAAGTCAAAATAGTTAAGATGGTAATGATAAATTCAATGTAAAATAAATAAGAGCAAAACACATAGTATAAAAGAAATTGCAGGGAACTTTTGATTTAACATTACTTCCGTATCTCATAAGCATTTTTTTTTTCATGTCTGGTGTGTGTTATCTCTATGTTATCCAGAGACAAGATGAATCTCATCAGAACATGAAGGGTTAAACTCTGGCTTCTCTGCCGTCAATGGCAAAGATCTCACTGACTTCAAAGAAGTAATAATTTTCTCATATGAATTGGAATGACAGCTTTGAGAAATAAGATGGAGCAGGACACTTTTGGCACAAATGGGAGGAGGAAGCTATTAGGAGAAGATTGGGTGTATGTGATTTCAGTGGATTCAACAGATTTATGTGGTCAATACAGGGCTAGAACCAATTTACGCAATAACTCTTACTCGGTTTCAACACTTGGGGTAGCCATTGGCATAGGCTCGCATATGTAATTTTAACTGTCACATTCCAGAATATCTTTCCCTTGTTATTATCCAAATGTATCCTACTTCCAAATAGCTTCCAAAAACTCTTTGAAAAAAAAAACATATTTCAAATTAAATGTAAGTTTCAGAACTTGTATATCTTAGCCATAACATATCCCTCCCTATTTTTTCCCGGTTAAAATTCTAGTACAATATTCAGATTCCTTTGTGTATTATATACAAATACTAAAATTCTAGTGCATCCTCCTTTAGCAAAACGAAAGAAGTAGAGCACAACTAAGATTTGATTCTAAATTATTTGTGTGTGCATGCGTGTGTGTGCGCATGCACACACACAAACACACACACGCACGTGTTTGGGAGAGAGATTTAGGGTTAGGGTTAAGATGAGCAAATACACATTGACGTGCTTTATAGATTATGCACATCAGTCAATGTTGATAGTATTCTAAAGTTAGAAGATCAAAATTATTGCAGCATAACCATCTAGAGTCAAGTATTATTATCATCAGGCATGGATTCTTCAAAGTGTCTATCTGTTTGACTCTGCAAAGCTTAAAAAGCACAGAAGAAAATAAAAGTGTTCCTTTAACTCATCGTAAGTGCATTATGTGAGTGATATAATAGACAGTTCAACTAATTTTATTGGGACATTGAAAGAGAATGTATTCACAATTTAAATAAATCCATTCTGTCTGCCATTTATCCATCCCTACTGTTTTCTATTTGTATAAGTAACAAATTAAAATAGTAAACTTGGGAAGAATAAGGCTTTAAGTGTCTATCATCCCATCCCCAAATATATTTTTTGGCCAATTATCTTACCTATCCTACCTTGCACCTTGTAGGTTACTTTATTCTAGTACAGGGGTCATGGCCCATTTATGACTGCTATCTCAGGAATTCTGGGAGTTGAAGTCCACAAGTCATAGCAATAGCAGTAGCAATAGCAGTTAGACTTATATACCGCTTCATAGGGCTTTCAGCCCTCTCTAAGCGGTTTACAGAGTCAGCAAATTGCCCCCACAGTCTGGGTCCTCATTTTACCCACCTCGGAAGGATGGAAGGCTGAGTCAACCTTGAGCCGGTGAGATTAGAACCGCTGAACTGCAGATAACAGTCAGCTGAAGTGGCCTGCAGTACTGCACCCTAACCACTGCGCCACCTCGGCTCATAAAGGGCCCATGGTTCCCCCACCTGTGTTCTACTAGATCCCAAAGGAATTCCCTGTGTTCAGATTTTGTTTTGTCGCATGAGGCCAAATGTGCAATAAAGAAAATCCAGCATCTAGATTTTCTGTAATATGTTGGTTGCCAGTGAACTATTGTATGCAGATTATCTCAACAACTCTTATTGCCATTCTTTACTTAATGTTTAAGGACAAATTGTTTTACTCACCTCATTAGTTGTAAGTGTGAGGATACGATCTAAATCTTCCACAAGCTGTTTAAAAGTAGGTCTCTGTGAAGGCACCGCATGCCAGCAATCTCTCATCATCATGTAGCTGTGGAAACCAGCATTTTATTGAGTTAATTAATGTCTCTATGGCATATTCATAATATCTCACTGCTGTTCTGCAAGAGGTCAGGATGTATTCACATTTTACATGTCTTTAAGTATTTTGCTCTTTAAGAAAACATGCCTGTGGTTTCAGAGGATTGGAGATGAATTTATTACTAGGCAAAGTAACTCAGTATGTTTAAATACCATTTTTATGCAATTAGTTGAATTTGCAATTAGAAATTCTATCAGCGGAAAAGAGATTGTGGACCATTGTTAAAGGTGAATGTGATGTTTTTGTCATTCAACACCATGATTTTTCTGCTTGCATTAAAAACAAGTTAAAAGAACAGCAGGAAACTCTTCCTTCTGGCGCTCAGTTTAACATATGAGAGCCTCCTGCCCCATTGCAGAATTTTTAAAATTTATCCCCCTAACCTCCTTGCTCACGAATTTCATAGGATGTAGAATTGATGGAGAAAACTCATTTGTGCTCAGCTCCAGGTAAGTTATACTGGTTCTTATTCACTATCTGTATTTGTCCTTACTATCATTATAAGACTTTAAAGCAATGCTTTCTATAGAAAAAAAAAAGAGATCACTCTCCAATTGTTGTTGAATTACAAATTCCATTATATCTGGTGCTTGGCTACAGAAACTAGAGCTATTGGGAATTGGATTCCTCCTTGGCTGTCAAAATCTTCCTTTGCTTAAAATAAATAGTATGCTAAAAACCTTCAAACTTGTAAGAGGTGAGCCTTGCTGAACAAATCTTCCTTAGTTATACGGTACTGTTTAATGTTTATATTAAACATTAATATATTTAATATAAATATATAACGTATAAAAAGAAGTGAGGTTATCAATACTGTCCCCATCAATTCCAATCCCTGAATTATGTATTAGCAAAGGGAGGAATTGAACAGTAAATCACCTAACTTTGTTCTCTGTTTCCCCTGTGTGATCATTATTTCTACCCTCTAGATAAATTAAGGTAAATTAAATGGGCATGGAATATCCCATTAATGGCATTCAGCTGGAGGTAATCCTAATGCTGCACTAAAGAGAAAAGGCTATTCTAATTGTCTGGAAATCTGTCCAGATTGTACTATAATTCCATACGTAAGTAGAAGATAGAAAGCTTATTGCTGATTATATGAGAAATCTGTGAACCATATGCTAGGACTACAGAGGTTCAAGGAAAGCAATCTGAGTTAGGTAAAAGCTTTAAATGCTTTTCAAATGCTTTTCTGGTCCTGAACAATTATTTAAACAAAATAAACTCTTGCCTAATTCAAGCTAGATAATGATTTCTGCTTGTTGTTTTTTCCTTCCTAAAAATACTTTGCTTTTATATACAGGGCAATCTCAACTTAGTGGGTGTTACATGCAACGAACTTCAGATGCAACAGATAATGCTCCCATTGTATCAGAGGTTTTATCTCATTTCTGTGAAGATACCTTTAATACAAATGACTTAAAATAGCACAAATGGTGTTTTCAAATTTAACAGGCCCTTGGAAATAAAGGACAGCCTTCCTCCACATGAATTAAATTGAGGTTTTACTCTATTAAAAAAGTGGAGCCAGAGAAAAAAGCAACAATCGAAAGCAACACAAAACCTACTCCATTACAGGTAGTCCTCAACTTATGACCAGGACTATAATGGAGCCCAACATTTCTGTTCCTAAGCAAGGCATATGTTAAGTGAGTTTTGCCCCATTTTGTGACCTTTCTTGCCACAGTTGTTAAGTGAATCACTGGAGCTGTTAAGTTAGAAACAAGGTTGTTAAGTGATAATCAGAACGTCATAAAAGGTGAACACTTGATCCTAGGACATTGCAACCGTCATAAACATGAGTCAGTCATCAAGTGTCTTGAATTTTGATCACATGACCATGGGGATATTGTAATGGTTGTAAGAATGAAAAAGGGTCATGTATCACTTTTTTCAATGCCATTGTAACTTTGAACCGTCACTAAATGGACTGTTGTAATTTGAGGACTACCTCTGCATGTAGTTAAAATAATTCAGATATCTTTTTTGCTATCAAAGGGTATTTTGACTTCAATTTCTCTGAAGTTTAACACAGCATGTTCAACCCACACTCTCTCACATATATACACGTAACACACATTCACTCCATAGGCACAATTAAAAAGTTATTTTGTGACGCCCCCCGATATCATGGCAAGGCCTTGGCTTTATTTTTTAGCAATGCTTCACAGGTAAAATCCTCGACTTACAACAATTCACTTCATGACCGTTCAAAGTTACGTCACTGGAAAAAGGGACTTATGCCCATTTTTCATATTTACTACCATTGCAACATCCCTATGGTCACAAGATCAAAATTCAGAAGCTTGGCAACTGATTCATATTTATGACGGTTGCAGTGTCCCGGGGTGATGTGATCTCTTTTCCTATCTTCTGACAAAAAAAGTCAATGGAGAAACCAGATTCACTTAGCAACATTGTTGCTAACAATTGTAATGATTCACTGAACAACTGTGGCATGAAAGGTTGAAAAAAGGGGGAAAACTCACTTAACAACAGAAATTTTGGGGTCAATTCTGGTCGTAAGTTGAGGACTACTTGTATTTCCTGCATTAATGGTGAAATGCACAACTGGATGCTGTTTGGATGGAAATAAAATTTCAACTGCTTTTCACAATTGACAATCCCCATTTGAGAATTATAAGCAAAGATTTTTATAGTTATGATGAAATAGTTATTAATACTTCCTACCAATGTATTGACAGTTACGTTTGTAATCGTTTTAATTAATTGCAAGAGAAAATGTGAATTGTGCCCTGTGTTGATGTCACATATATTTAGGGAATAAAAGGACAAAAATTGCATGAAATCACAAATGCATGTTAAATCTATTCTATGTATATATGTCTAAAGAGCTCTTACAGTTCACTGGTGCAATTGGCAGGTTTGTCCATTCTGTGTCCTTCTTTAAGCAATTTGAAAAGCTCTTCCACCGGGATTCCTGGGTAAGGTGACCCACCTAAAGTGAAGATCTCCCACATTAGGACACCAAATGACCACCTGAAATTTTTTTTAAAAAAAAGGGAATTAGGGGTGTGCGAATCAGATCAGTGCAGAATCTTATCCTATAATTAAATCTCCATCTGTCATCAAATATGCAGTATATATCCTGAACATACCAAATGTATAAATAAATTGGCACATGATAATATGCAGAATGTGTAGTATTGAGAGACCGCCTGCTGCCAATTACCTCCCAAAGACCCATTAGATCACACAGAGTAGGCCTCCTCCGGATTCCGTCTACCAGCCAATGTCATCTGGCCACTACCCGGGGGAGGGCCTTCTCTGTGGCGGCTCTGGTCCTGTGGAACGAACTCCCCGCAGAGATTCGGACCCTCACCTCTCTCCAGGCCTTCCGAAAAGCCGTTAAAACCTGGCTGTGTCGGCAGGCCTGGGGTCGATGAGTTCCCTTCCCCTCTCGAATCGTGTGGCTGTTGGTTGTTTTTAAATGCCCTGTACTTTTGTAGTTTTTGTGTTTTTCCCTTCCCCTCCTTGGGTTTGTGCGCTGCCCTGAGTCCCGCCGGTAATAGGGCGGCATATAAATAAAATGAAACTCGAAACTTGAGTAGTCATAAAATAATGTCATATGTAATCCAGCCTATGCAATAGAGGTACCTAAATCCTGCTAAATTCCTTACAGTTGGAAAATTAAAGAGATGCAATTTAAAAAAAACCAAAGGAATTGTTTTGTTGAGATTGGTTCAAACTATTAAAACTGTTTAGACGTTTTTATCATGGTCTAATGACAATGTAAGAAGTTCTCCTGTCTAAATGAAAACCAGAACAATTTCTTGTTGACCTGGAATCTCTACAATTATAACTCAGTCTCATAAACTCCATTCTTGGAGGACTGTTGAGAAAGGAGTGGCCTTCCAGCTCCAGGTGGAGGCAATAAGAGCTGAGGTGGCGCAGTGGTTAGAGTGCTGTACTGCAGCCACTTCAGCTGACTCTTATCTGCAGTTCGGCGGTTCAAATCTCACCGGCTCAAGGTTGACTCAGCCTTCCATCCTTCCGAGGTGGGTAAAATGAGGACCCAGACTGTGGGGGCAATATGCTGACTCTGTAAACCGCTTAGAGAGGGCTGAAAGCCCTATGAAGCGGTATATAAGTCTAACTGCTAATGCTATTGCTATTTGGATAAAATTGATAATCAGGTTCCATTTCTATTGGAGTTTCTTCTGGAGTATGGTATGGTACTGAGATTGGCCACCTTCATGGATTACCTTCATTGATTAACTGGCATTCTTGATGAGCTTGTATTATCAACTATGATATACTTCTGGGTGGTCTTGAGTGCATTATTTATTTCATAGTTTAGACTTGGGTGGCATCCCTATGGTGATGTAATATAATTGGTGTCCTTGAACATTATCATTATGAGCCAAGGTGGCGCAGTGGTTAAATGCAGCACCGCAGGCTACTGCTAGATCAGCAGTTCAGCGGTTCAAATCTCACCGGCTCAGGGTTGACTCAGCCTTCCATCCTTCCGAGGTGGGTAAAATGAGGACCCAGATTGTTGGGGGCAATATGCTGACTCTCTGTAAACCGCTTAGAGAGGCCTGAAAGGCCTATGAAGCGGTATATAAGTCTACTGCTATTGCTATTGCTAAATGTAATCTAAATTTAATGGATGAGAGTGGATGAGAGAGAACAAGCTGAAATGAGATTAAGAAAGAATGGGTTTGCAGATTGAAAGTACTCCTTGATTTCTGTCCCTGGATTTCAGGTGTCAGCTGTGATGAGGAATGTGTTTACCTAAGTAAAGCTAATATGCTAACTTAAGCTTTTTCTGAGCTGGTAGGGCCAGAGCATTGGCTAGCTATATCTTGCAACAAGCCAACTCAACTATTGCAGTGAGACTATCCCTGAAAAGTATCTGTACGTTGCAACTGGTAAAAATTCTGGATTGTTATCCAGTGCAAGGACAAATATCATATTATGTCTACATTGAAAAATCCTGACAATTATCTCTTACACATAGAATTGAAGACATTGATAGCGAATTTAAAGTCCCAGTGGCTTGGGGATCTGA
Organism: Thamnophis sirtalis; assembly: GCF_051295495.1. NCBI lineage: Eukaryota > Metazoa > Chordata > Lepidosauria > Squamata > Natricidae > Thamnophis > Thamnophis sirtalis. Next base: position 61,535,684 of record NW_028261391.1, read on the forward strand.
TTATCTGCAGTTTTTATTATGAATTTGCCTGGTTACTTCAGGGAATAAGAGAGATTGTTGAAGATGCTCCCACTGCCAGAAGCCCAGCTGTTTGGAGCATGGGAGAATGCAACTGAATTTCAATATTATGGAAAACTCCTCCATGTGTTCACCTTTCCCTCTTCCAGTATATAGGAAATTGTTTTTATTATTTTAAGCAATCATGAAAGTTTCCATAGACAGACAGGTAAGATATAAGCTTAATAATAATAAGAAAAAAATATGACTATGCTGAAAAGGAATAATTGATTATATGGATTGGATATTTAGGCTATTGCCTCATTCCAGAGTTCTTTTGACAATCCTTAGAGAAATATATAAAAAATATTATTTCCTGACAAATGTCATCTTGTACTGCAAAATTCAAGATATAGGAAGCCACAAATTACTTGGTTGAGAATAAACTGCAAGTCAAATAAGTTTTTAAAAAATGCTTGGGCAGTGTGCATTTCTAAAAAATGGTTTAGTGGAAGAAACCTATACCTATTGAGAAGAAGCCAGATCATTCATGTGTTCTGAAGCTAACCAGATTATTAACAGAGCAATATCTAAGACCTTTTTTTTTAAAGGGAAATGAAACAGCAATCAAGACTTTCAGAAAAGTCAGGAAGGAGAAACCTACTTAGAATAATATTGCTAAAAGAAAGAGTTCACACATCAGGAATGAAATTGAAAATATTCCTTGTTTTCTTTGGCTTTTCAATCTAATGCAGTAAGTCTGAAAGATCTTTTCTTATTCATTAAAAAGAGAGAGGAAAAACCTCACTAAATTTCCTCAAATATAGTATAAATATGTCCAAATTATGCTATAGTAAGTTATTTCCCATGGTGGTCCAAAGGTTAAAAGGAAAAATTATATGAGATATAATTAAATCAGTTTAATATGTGTTTTATTATACGCAATTCTGTTTCTTTGGAGGAAGCTATAAATTCATTTGAAGAAGATAAAAGAAGGTTATAAGATAAAATTACTTACACATCACTTTGATGTGTGTAAACTCTATCAAATAGAGCTTCTGGTGCCATCCACTTTACAGGCAGTCGACCCTGGGCATTTAATAAGAAAAAAAAGATTACCAAATGCATTAACAAATAGTGCGGCACTAGATCTTGTGAGTCATTCATAGACTTGTGAACAGAAATGTAAAGTATTCATGTCTGAAGCAGACAATAGAGCTTTATATTCAACAGCAGCTACAAAATCAGAGATGGGTTCCTACTGGTTCGGTTCGGTTGAGCTGAGTAGGTAATAACTCAGCTTGCCACACCCCCACACCATTTCTTTCCACAGCGCTGTAAGAGCCACCATCTTGCTTTTTGCTTCTGCACATACACAGAAGCATTTTTAGTACTGCACATGTACACATAGCGCGCATCAATCACGTGCGCATCAAGTACACATGTACAGCGCGTCCCTTAACTAACCGGCAGTAGCAGCAGCCGGAACCCAACCCTGATCTGCATCTTTCTTGAGTTTGTTTTGTATAGATGGGTGGGGTCAGGAATATACTCTTCTGAGCTCAGGAGGTGTTATGGAAGTGATAACAGGATATCGGGAAACAGAACAACTCCTTTAAGCAGCTGAGGACAGGTACAGAGAAAGTGCTTGTGCTGGGTCCAAAGTACTTTTGCTAGCTTTGGATCTGAGCACTACAAACCTTTTAACTTATGATTGTTCATTTCTATGGACCTGGAATTCAACACTAAAACCTCCAGGGTTGAAAAGAAGAGAAGATAAAAGCTCATTATCTTTTATTATCTCTTGTATAAGGTTCTAAACTTTCCAAAGAATTCATATAATCCAGAAAGATTTTATTTGATCATAAACTAAACTAGCCTGAAGGCATTTGCAGATGCTTTTTCAGAATCTTCTCCATTTAATTATTGAAATGAAGAAAAATCCAAATGGCCCCAGATTTAGCCAATGGTACTCATTACCACTCACAACAGTTCTAGAGCGGAAGACAATCCCTGGATGGATCCGACTCAATTCTGTTTTCAGTCAATTATATAAAAAGATGAGACACAAATATGGTAAAAAATAAACAAGCATTTATATTTAGCAAGAGGCAAAATGTAATGATTCCGAATATCCATTCAGGGATTTGTCTAGAAAAATACAGTAGTTTTCTAATATTATTCATACATACAGTTTTCACACTGTCAACCTCTTTAGCTTTATGAACGTAGATTTAATCAAATATACCTTTTAAAAAGCCTCATATAAGTAGCTGTCTGTGATAAGGACAGCTCATCACATTCATAAAGCGAAAGAGGTTGATAGTATGAAAACTGTCTGTAGGAATACGATATACTGGTAAATGAAGACCTTGTGTACTTTAACCAGAAGAGTGACGAGAACATCACCAAGATTCCTTGAAGCCCAACTGAAACATGGCTAATCAGAGATATTTACAGGACTAAAATCAAATGTCATCAATTAAAGAATGTGTCCCACAAAATCATCAATTACATAAAAATGTGTCTCACAAAATCATCAATTACATAAAGAATGTGTCCCACAAAATAATCCACCGAATAACCTCCACATAGTGGCATAGGCATGTATATGTGTATGAGTTAACAATTCTGTCCCTCTCAAACAGACCCACAAATTAAGAGTGAAATAATGTTCTACAGTTTTAACAGACACCATTAAAAAAAAAAAGAGCCACTAAAATTTATCCCTTATAAAGCATCATGTAACATGTACTTTTTCAGGCTATGTAAACAGATAACCTTCCCTTCCTAGTAAAAAGGACTTAGGAATCCTTACACACTTGCCTATTATTTTCATTCTTTGATTAAAAGTTAGGCTGCTGTACAAAAAGTCCATTAAGAATGCATTTGCCTTACTTAAATGCACTGGGAAAAGATAGTGGATCAAGTGATAAGACTGCCATTCACTTACATTAGTAGTCTTTTTATAATAATCTATATTGTTGATGTCTCTAGCTAACCCAAAGTCAGCTATTTTCATGACGTTATTTTCAGTAACCAAAACGTTCCTTGCGGCTAAATCTCGATGGATGCACTGAAAAAGAATACAATAAAATAAGATACAAAGAAATCAGAAACCCATCTGTAACATGATTCTCAGTTTTTTTTTAAAAAAAATGTTATTGCTTGAAACAAGATACTTACATGAGATATTTACGTCAATATAAAAAAAGCAATTCACATAACTAAAATACAAGATATTCCCATGATTCAAAACGTGGAGGCTCCATCAATTCATATGCACTGATGCTTTCTTTTTGCCAAACCCACCCACAAACAATAAGAATTCTCTTGATGGAGCAAAAAAATAAATAAATAAACACCACAAAAGTCTTACAGATAACTTTAATGAAGAATCTGAAAAGTGATATGCTGAGAAAAGAAAAAGATCTTCAGAAAATTCTGTTTTAAGAAATTGATCAAAAATAAAATTAAACATGGAGAAATATAATAGAAGATATACTGATGTTTATTACTGAGTTCTATTCAAAACATTCAAGAAATCATTTAGAAACTAGGTTTACATTTGATGTATCTATTTTTATTCAATCTTTTTTTTTACTCATGATTATTCTAATTTTATATTTGCAAAAATTTGATTTAAGATTTTGACAATCTTGCTCCAAAGTTCTTCCAGGACTTTGACACTAGATTGCAAAGCAAATGGATAATAAAAAAAATATATATAGAATAGATTAGTCTGTTAGTCTGCAGGGTAAAAGTACTGCACAATTATGAATGCCGTTATTCTTTTTAATTTATGTCTTTAATTTATGTCTCATTTCTTTTTCTCTACTAGATTTGGAGCTACAGTATGTGTTATGTAACTTATTGAAATGGAAATTAGTGTTTTTAAAATATAAAATTAGCAAAGAATCAAATGTTAGCCAATTGAAATATGGGGAGCCTGATTTTTTATTTTTTTTTGCTATAAATCCAGAGTATTCCGTGTTATATAGCTTGCAATTCTTGGCATTTTAAAATTAAGTTGATCTACTATTTTTATACATTATGCTTTGCATTTTCAGGTTTTCAAATCATAGTGAACTATTCATTTGTTCTATTTATCTCTAGGGCTTATTGTTGAGCATTAAACAATTGAATCCCAATAAAGCATCTTTAGAATAATACAGCAAGAGCTGAATTAAGAACCAAGAAACAAAAATCTACAGCCATGTGGTCAGGTGTAAGGAATAATGTAAAGAATGGTCCAATATCTACTCCAAGTAATAGTTTGAACTGGTTCTCTTGATTACTGAAACACACTCACAAAGCTGTTGTTAGTTGAAATTCAGTTGCAAAATTAGGCTGTCACTAAAATAAGCAGTTTAAAAAGAAGGTATATAAACTTATCCAATCTAACTCTCAGATTGAGGCAAAGTTTATTTTATACTTAAATAATATCTTCCAGGAGGCATTTTAATCATTTCAAAGCTTCCCAATAAGTACTTATATCCTTAAAAGTATTCCAGTCATACACGTCAAATGCTCTGAAAGCAGTTTTCTTAAAAGCCAGTCTAGATTCTTTGGCTACTTAAAACCTGTTGATTTTATCTTCTGCCACTGAAACACAGTACAATTGTACATGGAGATATAACATAATTAGTTTCTGTTGTTGTAATGTGAACATTTAAAAAAAAGCAATCAAATGGGAGGTAGGGAAACTTTGTTGAATTGATTCAAGAAATCTGTACAGAAGAATCTGTACAGAAGAAACTACATTCAAGTCCACTTTACCTGCAGAAAAAACTCAGCGCAGCACAGATATTGAAACAAGAAGTGGAAAATCGTATGGAATGGCATGTCAAAAGAACCCTTGTTTGAATCTTCCTAGCATCATCATCTTTCCATATTAGTTTTCCAGAATTACTGTATAAAATAATAATTACTATGTGCAATATAGCAGAGAGATTTTGACAATGATGATATTGAAATGGTGGATAGTTTCTGACTTTTAGGATCAACCATCCATAGTAAAGGAACAAGCAGCCCAGAAATATGCCACAGACTGGAATTGATTAAAAAGCCATGAAGGCCTTGGAAGAGACCATGATCAGAGGTGGGTTCCTACCAGTTCGCACCTATTCGGTAGAACCAGTTCGTCAAATCTACCGAACCGGTTAGAAGAGGTTCGACCAGTGGACCCGGAAAGTAGGCCACACCTACAGAAGAGGTTCCAAAAAATTTTGAAACCCACCACTGACACACACACACACACACACACACACACACACACACACACACACACACACACAGATAAAAAGGGACAGAGACAAAAGGAAGGAGAGAGAGAGAGAGAGAAAGAGAAAGAAAACACTTGGCCTGCAAGTCACTCCCACCAGGTCACATGGCCAGCAAGCCACTCCCACAAAGGAGGCCACACCCACAGAGTAGGTTCCAAAATTTTTTGAAACCCACCACTGCCCCCCCACACACAGACACAGACAGACTAACAGAGAGAGAGAGAGAGAAAGAGAAAGAAAGGAAGAAAGAATAAATAAATAAAGAAAGAAAGAAAGAAAGAAGAAAGAAAAAGAGTGAGAGAGAGATGAAAGAAAAAAAGAAAAAAGGGACAGAGACAAAAGGAAGGAGAGAGAGAGAGAGAGAGAAAGAAAACACATGGCCTGCAAGTCACTCCCACCAGGTCACATGGCCGACAAGCCACTCCCACAAAGGAGGCCACACCCACAGAGTAGGTTCCAAAAAATTTTGAAACCCACCACCAACCATGATGTATCTATATCTACAAAGATCAGAATTGTACAAGCCATGGTGTACTCTGTGACACTATATGGCCTTTAGAGAAGCAGGATATGAAGAGTTTTGACATCTTTGAACTATATGCTGAGAATGTCGTCGGCAGCTAATAAAACAAACTGAAGGATCATCAAACAAAAAAAAACCAGAATTCTCACTCAAGGCACAAAGGGCCAAGCTCAAATTAGCCTACTTCAGACACATTATGCAAAGACCCAGCTCTCAGGAAAAACCTCCAATGCTGGCAAAGGTGGGATGAAAGGAAAGAAGAGGATGATCAGCAACAAGATGGATGGACCCAGTTAAGACGGTTACACCATTGGCAGACTTGAAAGAACAGGTTAGAAATCGGTCATCTTAGAGAAAATTTATTTATGTGGTCACTAAGAATCCAAAAACAACGTGTTGGCATGTAAACAATCCATCCATCGATCAATTGCATAAAGATAAGAATTACTGAGACAAACGAAGTGCCTGGAATTCTGGACAGCAGAAGATAAATGTTAACCCTGATGTCTCAATGATTGTTACCGTGTTTCCCCGAAAATACAACCTGTCCTGAAACTAAAGCCTTGCCACATTTTTCACGTGGACAAAAATATAAGCCCACCCCCAAAAATAAGCCCCCTGGACAATCCCCCCTCCAGCCAGGCACAGCACCACTCGCTGACCTAGCAGTATCCCAAAGGCGCCAATCCGTGGGAATGAGGTGGGGGGCAAAGGCGCTCACTTTACTTGGTGTTTTCGGGGTACCGCTAGGTCGGTCAGCGGCGCTGTGTCCAGCTGAAGAGAGGGGATTGTCGGGCAGCTGCTCTCTTGCGAGCGGGCTCCTGAAGAGCCGGGCACAGCCTCAGGGTCGAATGGCTGTGTTGAGCTGTCGCAGCAGCAACACAGCAGCGATGAGGTGACCATGCTCACGAGCAGCCACCCGGCAATCCCCCTTTCCAGCTGGGCACAGCACAGCTGACCAATCTAGCAGCACCCAGAAGGCACCAAGCAACGCGAGCGCCTCTTCGCCGCCCTCCACATCCCACGGCTCGGCGCCTTCAGAATGCTCCTAGGTGGGTGAATGGGGTTCTGCATGGCTGGAGAGGGGGTTGCGTGAGCGGCTTTTCCGCTCCCCGCTCGCACGACTTGCAGGCTCACAATGCCCTTCGCTAACTCTGCAGAGCCACGGCATGTCCGCTGCTGGTGCAGCTGGCCATTTGTGGTTTTTTTTTTTGGCTTTCAAAGCACGGAGGATGGATGCCGCTCTGAGAGTATGCTCTATGATTGTGGGCTGCAGAGCGTGCAACCATAAAGCACACTCCCAGAGCAGCATCCATCCTCCGTTGCGGCTTCCAAAGCACAGAGGTAGGATACCGCTCTGGGAGTACGCTCTATGGCTGTACGCTACCATAGAGCGTACTCCAAGAGTGGCATCCATCCTCCGTGCTTTGAAAGCCAAAAAAGCTCCAAGCGGTGGATGGCACCAGCAGCGGACATGCCCTGGCTCTGCAGAGTTAGTATCGTGAGCCTGCGAGTCTTGTGAGCGGGGAGCAGAAAATCTACTCGTGCAACCCCCCCCTCTCCAGCCATACAGAGCCCCATTCACTCATCTAGGGGCATTCCGAAGGGGCCGAGCCGCGGAAGGCAGAGGGTGGCGAACAGGCACTCGTGTTGCTTGGTGCCTTCTGGGTACCGCTAGATTGGTCAGCGGCGCTGTGCCCAGCTGGAAAGGGCGGTTGATGGGCGGCTTCTTGTGAACGTAGCCACCTCATGGCTGCTGTGTTGCTGCTGCGACAGCACAACACAGCCATTCGACCCTGAAGCTGTGCCTGGCTCTTCGGGAGCCCAGTCGCAAGGGAGTAGCTGCCCGGCAACCCAAAAACAATAAGCCCTCTTCTTTAATAAGCCCAAGGCCATATTTCGTGGGTCAAAAAAATGTAAGACCCTGTCGTATTTTTGGGGAAACAAAAATAATGATAACAAATATAATGATAATGGGGCACAACCCCTTTCGGAGCATGTTTCCAGAATTTAAAGGCAAACAGCTGTACTTTCACTATATTTCTTATATTTCCTGATATTTTCAAATTTCTAGTCAAATCTTAATTCATTTATAGGATAGTATAAGTATTGATTTTGAAAGATAGATCATCTAATGCGTCAAAATAGAAATTAATGTTTATATAATATTTATTACGATAGGTTATAAGCTCCTAGCAAATTCTAAAACTAAATTGAAATTATTCCAAGCTGGAAATGATGCAGTCACTCAAATATACTATTTCACCTGTAAAACTGGACATGTGGCTTGAATTTGTTATAAATACTAACAATGTTTTGCTAAATTTTTTATGTGGATTCATTCCTGCCATTCTTACTGATCTACTTAGCAAGACTCCTTAACTGGCTATGATTAACTTCACAAAAGTATCTATATATGTCTACTGGACACTTAGTGTATATTTTACTATTTATTTATCTATCTATCTATCTATCTATCTATCTATCTATCTATCTATCATCTATCTATCTATCTATCTATCTATCTATTTATTTATTTGATTTATATACCGCTTCATAGGGCTTTCAGCCCTCTCTAAGCGGTTTACAGATTTTTAGCAAATTGAGTCAGCAAATATATACTCTCTGTCAGCCCTAGGAAGCAGGCAATGACAAACAACTTCTAAAATATTGCTAATTTTTGGGGGTGGGGAGGATATGGATATTCCTGCCTACCAGGAAAATGGGCATGTTTTTGAAATAGCACTGTGTTGCTAAATGTCCAAAAGTAATATAACGAACAAATACACAGAGATCTTAATGTAGGAAGTACCAGCCTGATCAATCTTTCATTCTCATTTTGGAGATTTATTGTGATTATATATCATGACTATGATGTCATAGACCTATAGCAACCACATAAATATAATCAGTTCTTTTGTTACATATATGTCCATAAGTTTTGTATAAGAAAGTGCTGAGACTCTTTTGTATCATATGCCGGATCTTATTCTTTAAATGTAAGAGAGTTCTCTTTCAGGTTGGAAAACAACATCTTTACATGACAATACCAAATGGCAATGAAAAACTTAAAAAAAAAACAGCACTGGCTTACCTTTTGTGATGCTAAATATTCCATTCCTCTTGCCAACTGGTATGTACATGAGACTAAGTCTTTGAACGTCATCTGCTCCTCAGGGACCCTGTTAATATCAAATGAATATTCCATTCCTGGTGGACGTCGGGCTCGCAAGTATTCTCGCAAATTCCCTTTGGAAGCATATTCCACGAGCACATATAGAGGCCCTTTAAAATAAGCAAATAAGAAGCTATTATTGTGATTCAGAATATCAATTCAACATATCTATAATAAGACCACCCCCATATAGACCAGAAAGGCAAACCAGTTCTATTAAAAAATATTTTTTGGTGCTTCAACATAATATTATCTAGAGCAGAGGTGTCAAACTCAAGGCCCGGGGGCCAGATCTGGCCCACAGGGTCCTTAGATCTGGCATACCGTGGCACGACAAAACCGCGAAGCCCTTATCCGTGGAGACATAAGCGCGTCGCTAAAGCCGCGACGTCATCACCGCACGTCATCACCGCCGCGACAACAGCGCGGCAACAGAAGGGCGCTTTAAAACGGCGCCGCGGCAGAAAGCCGATTTCAATTAAGGTAAGGGTTAGGATTAGGTTTAGGGGTTTGTTTTAGGGTTAGGTTTAGGGTTAGGTTTAGGGTTAGGTTTAGGTTTAGGTTTAGGGTTAGGTTTAGGTTTAGGGTTAGGGTTAGGTTTAGGATTAGGTTTAGGGTTAGTTTTAGGGTTAGTTTTAGGGTTAGGTTTAGGGTTAGGTTTAGGGTTAGGTTTAGGGTTAGGTTTAGGGTTAGGTTTAGGGTTAGGTTTAGGGTTAGGTTTAGGGTTAGGTTTAGGGTTAGGTTTAGGTTTAGGTTTAGGGTTAGGTTTAGGTTTAGGGTTAGGGTTAGGGTTAGGTTTAGGATTAGGTTTAGGGTTAGGTTTAGGGTTAGTTTTAGGGTTAGGTTTAGGGTTAGGTTTAAGGTTAGGTTTAGGGTTAGGTTTAGGGTACTGAGTGCTTGGGAATGCGCGGATTTGCCCTCCGCGATTATGTCATCGCGGTAGGGTCGCATTTTTCCTTAGCGCTTCGAACGGTGCGAATTAGTCTTCGTGCTTATGTCTCCGCGGATAAGGGCTTCGCGGATTTGTGGTGGAACCCTGGCATACAGGGCTGTCCTGGAAGTGAAGGACTGGCCCGCAGTGCCTCTGCCAGCAAAAACAGAACTGTGTGCCGCCCTCCCGAGATCTGTTTTGCAGATCTGTTTTCCCGAGATCTCTTGCAACCGTCTGCCAGCGAAAACAGAGCTCTGGAGGGCTGCGAGTGCTCAGGCCACCACAAGGGCTTCTGACACAAGTGACGTTGAGCTGGTCATGTTTCACCATGGTCATGCCCATCGGGGGCCCTGAGCTCAAACACAAACCTGATACAGCCCTCAATGAAATCGAGTTTGACACCCCTTATCTAGAGCACGGGTATCAAACCTGCGGCCTCATGTTGAGCTGGAGTGAGCATGGCCTGCACATGATGTATCTGGCCCAAGGGATGCCAGTTTGACACCCCTGATCTACATCATGATATACAATAATGAAAGATATGCATTGATCATTAGGATTCAAATGTCATTGAAAAATTGGGGGGAAATGTTACATTTTCTTCCAACAGAAAGTAGATTAAGATATTAGAAAATGAATCTAAAAGCAAAGCAAAGCAATACTATTCTCCTGCATCTCTTTTTCTCTCTCTTCATTAAAAAGAGAATCTTTATGCAACTCTCCATACTAGTTGTACAGTTTAGTATTTCACATAAGTACTGAGCCGAGGTGGCGCAGTGGTTAGGGTGCAGCACTGCAGGCCACTTCAGCTGACTGTTATCTGCAGTTCAGCGGTTCTAATCTCACTGGCTCAAGGTTGACTCAGCCTTCCATCCTTCCGAGGTGGGTGAAATGAGGATCCAGACTGTGGGGGCGATATGCTGATTCTGTAAACCACTTAGAGAGGACTGAAAGCCCTATAAAGCGGTATATAAATCTAACTGCTACTGCTATTGTTCTCCAGCAATTTTCTCACAGACTCTAGGAAACTAGAATACAAAAATCCATCAATGGCATGAGTGCAGTTAATGATCTTTCCAACTTCTGGGTTGGAGGGAATTACAGTGCAACAGTAGAGAAAGAAGGGTGGGAGGTTTAATAATATTCATAATACTGTAATACAGTTATGCAGGAGAATTAATGATTTTGGAAAGCAAGATCTACAGTATGTCCAAGCACACTAACTTCTGAGTTATGTTTATTTTTTCAAGCGAAATACAGGTATGCTATTCATCAGAATCTCTCTTCTGCCCCTCGGACTGCAATTTTCGAGGTTCATTTTATTTATATGCCGCCCTATTCCCAGCGGGACTCAGGGCGGCGCACAAACCCAAGGAGGGGGGAGGGAAAAACACAAAAACTACAAAAGTACAGGGCATTTAAACCAACCAACACGATTCGAGAGGGGAAGGGAACTCATCGACCCCAGGCCTGCCGACACAGCCAGGTTTTAACAGCTTTTCGGAAGGCCTGGAGACAGGTGAGGGTCCGAATCTCTGCGGGGAGCTCTCTGCGGGGAGCTCGTTTCACTTAGCTTGTGCAGAATGAAAAAAGAAGATGCATGTTGCACAATAAAGTGACATTGTTTCAGGACCTGCAAGATCTAAATGACACTCACCATCCTGAGTGCATGCTCCCAGAAGGTTGATGATATTTTTGTGTTTCCCAATCATCTTCATCATCTCCATCTCAGACACCAGGTCAGACAAATCTTTCTCTGTGGCGTCATCTATGCAAGACAGAACAAGTGCCATGCAGTTTTAAACAATATACAAACTCAACTCACTTTTCCATTAACTGATCTATTATAACAGATTATCCAACTAGTAAAATTGCAATTCTTGACCAAATCTTTACTCCCTGCATTGATTTATACTGGCCAACTTCTTAGATGAGCTAAAAAATAGTTTTGTTTCCTTCCCAGGGAAATCAGACTGTGGTCTATTAGAAATTCTTCCTCCTTTGATCTGGGAGGGAAATCCAAACAATATTCTTTCATACTATAAGAGTAACCAGATATAAACTTAGATTACAAGTAGCTGGTTGTGCATCTGTATGGCTATAAATGCATAATAGCATAGTAAGATTTAAATTCATTTCTATAAGCAATAATGTATGGATTTTATTAAACCAAATTACTTTGGTTTAAAGTTGCCTTGGCTTTGAAAAGATCTCCTTCACTGCATATCTTGTTTTCATACATCTAATTAGAAGTAAACCCAACTGAAATCAGGAAAACTGTGGATGGGATTGTAAATTGTAAATCTTGGTGTTATATAAGAAACGTAACATATATTATTAGTAACAAATCCATTTTATTATCTTCAGTATTTTAAGATTTGTATAAGCATATGGCACACATACACACACCCAGATTCTGATCACATCAGAATCATTTAATATCTTTTTATAGAGGTTTTTCCTGTTATCTCCCCCATACTCCTTCTGTCTGAGAAAACACTATGTATAGGCTTATCATAGCAATAGCAATAGCAGTTAGACTTATATACCGCTTCATAGGGCTTTCAGCCCTCTCTAAGCGGTTTACAGAGTCAGCTTATCACCCCCACAGTCTGGGTCCTCATTTCATCCACTTCGGAAGGATGGAAGGCTGAGTCAACTTTGAGCCGCTGAGATTAGAACCGCTGAACTGCAGATAACAGTCAGCTGAAGTGGCCTGCAGTACTGCACTCTAACCACTGCGCCACCTCGGCTCTTATCCATGAGAGTATATGAGTGTCATTCATCAGTAAAGATTCTTATTATATTAAGATGAAGTCTCAGGCTCTCTCATCAACACACTTCGATGTGCTTTCTTTATAAACTTTTGTTCTTTCTTTATTTGTTTCAAAAAGTGTCCAAAAATGATGTCCAAAAATGCATTTTGCTATGGATTCCTGAGATTAATGTCCATTAAGAGACTTGGTGGTGCAATGGTTAGAGTGCAGTACTGCATGCTATTTCTGCTGGCTGTCAGCTGACTGCAATTTGGCAGCTTGAATCGCATCAGGCTCAAAGTTGACTCAGCCTTCCATCCTTCTGAGGTCGGTAAAATGAGGACCTAGATTGTTGGGGAAACATGCTGACTCTGTAAAACCACTTAGAGAGGATTGTAAAGCACTGTGAAGCAGTATATAAGTCTAAATACTATTGCTATTGCTATGATGTAAACCAATGACACCGCACAGCAAGGTGATTAATCAGCCATGAACATTTTTTGCCTTGTTTGTAATTTTTGTTTGAGTGGTTTTTGAATTAGTCCCTAAAATTTTATTGGCAGCATTTTTCAGAAGTGGTTTGTTGCTGCTTTCTTCCTAAGGCTGAAAGAGAGTGACTGGCCAATGGTCACTCAGCTAACTTTGTGCATAAGGCCAGACTAGAATTCACTGTTTCCTGCTTTCCAGCCAGGTGACTTGATTACTACACAGATAGGCTCTATTTGTCAGAGGTGGGTTCCTACCAGTTCGCACCTATTTGGTAGAATTGGTTCATCAAATCTACTGAACCGGTTAGAAAAGTTTCCACCAGTGGACCCGGAAAGTAGACCACACCTACAGAAGAGGTTCCAAACTTTTTTGAAACCCACCACTGGTCCTTGGATATGATTATTCTACACTATCATGCTCATATTTATAAAACTCAGTTCCTCTGTGAAAGGTAAGGATGACTACTGCGTTTGTGGTGCAATCAGAACATTGCGTGTGTTGAAGTTGTTTTAACGCAAACCAAAGATGCCTTTTAAAAAACAAGTTTACATCCTATTCTTATCCATGCCAGTGCTGTGTGTGAGGTAATTTAAGGTGGTTCTGACAAGTGTCGTCGGCATCTTCATATACGGTCACATGGGCGGCAAGCCACTCCCATCCGGTCACATGGGTGGCAAGCCACTCCCATCCGGTCACATGGGCGGCAAGCCACTCCCACAAAGGAGGCCACACCCACAGAGTAGGTTCGAACAATTTTTGAAACCCACCACTGCTCTTTGTAAATAGCCACTACTAAAATTAAATACATTGCCGAATATATTGATTTACTAGGAAAACTGCTGAAGCCCACAGTGAACTAAATGAATTTTGGGCTTCTACAATTTAAGACTTCAGAGATCACGAAAAGAAAAATGATTTGCAGAACTTGTCACTTGATTCTTTTACCTTTCAACATTTTCACTGCAACAGAAACCGCTTCTTTTGGCCTGTCTTTGTCGATGCCCATTGCTTCTGCCATGACAACCTGCCCAAAGCATCCTTCCCCGAGAGGCTTCCCTAGAGTCAACCTGGGATGTAAATCAAGGATTAGCATAAAGCATCTGATGTACAGTTGAAATCGGCGAAATACAAGAGTGAAACACAAAAGAACCTTTCAGCAAATCGTTTTGACTTGGACATTTCTTACAAAGAACTAACAAGGGTATTAAAATACATCCCGACGTTTGGGCACGTTCCTCCATTCAGCTTTTGAAGTACGGATTCTGTGTGTAATTAATCCTTGTTGGCAACACTTTCTCATACACTTGGAAGTACCAAAAACAGGATTTTATAGCTTGCTTGAATTCTGAAAAACGTCACTGATTCTGTATCTTAAAAGCACAAAACATTTTGTCCCAAACTCAGGAATATTACTATGGGTTATGAAATGTCAACAGATCAAATGGCTATTCAAAGCTTGCAACGTTTTTTTAATATATTCTTGTGGAACGAACAATAATACCTACTGTTGGTATATGTTTTCCAATCGGTGTAAATGCACAATGTTTTCTTTCATATAAAATTAAATGTCCACGGCAAAAAAAACAACACACAATTAAGGTAAATGTTCTTTAAAAAGAAAGTTTTAACTGGAAAAGCTTTTAATTTAATTATGTTAATATTAATGAACACTTTAATATATCTGTTATGTCTGCTACTTCAACAATAGACAAAGACTAACGGGTTGTATGCTTAGCTGAGATCATGCTGTGCTCGTTCTGAAACTAAAATTGAATTTAAGATCTTGGCAGAAAGCAAACATTTGCATTGGAAAATGACTAATTTATGTGTTCTTGTGCTTCTTATAGGAGTTTAAACAATATTGTCTTTGTGAGCCTACAGACCCCCAATCTAATAAACCTCGGTTTAAAGAGCTTCTTTCATTACAAATCTGGTCCACCCGCATTTATGCTGAATGCTGTTTTAAGTGTTTAATGCGTTAAGATTTTCCGCATTAATGTTTCCCCTCAGGGAAAGCTGACAGAGTTATGCATACAACTCCCACTGTTGACTAGAAGCTTGCAGGTGGCAAGTGAAATGTATGGCACTAGCTTTCATTCACCTAATTATGAGTATTTCCATAAATATACATTAAATGCCAAAAAGCAAACTGTTCGGGGATAAATTTTAAAAACAAGTTGTTTGAAGTTTGCAAAAAAAAAAAAGTGAGGTGGATTTTAAAAACTGGATTACATGCATCTAAAAGGTTTAACTTTGGTTAAGAATGAGGGCCAGCCAGGGTTTGGTTTGAGGTTAGGACCACGCTTCCTTCATTTATAATATATAACAGAAAAAGGGGAGAAATTCCTGTATACCATGCCCAGTTTATTATGCTATAGCATTAGTAAATGCAAATAATTCTTCTGGATGAGGGATATGAGAACTGAAAGATTGATAATTTATCAATCAAATTGATTCATTTATAATATACAAATATACAAATCAATCAAATTGATTCATTTATAATATACAACAGAAAAAGGGGAGAAATTCCTGTATACCATGCCCAGTTTATTATGCTATAGCATTAGTAAATGCAAATAATTCTTCTGGATGAGGGATATGAGAACTGAAAGATTGATAATTTATCAATCAAATTGATTCATTTATAATATACAAATATACAAATCAATCAAATTGATTCATTTATAATATACAACAGAAAAAGGGGAGAAATTCCTGTATACCATGCCCAGTTTATTATGCTATAGCATTAGTAAATGCAAATAATTCTTCTGGATGAGGGATATGAGAACTGAAAGATTGATAATTTATCAATCAAATTGATTCATTTATAATATACAAATATACAAATCAATCAAATTGATTCATTTATAATATACAACAGAAAAAGGGGAGAAATTCCTGTATACCATGCCCAGTTTATTATGCTATAGCATTAGTAAATGCAAATAATTCTTCTGGATGAGGGATATGAGAACTGAAAGATTGATAATTTATCAATCAAATTGATTCATTTATAATATACAAATCAATCAAATTGATTCATTTATAATATACAGCAGAAAAAGGGGAGAAATTCCTGTATACCATGAGCAGTTTATTATGCTATAGCATTAGTAAATGCATATAATTCTTCTGGATGAGGGATATGAGAACTGAAAGATTGAAGGATCATTTTCTTCCATAATTACTTACTTATCTCTTGGGTATTCCCATTTTGGATCTTCTGGTAGTTCATATTCAGAAACTCCAGCCAACATGGGAGCGTCAGCATTGGAAGAAAGACGGGTAGTAATTCTCACCAATGGTGTATTGGAGTTCATAGAAGAGCTTGATTCTGCAGACACCTGTTGTTTGAATACAAGATGCAAAAAGGAGATGTAATCTGGGCCCAATTGTTGCAAACTGGCACTAGAAAGTAGGACAGCCAGCTCGTGAGTACTAGTTGGTTTCTGAAAGGGACTAGATGCACTACTGACAATTGTAATGTCCTGGTGGGAATCTTACTATTAAAACACTTCTTTTAATTAACTTTATAATGAATTAATTATAGATCCAGACTTTCCTTATTGAATTCTGAATGGATGGTCATATTATTTACTAACTATATTTGTAACAATCTTTCATCCTTATTGTCCCAAAATGTATATTTAAAATATGCTGTGATTACCAGACTAACTTTTCTATCTATTCATACAATTTTAGAAATGTATTCAGACTTCTTGAGTTTGCACTAGAGACTTGCTAATAATTTACAAGAGGGGTACACTTTACGAATGTAATACTGATAAATTCATACATTTCCATATTATAAGATGTAAGTAATTAATTTTGTATTTATTTATTTTTATTTAGCAATAGCAATAGCAGTTAGACTTATATACCGCTTCATAGGGCTTTCAGCCCTCTCTAAGCGGTTGACAGAGTCAGCATATTGCCCCCAACAACAATCCGGGTCCTCATTTTACCCACCTCGGAAGGATGGAAGGCTGAGTCAACCCTGAGCCGGTGAGATTTGAACAGCCGAACTGCAGAACTGCAGTCAGCTGAAGTAGCCTGCAGTGCTGCATTTAACCACTGCGCCACCTCGGCTCTATTTATTTAGGATTATTTTATTTTTACAAATCACCCAAGACTGCAAACATATCAACCTTTCTTCTCCTATTGTGCTCACAACAACAACCTTATGGGGTAGGTTGAGCTGAGATAGAGAGACTGGGCCAAAGACATCAACTGTTTTTCCATGGCTAAGTGGGACAAGAATTCAAGGTTTCCCACACTCTAGCCTAGTGCCTCTTTCACTAGTTATGTTTGGATGTAACTTCAGTTGGATCGTTTATTTATATTGTGATTATACACAAATGCACACTCCAGTCCATTCATTCGTTCAGTCTTACTCTCATACATGCAAAAATAAAGAGGGAAAGGTTCAGGAACCCCCCCTCCCCATATTCAATATTAAACATTCAACCAAAGCCAAACAAAGAAAAAAATGTTTTTTTAAAACACTGTTGTATTATGACCCTGCAAAGCTGCCATTCAAAATATGGAAATATCATTTCTTGCAACATAATCTGAGAATCATTCTGGAATATAAAACCTCGGTGAATGTTTTTCATTTATGATCTGATATGAACTATTAGATGAACAGATTTTTTCCCCCTAATTCAAATGTAAAATTTAGCGTTTCTTTATCAGCTGTTTACCTAACAATATTTATTTTATAAACATGTTATACAGTTTGAAACCTTTCCCTCCAAATCCTGTAAAATATATATATATATTACAGGATTTGTCTAGTCTCCCTTTATTTATTTATCAGCACAAATACAACACAAATGTAACAAAGGCAACAGTAAAAATATTGGGTTTCTGTCTGGATGGTCTCTTGTGACGAGCCGATAGACAGAGAATGGAAGCAGTAGACTTCCTCCCATACTTGGGCATACCAGGGGTTGTGACACTAAATGCATACCTATTTCCCTGGCTCAGCTGATAAGGAGGAGAACCTTGTGGCTTAGTGGTTAAGACATCTGCCTAAGATGTAATACAGCACAGGTTCTAATCCCAGTAAGGGTATGGCTAGCTGATGAGAGCTAAATAGCTTGAAATGGATCTATACTAGTCTCCCTTTATTTATTTATCAGCACAAATACAACACACACACACACACACACACACACACACATATATATATATATATACATACATACGTGTACATACATACATATCCCCCAAAGAACAGAGCAAAGATAACCTGTAAGAACTCATGTCCCAAAAATACCTCTTTTGGTGTCTCGGTTTCCTTATTCCAGCGGACATGATACTAAGTGAAGCTAGAACATGTTAAATAAAGCAGCCTAGTATGAATCTGCTTGACAAAAATCTCTTTGGGCGCCATAGAGATTCCATATACATTCTTAGAATACGAAAAATATAAGAGTTCAGTGCTTTGTTTTGAATAGTGTCTCTGCCTAGAGGGAAAAATTAATGGGATACCTGCCCAGAGTCACCTTGTTGAGGTGAATGGCCATAGAATCTAAATAAAAATAAACAAGTATACACATAAACAAAGAAGATCTGGGCCAAGACAGGACCGCCTAGAGAGACATCAAGTAAACCTCACCTGATGCTTTGTGCTTTAGAATCAATAACTAATTGTTCCCCTATCCACACATATTTATGTTAATTACACATTTATTTAATCAGCTCACCCTGTATGTGTTATGGATTCCTGCTTGCCTGTTGCAAATGCTATGCTTTGTGAAATGTTTGTGTCCACCACTCTTTCTTTTCTTGGGGGGGGGTCAAGGGTGAGGGAGAAATAAACAGCTTCTCCATAGTAGCTATTTAGTAAGATGTCTTAGAGCAGTGTTTCTCAACCTTGGCAACTTGAAGATGTCTGGATTTCAACTCCCAGAATTCCCCAGCCAGCGAATGCTGGCTGGGGAATTCTGGGAGTTGAAGTCCAGACATCTTCAAGTTGCCAAGGTTGAGAAACACTGTCTTAGATGTTCAAATATTTATAATTGCTCACCATTTTTAATTATTCTGGAATTTTACCATCATGGAGAGTGGGGGGGAAAGCAGATTGTGATGGAAACTGGTAGTAAAGTTAAAACAAATTTAGCCTAGGGCCCTGTGAGAAATGATAGAAGACAGCTTGATGTAAAATATGCTGTTACTAAACAACATGAGGAAACAAAGGGGAAATTATTTTAATATGAATTCAAACCTGCCAAAAAGTTATGCTCACATTAATTTGTCCAAAACAAGACCAGGGCTATCCACAGTTAAATGACAAAATAGTTGTTCAGGCTACTATGGAAAAACATTTAGACAAAAAAATGTGTTTTTCCAAGGCCAATCCTTATTTTCAACACTACGGAAAAATGCTTGCTTTTAATGTAAGCTGAAATTCCTTATATGAGATATACAGATACATTATAAAAATATTTGAACATTGTTCATTGTATAAAATTGTTAAGAATTACAATACACAGCTCAAAAGTTTTATTTCTTTCAAAGCAGAAAGTGGCCCTTACATGGAAAAATCTACTTAAAACTACTTAAAACTATATTATGCGTAATGAACTTCTAGAAAAGCTAATGAAACTTTATTAATCTCTTTTGAGATCATATCTGTATAGTTGATTAAATTTTTAACTTAAATAAAATATACGATTTATAACAAAAATACATTTCCTTTATAGTATATTAAGCTGTGTGTGACAGTGTGTGTGTTTTCATGTGATAATAGAGATAGATAGATGATAGATAGATAGATAGGTAGGTAGGTAGGTAGGTAGGTAGGTAGGTAGGTAGGTAGATAGATAGATAGATAGATAGATAGATAGATAGATAGATAGATAGATAGATAGATAGATAGATAGATAGATGATAGATGATAGATGGATGATGGATGGATGGATGGATGGATGGATGGATGGATGGATGGATGGATGGATGGAACGAGGGAGGGAGGAATGGGTGGAGGGATGGAAGGCTGGATGGATGGAGGCATGGAGGGAAGGATGGCAGGCAGGCAGGCAGGCAGACATAAAGCTAGATAGATGGAAAGGCAAATAGATAATAGACGGACAGGCAGAAAGATTGACAGACAAATAGGCAGATAGATATAAAACAAACAAGTGAATCTCAAAGATAAATACATCCTTTGATTAGTTATGGAGTAAAACTATTACAGAAGGTAAAGGACAATTAATGCTTATTTCTATGTAAAACAATTGAATAGGTTGGTTTCAGGTACAAGAAAGCCATTTGAGTCTAGTTCGTGCTTGGCTTTCAAAAGGAAAAATGTATTCATGTTTAGACAGACTATTCTTTATTCAGTTAGAGCATTTTGTTTAGAAAAGGACTTCTCTCTCTTTTTCTTTTCTTTATATATTATGTATCAATACATTCTGCACATAGCTACAGGACATTTCCTTTAAAAATGCCATTAACTTTCATTTTTTGAAATTTTAACTTTTAACTTTCTGATAACCACTCCAACTGGTGAATGTAAAAAACAAAAATCCGATCCAATGGTATGATACATTCTTTTTTGTTTGAAACAGTGTTTAGAACAAGTGATATAACCTTAAAAAATTAGTAAAGACCATTTTCTATAACAAAAATCTGGTGAAGTTTATTACGTGCAGTTTGTGCTGTACTTTACTTGATAGAGTCGTTATTAGCAAATTAATTTAGACTTGTAGGTTTCCTAATCACTTGAGATTTGGCAGAATTAGCAAGTATAATCTTTGAATTATTATTAATGGAGGAAAATCATCAGCATTCCTTTTCCCCTGATTTAATTTTATTGGGGAAATTTGTCGAAGTGATAAAGAAAACTGAAAAAAAATGTTTTCATGCATTCATTGGAAGTTCCCCTAGGAAATCTTATTGACCTGGATTAATTTATTGCAGCATATATGCAGCAAAATAAAATCTCTGAAGCCTATATCACAAGCAGCACTTGGTATATTAATGTTGATAACTTAGCTTGGGAAACCTGGAATGTTAGAAGCAATTTCCTATATATGGAACTATTTCACTTCAGTCCTAATTTGTCCAGTATGAATGATTTCTCACAGAAAAATTATCTCTAAAAAGTGGAAATCGAACTGCTGTATCACCAGGACTCCAAACGTCATCTAAACCAATTGACTACTAAGTTAATGTATGATTGTTTCTCCTAATGCTATGAAGAAACCATACTGCATTTAGCTGTTTCTATTTAGCTGTGCTACTACAAAAATATTGTTATTAAATCACTTCAAGATTTTTTTCATCAAATTTCAGAATAAAAGTAGTAGATGGCAAGCATAAAAGGGTATTCTATGGATAGAAGCAATAAAGCCTTAATCATGTCATTCAGTAACACATGAATGTAAACCAAATATATTTGGATTTCTTTTTCCCAACTTTTTTGCATTTAAAGGAAAAAGTAGAAAAAATTAACCTTAAATATAATTATGCAGTAACTTTTAGGACTAGAAGAAACCTGTGTGTGTACTTTGTGTGTGTGTCTCTGTGTGTGTGTGTTTTATGTGTATTGCTGTATGTATATTACCTTTGTGTCTACAAATTATAATTTCTTTGACTTACGTTCTTGAATTACCATTCAATTGCCATTATGGGAATAATGTTAAGTTTCCATCATTATGTTATTGCCAATTCCACATCACAAAAAAGAATAGAGCAATGTATTAAAGTGCTGCAAAGGTTCCAAGTAGATACACTATAAAATCACAGGAGTTATTTTCTTGTGTAAATAAAAAAAACAGAAACCTGGGCAATTAGTCACCAATTATTTTGGTAAAATTGCAACACAAACTATTAGATCTGCTGTGTGGACTTCCATGTGCAAATCTAGAGGTGACCAAAGTAAAGCATTCCAAAAGCAAATCAATAGTTTGGGATAACTGGCATTGAGGAAAGACTAAGCTTATGGTGAACCATGGCCTAACTATTGATTGATGCTTGGTGCTCTATACCAATAATATTTTCTGTTATCTAAGTCAGGTCATTTAGATGTTTTAGTTTGGGTCCATTCCAATGATTTCCTTTTATGCAGGATTCAGATCACTATCTTTAAGAAGGCTGAAAGTGAAAGTTTTGTTTAGCCGACAGCAAGACATTCAATTTTTCATGTGTTTTTTTATATACACAAATATGAGTATAAAGATACAGTATACGTCATTACTTGTCATTATTGGTTCCAGGAGGTACAATGAGTACCAAAAATGATGAGTACCAAAGAAAATTTTCCCATAAGGAATAAAGTAGTGTGTCACAAGGCAGCCAACATCAACAAGTTGTAGTTTGTGCATTGAGTACAAACAAACGATGAGTATCAGGACAATTTTTTTTGCATCAAAATACATTGAGTACCAAATTCCATGAGTTTCAAAGCAGTTGAAACAATAGGTGAATACAAGAAGGTCTAGTTATTTAAAAGGTGTCAAAATTCTTTTGCAGAAACTTTAAAATTTAAAAGTAGGCTTCATGCATCTAGAGAAATAACACTTTCAATTAAAATATTATGTTATTTTTTTATTTCATATTATGGCAAAATGATGGCCATGTAAATGAGAAATAGTTTGATCATAATACCATGTTTTAGCAATAGCAATAGCAGTTAGACTTATATACCGCTTCATAGGGCTTTCAGGCCTCTCTCAGCGGTTTACAGAGTCAGCATATCGCCCCCACAGTCTGGGTCCTCATTTCACCCACCTCGGAAAGATGGAAGGCTGAGTCAACCTTGAGCCGGTGAGATTTGAACCGCTGAACTGCAGATAACATTCAGCTGAAGTGGCCTGCAGTACTGCACCCTAACCACTGCGCCACCTTGGCTCTCACGTTTTCCCAAAAATACAGCCTACCCCAAAAGTAAGTCCTGGCTTCATTTTTTTACACGTGCACCCAATATAAACCCTACCCCCAAAATAGGTCCCAACTTACTCCAGGGTGCACGGCTAAAAATTAAAGTGGGGTGGGGAATGGGGAGTGGAGCTGCCCTACTATTTTCCTTCAAACAGTTGCAGCCAGGCCGAGCCCACCCCAATACCTGCCTTGCTGGCCCATTTCTTCTGCAGCTGGCAAGGCTTTCCTGATCGATCCAGTGCTCTGTTATAGGCTACAGAGGCCTTCAAGATAGCCTTGTTGGTCACAGAAGAAGTTCCTGAAGGCCTCTGATAGTGAAAAGGAGGCCAGGGGTGACGCGAGCAAGTGAGGTGAGTCAGTGGATGACATCCCCCCTCTGAAAATAAGACCTGGTGCCTTTTTTGGCGGCAATAAGACAAGGTCTTATTTTTGGGAAAACACAGGTAATTTAGTTTTTTTATAAAGATTTTGATAAACTGATTTCCAGTGATGATTTAATACAACATGTAAAATCATAACTGATATATATCCCCAAAATATCTTATGGGAAGTTTAGATCAGATATCATGCACATGAGATGATCTGGAGCTTCAAAAATGCCATTTATAGTACCTTAGCATAAAATAGCTATATCAATACACATTATCAATTTCTATTTCTTTTTAAAGATTCTTTTCTATCAGCACACACACACACAGAGAGAGAGAGAGACAGACAGAGAGAGAGACAGAGAGAGAGACAGAGAGAGAGAGGGAGGGAGAAAGAAAGAAAGAAAGAAAGAAAGAAAGAAAGAAAGAAAGAAAGAAAGAAAAAGTCACAATTTCATACATGCAAATCTCTTTATCTCTCTATAGTGTAAATCAGATATCAGGAACAAAAAAACATTTTCAGAGATCAGAAACCACATTCCACTATGTGGACACATTCCTGTGTTGAGATGCTATAGTAAAGCATAATTATTGCTGTTCAGATGAAGACTTCTGTTCCTATGGAATTTGCATCTCTCCCCACCCCACAAATGTAGACTTATACTGATTTTCCCCTCCTCCTGCACTAAATCTTTTCTATTTGCTGTAGCTCAGTAAATATTTCTTTTTCCCCTAGAAACTTAATCTCTCTTTCTCAACATCACTCATTTCTGTCCTGACATTAAATAACTTGCAACACTTTGAAAATCAGTTCTCTAATTGAATTTGTGGACTCAAAATGGGTTTCTGTAAATTATTCACTTCCTCGTTGTGAATTCCTTGGATCAGAGTTTTAAATATAACAACTTTCCTTTACGTGTTCCTGGATGAACACACTCAGAGCTTATGCAGAGAACTATTGTCCTAAACCATGACTACATTTTTTCTGATTTAAACATCATTTAAATATTTGGGATCGGACTTTGCTGCGGGTTCCCCAAAAGCTTTGAATTTATAGAACTACTGTTTTTTTTTCACCCATTAGACACTGCCTGAATCGGAATCCTTTTGCCCCCCCAAAGGATCTGCTGGCTTAAGGGAAGGGAAATAGGTTTCTGTAACTCTTTATCTACTTTCTGTTACCTGTCTGCGCAAAGGAATGCGCTTTGTCAGTTTGTGTACCGCAGGTTGACTGCTGAAGTCTGATTTCTTGGTTGTAGATCTCATGCGACACACGAAAACGGCCACCACCATACAAATAATGATGAAGACTCCAGAGCAGTAGATGGAAATCTCCACGTAGTCCGGATATGTTGGGTAAGGTTTGTTTGTGACTGAAGCTACAGTGCAGGTGTGAAGGGGGAACAGGTGGGACAACAAATTAGGAGGCAGAAAAACATCAAGCTGAAGAGAAAAGAACAAGCACATAGGTGGACCGCAAGTACAGGTAGTCCTCAACTTACAACGGTTCATTCAGTGACCATTCAAAGTTACGACAGCATTGGAAAAAGTGACTTATAACCATTTTTCAAAGCTACGACCTATGAAGCATCCCCACAATCACGTGATCAGCATTCAGATGCTTGGTAACTGGTTCATATTTATGACCGTTGCGGTGTCCCAAGGTCACATGATCACCTTTCGCGACCGTCTGAGAAGCAAAATCAACGGGGAAGCCAGATTCATTTGTTACTAGCTTAACAACCAAAGTGATTCACTTAGCAACTGAGGTAAGAAAGGTCATAAAATGTGGCAAAACTCACTTAACAAACATCTCGCTTAACAACATAAATTTTGGGCTCAACTGTGGTTGTAAGTCGAGAACTGCCTGTACTGCTGAACCAAGTTTATAAGACACCAAATGCCTAATATTTTCATAGTTAAAGGAGAGGATATTTTAATGTTTTAGTGCTTAGCACATCTAATATTTTAGAATGTGACTGAATCTACTTTTTCTTTATTAAATGACTCTTTCAAGGTAACTTGTGAATATGATCACTGCCGGGGTTATTAGCCAGCCTATTTATCTTTGAAAGTAAGACTACATATTATTGGAATTATGCGAGTGATCACCTTTTTCTTCTTACTCTATTTTTCTTTTTTTTAAAGCCAAGGTTCTTTAGATAGGAAAACAGGCACATAATTCATTCCAGATGAATCAACATTTATCCCAAACTCCCAGAACTTGGCCTGCAGCAAATGACAGGTTTAGTAAAATAATTTTAAGGAACGTTGTAGTTAACTCTGTGGGCCACCTGAACATACAAGGAAAGCCAAACAAGAACTGAAAGCTAGTGGAAAAGCAAGGCTTATGAGAGAACAAAGCATAACAAAGATTAGTCATCAGCTACCTTGGACTTCTGTACTTCTACTGAAGTTGGCAGGAACTAAATACATCAAGTATTTTCAATTAGGTTTTCTCATTCATGAATACTGCCAAATTTTGTTAAATACCAAACATTCATCAATTTTATCTTCCTATCTATCTCATATGGGAGTAAGTCCAGTGAACAAGGTGATATATATTTCTAAGAGATAAGCATAGGATCAGGGCATTTAACGTCAGAAGGAACCGAGATGTACGTTTTAGATCCTTCGAAAACTATAGCTATTAAAGCATTGCCATCCAATGTCTTAGAGCAATGTTATTCACTTTAATGACATTTAAGAGGATGTTAAGGTAAAGGTAAGGTTCCCCTCGCACTTATGTGCTAGTGGTTCCCGACTCTAGGGGGCGATGCTCATCTCCGTTTCAAAGCCGAAGAGCCAGCACTGTCCAAAGATGTCTCCTTGATCATGTGGCCGGCATGATTAAACACTGAAGGCGCACAGAATGCTGTTACCTTTCCACCAAAAGTTGTCCCTATTCTTTTACTTGCAATTTTACATGCTTTCGAATTGCTAGGTTGGCAGAAGCTGGGACAAGTAACGGGAGCGCACTCTGTTACGCAGTGCTAGGGATTCGAACCACCGAACTGCTGACCTTTCTGATCGACAAGTTCAGTATCTTAGCCACTGAGCCACCTTTCAGAGGATGTTAAGAGCACCTAAAACTCTTATATCCAAACATTTTGGCAGAGCAACTCATGAAATAGGTCTTTTTAAGGCCAACAGGAAACAAATTATTTTTAATAATTACTTTTTTTTAAAAAACGTAACTTTTCTCCCCAAGGCTTCTATTTTCTATAATTATTACAAGAACTATCTACTGTCCTACCTGAATAATGATAAGACTATACCTTGAAAATGGTAGCCTAATTAGTTGGATATATTTGCCCTAGTAACAAATGCAGGAAGTTTAAAGCTTTTATATTTGTAATGATTGACAATTTCAAAAAAATGATTTTAGCACTTCCTTCCATAACTCAATCTTTGAATTATGCCTAGATACAAATTAGCTTCAGCATAAATACACTCACATATCTAGGTAGGCAAGTACGGTATATAAGTAAGCTTATCAAGGGGATATTTTGCTCATATTAGATCTAGTCGTAAAGTGGCACTGGACAATTACAATTCTAGTTTATAGTTACCATCTACCCATGTTTATTTTGCAGATCAACATTTTCCAAACAGGTATATTTGAGATGTGTTGAATAGCAAACTTTAAATATTCCCAGCGATATAGCCACACTTCTAGGGGATGGCCAATTTTATATCCAATTGTTTTGGGTAGTGTAATGATTTGCTGACATCCATGTGATTAAAATAAATTATGCAAGATTAAAATAATTATGACAAACAGTATCCTAGCCTGCAGTGACTTTTGGGTTTATAACTTTTTGGATATCTTTTTTTTCCCTCACTTTTTATTTGCTTCTGTGAAAAATGCACTATTAGGAATATCAGTTTATGTTATGTGTACCTAATCGTTTTATTTCAGTATTAAAACAGTAGTAATTCAACAAGTATAGTTGGTCAGTATAAAAGCTAATCTTCCATATCATGTGATGTTAATACTCCTTCACATAAATTGATTAAGTTGTGCTTTAGCAATTGTAAATAGGGAAGTAAATTAGTAAACAGAAGCAACAGCCATTTAAATCATAACCACCTGTTTATTGATGGATGCAGCTTGGAGCTTCAAAAGGTAATAAGTTAAAAATATAGTAATGTGGGTTTTCTTACATTAACAGGAAAGAAAAACCTTGAGAAAAATCTACAGCCATGTACAGCACAAGTATAAACTATATGCTTTAGCAATACATACATGCAGGAATCTTTATATAAAACTTTAAACAGAAAGACACAAACACACAGAGAGGCAAATTATTAACTGCAACTTTCAACAACTTAATGTACATTTCTCTAACAATAACAACGTATGGAAATAGGTTAAAGGGTTACAAAGCAAGCAGTTTTTATTCATCTAGATGTCCACTATTTTCTAATTGACATTTTCAGCTAGAAAAGCGAATTACGGTGCACTTCTGCTCAAAACAGAAGCAGCAGCATCGCAAGCAAGACAAGACACATTTTGCAAACAAGCAAATTATAGATAGTCCTCGACTTACAACAGTTCATTTAGTGGCCATTCAATGGCACTGAAAAGATAGACTTTTTCCACACTTATGACCACTGCAGTATCCCAATGGTCATGTCATTTATATTCAGATGTTTGACAACTGACTCATATTTATGACGGTTGCAGTGTTAAGGAGTCATTTTATGACCTTCTGACAAAGTCAACGGAGAACCCAGATTTACTTAACAACCATGTTTCTAATTTAACAACTGCAATTATTCACTTAACTTAAGAAAAGTCATAAAATGGAACAAATTCACTTAACAACATAAATTTTGGGCTTAAGTTGAGGACTACCAGTAGTAGCCCGTTTGCCTGGAGCATGCAGCAATTAAAGAGTACACCAAATTGATTGTAAAGTTATAGAAACACCGCTTCTGTATTCCCTCAGCAAGTTCTCATGGACATATATCCCAATTTGTTGGCATTAATAGCTTTTCAAAAGCGCTCCCTCAAATTCCCCCTCTGATTTGCTTTTAAAGTCTAACCTTCCCAGAGAAACATAAACTGGAAAAGTTCATGATTTTTTAAAGTTCTTCCTTTTTTTTAATGGGAACTTGGGTAAAACGGTTCGAAATATTCAAATGAATTCCAAAACCATCCCAGTCTATAATTTTGGACAGTCTTTGAAAAGCCCTTATTGAGACAGAAGCCATGTTATTTAGTAGCAATCAACAATGAAGCAGGAAACCATGGAAGATAGCAGTATATACCTGGCAGGACGGTCAACCATGCAGAATGAAAGGATATCCCAATAGAATTACCCGCCAAGCATGTATATTCCCCAGCATCCTCAAAAGTTACATTCCGTATATAGAGAACCTCAATTTCTTTGTCCGTGGTGTTTACACCGGCAGCCTAGGAGAAAAATGAAGGCAAGAGAAAAGCTAGACATTTTAGGAAATTGTTGTGGATGGGAAATGGGACCACGGGAACTTGGCACTTCCGGGGAAGCAAAATTTCACCGCCGTGGGGGAGATCCCATCCACAAATCCTCAACCAAAAGGCAATTACCAACAGATCCCAGCGCACCTTAAGAGAGGAATAAATCATGAATACCCTTCACCAAAACCTATACTCACCACCTAAATATGCATGCAGTCAAACAAACATGGAAAAATCCGACCACAAACTGTTTTGAGTTTTTAAAAATGACACAGAAACGTAAAATCCACAAAAGAAAAATCTTTTTTTTAAAAAAGATTCTCCTTCAAATTAAAGAGGAATATCAGAGACATAGATGGAAGAGTTGAAAACTAAGAGATAAAAAAGGAAGTATGTTCATTATAATTTTGATAGAGGTTAAAGACTTATTTTTAAAAAGACCTCTCAGGCAAAATCATGAAATGTTATGGTAGTAGATAACAGAAAACAGAACAACTATGTGTCAAATAGAGATGAGAAGTCAATCTAAGATTGTTTGGTGTGCCTACACTACATCCACTATTTTTCAGGGTTTCTGTTTCTGTCGGGAGCAGGTCAGAAAAACTTGACACTATTATAGTAAACATGTACAGATCAGTGCTCCCTAAAATGATCTTATTGGTATGGACACCAAGTACAGTGAGATACAAGGCCATTTTTCATACTAAATCTACTCTATTGTTCCACATTTCAAGGTAAACAATAGGATTGTTCAAAGGGCAAAATAAAGAATCTCAAATTAAACAATGTTCTAAAACAATCTACATGGTAGCTTTACTGTTCTATTGTTTACACAATCAATGGAATTAACAATAGAGGATTCATGTTCATTGACCATCAGAGCAGAATGCTTTTACATAAGCTACCAAGACTGTCACTTTATTAACAAGAGCCACATGATAATATATAGCTTTGTGCAGCTCAAGTATTTAAATAATGTGATAATAAAGAATATAGTCAGCACTAGATTTCCAGGAAAATAGTTTATTTTGAACTGAATCTACAGGAATTCAGATTTGGTCTGATACCACGGAGAAAAAGTCCAGAATATGCTACCCACAAGATTACTTTTCTTAAGTTTATCCCAAATACTAGTTGTGACTAATGGTATAGCTATAGTCACCACCAGAGGTGGGTTCCTACCAGTTCGCACCTATTCGGTAGAACCGTTTCGTCAAATCTACCGAACTGGTTAAAAGAGGTTCCACCAGTGGACCCGGAAAGCAGGCCACTCCTACAGGAGAGGTTCCAAAAAATTTTGAAACCCACCACTGGCAAGGATCTTGTAACTTGACAGCTTTAAGACTTGCATGTTTCAATGCCAGAGTTTCTGAATAGCTACTTGGACCGACCTAAATACTAATTCATAATTTCATATCTGGTCACATGGGCGGCAAGCCACTCCCATCTGGTCACATGGGTGGCAAGCCACTCCCACAAAGGAGGCAACACCCACAGAGTAGGTTCCAACAAACCCACCACTGGTCACTACATATTCTTAGAAAAGAGAAAGGACAAACCTGAAAAAATGGGAAATATGTAAGAGATTCATGAGGATAAAATAGGTTTGTGTTTATAATGTTGCTTTACAAAGAAAAATTCCAAGAGCAAAACCAAGAAAATAAATAATGAAAGAAATCTGAAGGGCTGCTTCCTGAAACAAAGTTCTGTCCCTTTAAAATAAAGGACATATGGACTCTGTAAATATTGGGGTGTGCTAGATATAAAGTGAAGAATGAAACCAAGGGAAAGTCAGAGGTTAAAGTCGTTCAGAGTATACTGAGAAAGATATATAGACAAATATATTTGAATGCTTGAAAGAAAAATACAGAAGCAGCTAATTAAAAAGACATGTATACTGTTTGTGGGAATTTTTCCATGGCTACTGGAGGGAAACCAGTTGCATCTTCAAGACAGGATTATAAATGCACCAAGGTCATAGAGTTATCCTAGAAGTTGCCTGAAGAATCCCAAAGCACCACTTTTTCCAGCTTCTACATCCACCTTTCTTGAACAGACATTTTTTTACCTTTATCTGGCTGAACCACAAGCCAGGCAGACTGGTTGGCCTCCCCTATATAATTGGAGACCTTACAAATATATTCTCCAGCATCCTCCTCTGTCACATTGTACAGTTTCAGCACTTCAGCATTGGAACTATTTATCCCCGAATGCTAGAATAGACCAATAACACAGGATAACAATGTAACTGCTACCCCAAATGTAGACACCACCATGGTCCCGCCACCAAAATACTGAAGATGTCTTCAAATAGCATATGAGTAGATAAATAATATAGTTATTTTATTTTATTTTTTAAAAAAAAACAAGAATAGAATGGAAAAACTCCTGAGTAGACCAACTGTTGAGTGGTGCCAACTCCTTAGATTCCGGGCTCTTATTATTTCATAGCAGAACAATATTTTGTAAGGAAATCAGTGGCTGCCAACTTGAAAGTTCATTGCCCAGTAGAAATTTCATAACAAGGTGGTGAAAAATTGACACTTCAGCATCACTGACATTCAGTAAAACCAGCACAGCCAACATTCTTTGGCATCAAATATAACCATTTCAGAAGGCCACTTGGTGTTCCCCTAGGCTTGAATATTAAAAGCAGAGCATAGTTTTCTTTATTTATTTGTATATTCTTTGCAAAAAATAATAATCCATCGTAAGTAATATTAAGAAAAGTATATGACAATTCTCTTAATAAATCATGAAATCTGAAAAATGAATCATTTTGCTAGTAAATAAAAGGATTTCTAGAGCAGTGTTTCTCAACCTCGACAACTTTAAGTTGTGTGGACTTTCAACTTCCAAAAGTCCCTAGCCAATGTGTCTGTCCATACGTCTTAAAGTTGCTGAGGTTGAAAAAGAGTGTTGTGTAGAGAACAAATTGCCAAACAAATGTTTGCTTTTGTTTCTGCCAACAATAGACAGTATTCTATTCTAATAGACCTGATGACATCGGACAGTAACTCCCGTGAGTGCCAGCTCATTTTCGCACAGAAAAAATGAAAAAAGTTCTAGTTTATTCAAATGAATTTGATCCCTTAGTTCCATTTCACAATAACATTTGTAAAATAATCACTTATTGTCTCAAAAATGTACAATAATGATAACAATAGTAAACTTACCTTTAAAACTTCCAAATGTGGTAGTCCATCTGGTCCATATTTGCTTCCATTCTTTTCTACGTGTTTTATCCATTGGATATGAGGCTGGGCATCACTATAAACTTTGCAGACAAACTCAGCATCACTCCCAACAACTGCAGAGGTATTGGCTGGTAAACCAGCTTGGAGGATAGGCCTGTGTGGTGATCGTTCTATCAAGAGAGGGATGGGTGGGGGAGAGATACAAAAGACAGAATATAAGCATATAAAGATGCAGAATTAATCAATGTCGCCTAAATAAGTGTGGGTGAACATGAGACAACTTTTGGCTGGCTTAATATCACAACCAAACAGAGCAAAAGCTATACTTTCAAGAAGATTTTAAAAATTACAGCTGGACGACTATTGAAACATTATCCTTAAAGGAGCAAAGAGAGAAATTTCACAAGGAAATATAGAGCAAAGTTTTATAGCAAAATTCATCAATTACCACTTTTTAAGTGACCGAGACTTGATTTAATGCCCTTTACCAGTGAGATGATGTATTTACCACTTATTAAATAAAAATTGAAGATTTTAATATGCATTAAGTAGTATTTAACTTATATTCTACATTTGAAATCAATGCAGACATTGAGATAAATGCATCAATACAACATGCAAAATGATGGATGGATGGATGGATGGATGGATGGATGGATGGATGGATGGATGGAAGGAAGGAAGGAAGGAAGGAAGGAAGGAAGGAAGGAAGGAAGGAAGGAAGGAAGGAAGATTAATGTTAATATGTTAATAGTTCTAAGCTAAATAAGATGGTAATCACTTAATGGTAATCAACATTACTGCTGAGTATAGAGTAGACAAGTATAGTATCATTTCAAATCTATCATAGTAAAACAAAATTATCTGTATAGTCCATGATAGCTTTATTCAATCTGGAATAATTCTCATAGAATTTTGCATGTTTCAGTTTCAGATCTAGAAGACATCATTTTATGGAAACCTTTTCTTTTTTCTATTTCTTGTTATTTTTTAGTTATAATCCTTGATACATCATTTCAATACAGTGATGTTTATAAATATTAATTGGAGATTATTAACATTCCATTATTTTATTTATTTCTTAAGTTTATATTTAGATCATTCGGATTATTGAACATGGAGAAAAATGTTCTATCAATATTAATTACAAATTAGAATGTAAATATTACAAGCATAAAATTGACTTAAAGTTGAGTTTAACAGTTAAAACTGCTGCAAAATGTATCAAAATATTTTATAAACACACACACACACACACAGACGCACATAGACAAAATGTAACAAGGATCAAAATGCTCAAAAATAAGAATTCATTTTTTACGATTTAAACGATGTCAGTTTAGAAAAATCTTTTCTAAGAATCTTAAACTGCTTTCCCAAGACAGCTGCACAAAAGTCATTACATGCCCTAACTTACTGTACAATACAATCTTCTAAGTTCACAGCCGACTGCTATTATTATGAAAAACAAATATTATTATTATTACTTCTTTGTGGTATTATCAGGCCAACATATGGTTTTGCAAATCTCAAAACACATGACATCATTCTGTGGTTTGGAGCTACAAAGTCTTGGTACCCAGAGTAAAAGGAATAGATTATTCACACCCATCTAGTGTCACAACATGATCTACGTTGGTTTTCTTCCAAGAAACTTTTTTGGGGCAACACCAAACTGGCTCTTTTGAATCTAAAATTCTTTCTTTCTCTCTCTCTCTCTCTCTCTCTCTCTCTTTCTTTCTTTCTTTCTTTCTTTCTTTCTTTCTTTCTTTCTTTCTTTTTCCTTTTCTTTCTTTCCTTGCTTCTTTCCTTGCTTAGCAACAAAAATTTGGGGCTCAATTGTTGTCATCTATAGTCAAAACAACATGAGGACATTCTTGTTCATTGGAAAGGAAATAATTCCATTTATATTTAATTCTCTAAATACTCAGCAGAATATATATATATATATATATATATATATATATATATATATATATATATATATATATATATATATATATATATATATATATATATATATATATATATATATATATATATATATATAATTTATTTGTGCTGATAAATAAATAAAGGGAGACTAGTATAGATCTATTTCAAGCTATTTAGCTCTCGTCAGCTAGCCATACCCTTACTGGGATTTACCCTTACTGGGATTTGAACCTGGGCTATATTACATACTAGGCAGACATCTTAGCCATTAGGCCACAGGCTCTTATCCGTTATCAGCGAAGCCAGGGTGAAAGGTATCTATTAGATTTTTACAACCCCTGGTAAGCCCCAATTATGGGAGGAAGCTAACTGCTAGTGTGCGTGTGTGTGTGTGTGTATGTGTGTGTGTGTGTGTGTTTGTATGTATGTATGTATGTATGTATGTATGTATGTATATATATATATATATATATATATATATATATATATATATATATATATATATATATATATATATATATATAATGTTTTTTTATTTGTGCTAATAAATAAATAAAGGGAGACTTTATTTATATATATTTATATTTATATTTATATTTATATTTATATTTATATTTATATTTATATTTATATTTATATTTATATTTATATTTATATTTATATTTATATTTATATTTATATTTATATTTATATTTATATTTATATTTATATTTATATTTATATTTATATTTATATTTATATTTATATTTATATTTATATTTATATGTATGTATGTATGTATGTAAATTTACCAGGGATTTTTTTTATGGAAACAATTATCCTTAAAACTTTGGACTAAGAGGTACACCTCATAATATAAAGATGAAATTGTAACATTCTTACTCACAATAAAAGATTCCTTCCTAGTTTTTCTAAAACTCTGATTGTGGCACTCTATAAAAATTAAAGTATTTAAGTTATTAATGGTACAAGTATTTAACAGAAAAATTAAATAGTGTCCAAATGCCAAATGTCGTACAATCTTTGGTGGGGTTCCTCAAAAGTAGAATACCGCATTTAAATAGCAAGCAACGGCGCTGCCAAACAATGAAATCTTTCATATGGCGGCCCCGTCACAAATGCCTCCCGGGAATATATTTGCTGATACAGCAATAACACTGCAGTACAAAGCAGCTGTCTTCTTTAACTTGTGCCCCTTGCAAAGCTTGTTTTTAAATGATTTCACAGCTATATGTGGAATTGTGTTTAGGTCTTAACTCCGTGGAAGCAGAATTTCATGCCGGGCACTGATACTTGAAAGAATCTCTATTAAAAATTAAGCTCAGTTCTTGCCCTCAAGGATTCAAAGGCAAATCCTAAAGCCCATAAGCATTGAGTGTGAAATCTCGGGAAAGAAGGCAGGAGTAGGGAATGGAAAACAAGAACAGATCCTGCTGTTTCGTACGTAATGTAATAATGTGTTTTGTATCTGTTGGCTTCCAAGACAGACTGAATTTGTTTAGAGAAAGGACTAAGGAAGCATTAAAAGATGCTGCACAAAACATTTCATTCTTCTTTGCAACGTTTCTGCCTTTCTTAATGTATTTTAAACATGTATATCCTGCCTATCAACATGCTGTCCTAATCACCAAGTAGTTTTAATAATATCTGTAGAATACAATGGGGGGGGGGGGGTAGAGAAAATCAAAACCATTTAAGGATGAGGGATCAAACCAGAAACCAGTCAGGAAACAATCCTTTAGCAATTATAATTGAGGCTGACATTTGATCAATAAGCAAAACGGTCACTACTAACTCTGGCTGTGCTTAGGATTTTACTTCAGGCCTGCAAGGATCATAAATGCAAGTCATAAAGTTACTTTTTTCATCATTGTAATGACTGTGAAGAGTCTCTAAATTGGCAGTTGCTAAATAAGAACTCCCTTTAGGTTCAAAACAGGAGTCAAATCGGACGATTCCTGCATGAAATGATACACGAGAAGACCTCCCAGATCTACTTCCACTGTTGGCTTGGAACAAATACCAGAAATAAAACGGCATCCTTCCAAATTTCACACTTATGATTCATGTTTTACCTTTCTAATGTTCTGCTTCATCAGCTGTAGAAGTAGATGGTATAAAAACAGAGTGGAAATTGAGGTGTAAGATATACATTACTATTTTTACAGCGGTGGAAATAATGTATAAAATTTCCCATCTTTTATAAATAAGATACAATTTCATAACTATTATCCTTCTTTGGTTAGAAAAACAACAAGCCTGACACTTCTTTAACAGAATTCCACCTTCCCCAAAAAATATTACAATTGTCTACAGTACAAAAATGAAACCTTGGAGAACATTATTTGAAGTGTTCTTAGAAAGTCAGCAGGCCTCATGTTTCATTTACCCACATCAGGATTTGATTGTTTTAGTGACCTTACTTCTTGCCCTCAAATAAAGAAGAAAAATAAAGAAAGAGGAGGGGGGATTTCCCCATATCTTAAGGATACCCTCCCCAATCTTTGTATTAAGTTTGATACAGTCTTAACTTTAAGTTCCATATACCAATGCAACTGAAATATTACAGCTGATCTAATTTGGAGTTCAAAACTGTATTAATCACAGAAATATTTACATAAATGAAACACTGGGTGTGCATGGCTGAAAGCAGAGGTGGGTTCCTACCAGTTCGCACCTATTCGGTAGAACCGGTTCATCAAATCTATCAAACCGGTTAGAAGAGGTTCCACCAGTGGACCTGGAAAGCAGGCCACACCTACAGAAGAGGTTCCAAATTTTTTTGAAACCCACCACTGGTCCTTGGATATGATTATTCTACACTATCATGCTCATATGTATAAAACTCAGTGCCTCTGTGAAAGGTAAGGATGACTACTGCGTTTGTGGTGCAATCAGAACATTGCGTGTGTTGAAGTTGTTTTAACGCAAACCAAAGATGCCTTTTAAAAAACAAGTTTACATCCTATTCTTATGCATGCCAGTGCTGTGTGTGAGGTAATTTAAGGTGGTTCTGACAAGTGTCGTCGACATCTTCATATCCGGTCACATGGGCGGCAAGCCACTCCCATCCGGTCACATGGGCAGCAAACCACTCCCACAAAGGAGGCCACACCCACAGAGTAGGTTCGAACAATTTTTGAAACCCACCACTGGCTGAAAGTAAACACAAACCTTTAGCATGCAAATTATTAAGCTTTTCCAAATATTCATCTAACAGTAAATAACTCCAATCATCTGACAAAATAATAACTTTTAGACTACAGTATATTTCATGCTCACATGCTACAATACAAGAAGTGTCAGGTTTTCTGCATAACGTTCCCATATGTAGGTTTACTTAGCTATCATCAAGCATTAAGAGCACTTGATAACATGGTAACATGACAACAAATTATAATGACCAACATGAAACAAATCAACACTAATTAGATATGGTTTGTTTAAAAAGGGGGACAAAGTATGTTTGCTGTTATTTCTTTGATGTTACCATAGATATTCGGATGATTTTCAATATGCCATGAAAGCATGGACATCATAGAATGACTGGCTCCTAGCAAAACCTCTTGGCCACATACAATGTCAAGGTCAGGAAATCAGGATTCTAGGAAGTTCAAATGAATATAGGTTTACTATATGCTAAAGTTGTCTGCAAGAATCTGAACTACTAACAATCAAAGCAAATTGGCAGCAGATAAGAATAAACTTATCTACAGAATTCAAGATGACTGGACTTCGATCTCTTGTGGCAATGAAGGGGCTCAAGACTGATGACATGTTTGACCCCCTCACTCGGGCTCAGCCTGGTCAACTGCTACATACAATTCAATTGGATTGAATGAGTGGTTATATAAATTGAACATTCAGGATACATTAGAAAAAGATAGAGACAAGAGAATTTCTCAACATAAGAAGGGACCCTTTCAAAGCAAGGATTCTAAGCACGCACAGGAATTCCGTGAACACCAAGCACACAGACACACAAACACACATACACAATGCATACATGATCTTCTCACACATTTCAAAAAGATAGCAAAGATCTGTGGTAGCTCTATGATAGTGGTATGCCAGGCAAATCACTACACACATTCTTTCAATGTGTACAGGTAGTTTCTTAACTTGTTCCCACATAAGTGTTTTTCTTCCTTGGGTTTCCCATAGAGTTTTGGAAAGTTTTCACACATAAGCAACACATTCCTGATTTTAGTACAGAAAAGTCTGCACTGTATATCACTAGTATGCCATATGACTAGTCTTCCAGCACATTTTTATTTAAGACATAGACTTGATGTTTACCCATGTTTAATACTTTCTCTTTTGCCTTTGTGAATGATATCCCACCATCATCTCTTCTAATAAAGAAAATTGCTATTTGGTGGTGTTTTGAAAATGAGTAGCAGCAAAATGCAATATACAAACTAAAATGTCATACTTCTTCTAATTAAATTATGGATATAATCTAGCATTCACTGATTAATACAGTGGTACTTATGAGAACTGGCATATATTAAAAAAACTGTGATAGAATCAGTGGTCTCTGTTTAAGTAAGGAAGATGATAGATTTTCAATGCTGGATAATCATTGTTATATGATTAGAATAAATTTTACATTTTCTTTTATTTATTACTAGATGATTCTTGACTATCACAACATCTGTATATGAACATTTTTATAATCCTAAAAATAGCCATAGGATAAAAACCTTTGCTTTAGTTGGTAGTGATGCATATTTGCCAATAATCCAAAATTCTCAAGATGCTTGTATCTTTATGTATCATTAAAACAGAGACTGCTTTGGTAGTAAATAAATATAAGCAATACATCCATGCTAATAAAATATCCTTGGGGCTGTATCAGGAAATAAATGTAAAATCAGTAAGACAGGCTTTAATTTTACATAATATAAGTCTAAAATATTTCCAACATAAATACTGTATAAGTAATGAAGGTTTTGGCTTTATTCTGTACAAAAATAGTATAGTATAGTATAGTATAGTATAGTATAGTATAGTATAGTATAGTATAGTATAGTATAGTATAGTATAGTATAGTATAGTATAGTATAGTATAGTATAGTATAGTATAGTATAGTATAGTATAGTATAGTATAGTAAAATAAAATTTAAATCATTTTTCAACTCATATTCTGAGACCCATATCATGAGTCAAAATATTAAAGGTGAAATGTTATTTGCCATACATGGTAATCAGTTTACATCCTTAAAACATATTTTTCTTGTTACGGCAAGAAAATAGGAGTTACCGTAAATTCCTACTAAATTGCAGACCAAGGGGCAATTCCAAACATTTTTAATAGCTTTTAAGAATCATGTACTATATCTGTACTTTAAGCAACCGGACACCTTTTCTAGACGGCAGCAAAGAATGATCAAAGTTACTTCAGCGATATCTGGTATGCCAAATATTGTGAAAAGACTGAGGTATACAAAACCTCTTAAGATAGAATAGCAAAAGATCTCAACTATTAACCTTTCAGGTCATATATCTCAAGGTCCTTCTTACTAACAGGGGAAAGAAGAAACTAAGTTAAAATATACAGCTAAGGCTGGTTCCTTGCATTCTTATCTCATAATTTTAAGGGAAGAAACCCTGGACAAGAATTGATAGAGAATTTATTAATTTGCAACATGAGCTTTCCCCAGAAAAAGGGAAGCTCCCTTTTTCATGGAATCATGAAATATGATTTCTTCAACAAGGAGCTTAAACTCTGTAAAAATCTTTGACAATTAATTGAGCATTCTGTCCACATTACTTAAAAGGTGGATTAAATGTGGTGAATACCTTCTGTCCACATTACTTAAAAGGTGAATTAAATGTGGTGAATCATGGCACTAAATCATGGTTTGCTTAACCATACATTTATTAAATTAATTTCAATTGCATGGCCCAAAGCATGATTTGGCTTACTAAAAAAAAAAAGAGAGACCTAGGTAGGACCTTTTCCAACTAACAATTTTTAGTTGAGGTACAGCTCACTTCATCAGATGTCTGGTTGATTTACTCAAGTGATATGGTAATCAAATTATATTTTGATTTGATATATGAATTAGTATGCTACTTATCTAGAGAAAAAATACTGTTCCCATACAGTGAAGATTGACAGATTTTATAGCAACAACTGCTTGAGAGCCGAGGTGGCGCAGTGGTTAAATGCAGCACTGCAGGGTACTTCAGCTGACTGCTATCTGCAGTTCGGCGGTTCAAATCTCACCGGCTCAAGGTTGACTCAGCCTTCCATCCTTCCGAGGTGGGTGAAATGAGGACCCAGACTGTGGGCGCAATATGCTGTAAACCGCGTAGAGAGGGCTGAAAGCCCTATGAAGCGGTATATAAGTCTAACTGCTATTGCTACTTGGTATACTTTATAACAAAAGATAATAAAAACAAATTTTCAAGTAATCCCAGCAGTCTAGTAATACTAACAATAAATTTCTTATGCCCATATATAGGAATGGTGGCTAATATGGGGCCCTTCGGTTCTTCTTCCATTACCTTGGCTAAGTTGATTGGATAGCTGAATTCAACAATATCACAAGGATCACACATTGTCATATCCCATTAAAAGCACAATCTGGATTTTAATTGTATCTTTGATTGTTCACCTATTTGGGGAATTCCATCAAGAACACTTTTTCTATCTGTTCTTTTCCATGTGAGTAAGAGCTTCATATTGGACTCCTAAAATGTAGCTAAATAGTTAATAGTCAACAAATATCCTCACTACTCAATATTCTTTCCAACTAGCTAATGGAGTTATCATCAAATAGAATGTACATTGTTAAAAAAAATAATGGTTATAACACAAAATTAAGTATGACAATCACTTGTAAAAATATTCAACTTCATTTAGCACAACAATGTCAGCATTGCTTAGTCATTAAGGAAACTGCTGGGCAGTTCAATCCATACATTTATCTCTGTTTGATCACTTGAATAATCCTTAGCATCATTCAGGAATCTGTACCTTTACAAAACACTCAGTTATGTTAACTATGGTCT
This sequence comes from Thamnophis sirtalis, assembly GCF_051295495.1. Classification (NCBI taxonomy): domain Eukaryota; kingdom Metazoa; phylum Chordata; class Lepidosauria; order Squamata; family Natricidae; genus Thamnophis; species Thamnophis sirtalis. Next base: position 61,576,710 of record NW_028261391.1, read on the forward strand.
TAATTATTGTCTATCAGATTGTTTTATTTTAATCAGCTATTGACCTGAATCCACAATATTTTTATGTGATTGAATCTAAAGGAACATATATCCATAACTTGTAACCATTCTCATTTTTGAAGCACAAGCTAAGGCTAACACACCTAAGTAAGTGACATACATTTTTAATAAAACAATTCTTGCAATTCAATCCACTATGATACAATCTTTAAGGATCGTGAAACACTATAGCTTCATTCTAACACTGATGAGAAATTATTGCGAGGAGCTGATTGACAGCTACCATTTTATAGTTGAGAAAGTTTATGAGCTAGCACTTCATAGTCAAATGTTCAACAGATATTCTATAGAAGCACTCACTGTATCTGCAAAGCTTTTAATAACAACATGATTCCAATTTATTAAAAGCAATGCAGAAGTGGAGTTTTAAATAGAGCTTCCACTTTATCATTTTAGTCCAAGATCATTATGAAAGGAACAAAGTGAAAGTAGATTTTTCTGCTAAACCTAATTTTGGACATCCTTTTATGATGTCAACCTCTTTTATTAAAAGACGTAATGATTTGGTCACTGGATTCAGTTGCTTAGCCTAGATGTTGTCACAATTTAATTTAATTAATTAACTGAATTAAAGATAGCCATGGTGCTTATAGGATGTAGTTGATTAGGGCAAGGCAATCTGTTGTAGTTAAAATCACCTTCAGAATTTTAAGAGCATATGATGGATGCAAATACAGAATAGCTGCAATGCAAGACTTCTTATTTTTAAAATGGCTTCCAAAGTGGGCATATCTAATGACAAAACATCCATTTATCAGAAGGCAAAGTAGCTTGTCTGGATGCTTTCTAACATCCCAGTGGGATCTTTTTGGGTTCATGCATCCTGTCACAATAAACTTGATGATAAAAAGATGGTGTTTTGGTTTGCAGTATGCCTTTTCTAAAATTAAAATCAAAAGGTCAGATTTCTACAGGTAAAAAATGCATTTTCAATGGGCATATTTCTGATAGACCTAAAAAAAACAACACACATTTAGTATCCATTTCAAGTTACAAAGACACTGAAAAATGTGTGACCGTTTTTCACACTTACAACTTGCAGCATGGACACATAAACAACATTTAAACAGTTAGCAAGTGACTCATATTTATGACGTTTGCAAGTGACTCATATTTATGACGTTTGCAGTTGTCCTAGGGTTGTATGGTTACCTTTTGTGACCTTCTGACAAGCAAAGTCAACGGAGAAGCCAGATTGACTTAACAACTGGGTGTTGTGGTTGTATCTCTAGGCTTTATCATGCCTGTTCCTATCTTTGACCATTATTGCTCTAGATGTGCAAGTTAGGATGTTTTTTGTTCCTGTTGCATATGTTGCATGAAGTAAAATGTATAATACTTTTAAGATGGAAAATATAACTATGAGGAGAACCCATAATACATCGTGGTTGTTCAGATAAGTAAGGGCCATGTTGGTACTGCTTAAAGCACCTAAGGTTTTCAGAAATCAAATGTGTTGTATGAGCTCTTTATGGGCACTTTCCTTGCATGACCCGACTAAAAGCGCGAACGTCTTTAGCGCGCCGACAAAACCGCGGCGCTAAAACCGCGATGTCAAAAGCACGCCGACAACAGTGCGCCGACAACAGCGCGCCGACAGAAGCACGATTTAAGTCAAGGTAAGGTTTAGGGTTAGGTTTAGGGTTAGGTTTAGGGTTAGGTTTAGGGTTAGGGTTAGGGTTAGGGTTAGGGTTAGGGTTAGGGTTAGGTTACAGCGCGCTTCTGTCAGCGCGCTGTTGTCGGCGTGCTTCAGGGCTCATTCATCGCTCATTCGTCGTGCGGTTTTGTCGGCGCAGTTTTGTCACTGCGGTTTAGTCAGGCGCGCTTTTGTTGTTCGCGCATTTGTGGTGGAACCCTTTCCTTGTATTTCTTCTTTTTATCTGCTACTGTATCCCTAGAAATCATTTTCCACAAATGCAAAATACAGGTAATCTTTGACTTACAGCCAGTTGTTTAGCAACCGTTCAAAGTTATGGTGGACTTATAAAAGCACAGACAGAAGGGCAACTCCTGCAGTGGGCTGGAGAAAGGAAGCTAGGTCATGTAAATCTGAGCTCCTTTTTCCAGCACAGCATTGAATTTCCCTTCCTTGCTGGAGGGGAAGGCAACAACTCAGTAGAGTGGAGAAAGAAAACTTGGATCACAAAAATCTATGCTTCCTTTCTCCAACCTGCCATTGACTTCCCTTCTATGTAGAGAGGAGAGCTGGCTGTCCTCCTTGGGAGCTGCTTCACCTCCTTATAAGCTGAATGGCCAATTAACAACTGGGAGAGCTGGGATTCTGGTAGTCGAGCATGGCAGTCGTGTGGGTTTCTTTCTTACTAACCAGTTTGCTCAATGACTAAAATTCAGGTCTCAATTGTAGTCATAAATTGAAGACAACTAGTATGTTGCAAAATTACTTTCCACGTTTTCAAAAACAAGACCAAAAGCTATGTGGTTCCACCACAAATGCGCGAACAACAAAAGCGCGCCTGACTAAACTGTGGTGACAAAACCGCGCCGACAAACCTGCGCGACGAATGAGCAACGAATGAGCCCTGAAGCACGCCGACAAAACCGCACCGACAGAAGCGCGCTGTAACGTAACCCTAACCCTAAACCTAAACCTAACCCTAAAACTAATCCTAAACCTTACCTTAACTTAAATCGCGCTTCTGTCGGCACGCTGTTGTCGGCGCGCTGTTGTCGGCGCGTTTTTGACATCACGGTTTTAGCCCCACGGTTTTGTCGGCACACTTATGACGTTCGCGCTTTTGTCGGGTCACGAAGCTATGCTAAATGGGTCATATTAGAAAAGCACCATATTTTAGAAGATTGATCTACTATGTCACCAAGCCAGCGCTATATCCCAAAACCAGCAGAAATGTATGGAGTAAACGTGTGAATATTCCCATCAAAAAGGGGCAACTAGATTTTTAATCTTTAAAGACAAATTCTGTAGGCTAAAGTGATGCATTAAACAAAGCTCAACCATTCCCTGCCATTATTATTCAGATGGAGTTGTAATAAGCGGGTAAGGCACCGAGTTATTTACACAATATATTCTGAACACCATTTCACCAAATAAACATCAAAATGCATTCCTTATTAGTGAGCGCATTAAAGAGATTTAAGAAATGAAATTAATCACCAGCCAGTCAGAAACTGGCAGAAGATGACATGAATGTTCTCGTTTTAAAGGGCTTGCTTGTCATCGCTGATGGTCTTAATACCAATCTGCCCTTTGTGAAGTGGGTGGCGGGGAAAGAGTTCAATACCAAAGCTATTGTTATATTGCTGTGGTATGCATTCTTCCCTAGAGAAAAAATGTGGTTCTGGTAGGGGGAAAAAAGGTTGTAATGTCTATCCTGCTAATCTTCAAGTTAACCAATGGGATCCCTAATATGGCACAGGCAAAACCAAAGCTTTAGAACTTCTGATAAGCAAAATAAATAGTATCATCCCTTGGATAAGGCAAATGTGAAACAAAACAATGAATAGTGTGACTTAGGGATTAGGTTTTTGAAAAAAGGATGAAACAGAATTATTCTGGAATGCAAAATTAAAGACCAAATTTCTCACAGACGAAGCTGGAAGTTGGGAGAAAAAAAATACGTTTCTCCTAGCAATGTCACAACCTGCTTGTTTAGAAGACCCAGCTTTTGGGAATGTGTGGAGATGAACATCAGAGAGGTCAACTCAAAGAAAACCTAGGCTTCGCGTAGTATCACTGCATCAGTTTCCAGCTGCAGCAGGGTGTACAATGCTAAAATGCCAGGTCTGTTAAATTAAACAGATTGTGCCATGTGTGTGACATTAGCTGAAATCATGGTTCCACCACAAAACCGCGGTCGACTAAAGCGCGTTCGACGAAACCGCGTACCTGACATCATCACAGCGCGACAAAAAAAGCACGCTGTGAGCGGTAAAGCTAAAATTAACGCGTAAACCTAAATCTAACCCCCCCAAACCTAACCCTAAACCTAACCCTTAACCTAACCCTAAACCTAACCCTAAACCTAACCCTTAACCTAACGCTAAACCTAACGCTAACCCTTAACCTAACGCTAACCCTTAACCTAACCCTAACCCTTAACCTAACCCTAACCCTAACCCTTACGTGAATCGGCTTGCTTTAAAAGTGCTTTTTAAAGCGCCCTTTTTTCTCCACGGTCGTTGTTGTCGCGCTGCTGATGATGTCAGCGACGCACTTTAATCGGGTGCGCTTTAGTGGACCGCGGTTTTGTCGTGCCACGGAAATCATAGCCTGAAATGTATTTTTGGTTTTATATAGCTGGGACTGACAACTCTGATGTTAAACAACACAGTCACAAAGTGTGATGTCATATGACCACGACAATTTAACAATAGCTTCAGACAATTCCAATTGTGGTCATTAGGGAAATCTTGTGTAGGCATAATGTCATGTAATCATTATTTGCCACTTACTACCAGCTTCCCCATTGACTTTGGTTCTGGAAAGCCAGCAGTGAAGCTTGCAAATGGCTATTCCATGTCCATGGAAGGCTGCAGCCATCATAATTTGCAAGCTGGTTGCCAAATACTCAAATTGTGATCATGTGACTGCAGCGATGTTGTGACAGCCACAACCTTGAAAACTGGTTGCAAGTTTCCTCATTCACCACTCTTATAACTCTGAACGGTCACTGAACAAATGTTCATTAATCAAGGACTATCTACATTCCCAGGCTCTTACATGAACATTTCTTCTCTAGAGCTTTAATCTGTATTAAAACATATAAAACAAACTAAATGAATACAAGGTAAGTATTTAAGGAGTGCCACAAAGAAGAGAGGGTTATCCCACTCTCCAATGCACCTGAAGGCAAGAGAAGCAGCAATGGATAGCAATCAAGGAGAGATTCAACCTAGAACTAAGGAATTAATTTCTTGATAGTTAGAACAATTAATCAATGGAGTGGCCTGCCTTCAGAAGTTGTGGGTGTTCTGCAGTGGTGGGTTTCAATTTTTTTTAGAACCTCTTCTGTAGGTGTGGCCTGCTTTGTGGGAGTGGCTTGCCAGCCATGTGACTGAGTGGGAGTGGCTTGCCAACCATGTGACTGACTGGGTGGGTGTGGCCAACTTGTAAAATGTGGTGAAACTCACTTAACGCTCTTGCTTAGCAACCAAAATGTTGGCTCAGAAACTCTGGCATTTGAAGCACGCAAGTCTTAAAGCTGTCAAGTTACAAGACCCTTGCACCCCTAATCCTTTAGAAAAAAAACCAGGGTTAAAAATTGACAGCTTTAAGACTTGTGGACTTCAACTCCCAGAATTCCTCCTCTCGCTCTTCATCTTGATGATGTGCGGACGGGCGGGTAGAGGGCACTGAAATGGTTCTAAATGGCCCTGTAGATTTGTGGAACCTCTTCTACAGAAGAGGTTAGAACTGGCAGGAACCCACCCCTGGTGTTCTGTCACTTGAGGTTTTTAAGAAGCTATTAGACAGTCATGTGTCTGAAATTGTATAGAGTCTCCTGTCTGAGCAGGAGGTGGACTAGAAGACCTCTAAGGTCCTTTCCAACTCTGTTCTTCTGTTCTGTTAAAAAAAGAATCCAGAAAGGAATGTCATATATCATTATGTTATAATTAAATAGTTTTTATTAAAAGAAGAACCAAGAAATTTTCTTACACTAAATTAGATACTAAGTCCACATTATTCTTATTTACTGGGGACTGTCTGACCCAGTTCCCCAAGTTTTCAGACAGAAATATCAGTCCTGTCTAATCACTAAGATACCATAAATTGAAGCTGGATTCCCATTCTCATTATATTTTATTAGGCTTTTGTTTGTTTGTTTTTTAAGTGTGGTGCCAACAAGTTCTAATATCAGAGTATAAGGACATCCTTTTGCTACCTCAACATTTTTACAATAACCTGGAAAATTCACAACTTCTCCCCATATGCTTAACTTTGCACATAAGCTTTGCACAGTTCTTAATCCTAAAGTACACATTTTTAAATGTTCTCCGCTTCCAAGAAAAGGTCATAAAGTAATAATACGCTGGAAAGGGTAAATGAGTACCAGACCTTTTCATATTCACTTCAGCATTCAAGCGGGGAGCAGCACCATTTTAGTCTCCAAGATGAGTTGGGGATATTAAGCAAAATAAAAAATAAAAAATTGGCCTTCCAGCTGATTGTAAGCTCTGTACGGAGTCACTGCCATGTTGGCTAGAACTTTGCAGTAGGCAAATTGTGCTGTGATCCTCTCTTTGCTTAAGTCATCAGTGAAATCAGATGTGAGAGGCCACTCAGCTCTCCTCACACGATAGGCTGAGAAGGCAAAAGAAATCCGAACAAGGCTACGAGGCTCTTTCCTTCTGCACAAAAAGCAAGGGCATTTCTACGCATGAGGATCTGCGCCAATTCAAAAGCAGTTCCAGACCTGACTGATTTCACAATATTGGCTGAGTTTACATCTCGGCTAGTTTCTGCTTCAGTTGCAGTATGCAACCCAAATTGCAGAGATACGTTGTTGTTGTAGTAGTAGTTTAGTTTAGTTTAGTTTAGTTTAGTTTAGTTTAGTTTAGTTTAGTTTAGTTTAGTTTAGTTTAGTTTAGTTTAGTTTAGTTTAGTTTAGTTTAGTTTAGTTTAGTTTAGTTTAGTTTAGTTTAGTTTAGTTTAGTTTTATTGGTCTTGCATGCCGCCCACTCCCGAAGGACTCCGGGCGGCTTACAATAAACAAAGGAAGGGGATAAATAGACAAATAGACAAACAACAATTTAAAATACACAACATTCATAGTTCCCGTGGGGCTGGCTATTTCAACAGCCCCCCAGCCTGCCGGAACAGCCAGATCTTCGTGGCTTTGCGGAAGGCCGGGAGAGTAGTAAGGGTCCGGATCTCCACGGGGAGCTCGTTCCAGAGGGCTGGAGCTGCAACAGAGAAGGCTCTCCCCCGGGGAGTCGCCAGCCGACATTGGCTGGCCGATGGGATCCGGAGGAGGCCTAGTCTGTGCGATCTGATCGGTCAATGGGAAGTAATTGGCAGGAGGCCAGTAGGCTAGGAGGCTAGTAACAACAAAGCCCGGCAAAGCTCTACAAGGAATTTTTGCTTCACTTGTATGTGGAGTAAGGCAGGAGGAAACTCTGGAATGGAAATTGTAGCTGCATGGAAGTGCCCGTATGACACATTATTGTTCCTAAAAAGTATGCCTTTTGTTTAGCGGGGGAGTCTCAGACTCCTGGTTTAGAGACTGGCAGGCATGCAGGAATCACTGCAAGAGAGGAGCAGCAGGGTGGCCCAATACAGTAGGTTCCCTAGAATAATTTCATAGGTTTTTCCTTTGGATAAGTCCTTACAGTTTTCTTGGCAATATTTCATCAGTGATTTGCCATTGGCTCCTTCCAAGGGCTGAGAAAAGTGACTGGCCCAAGATCACCCAGTTGTCTTCATGCATCTCCCTGATTTCTAGCCTGATTTCTTAACCACTGCACCAAACCTGCTCTCAAGTCTTTATGTAGTTGGATACATGTGCAAAATATATTAACACATTTTTAATGAAGTCTGCATTTATGGGTTTGGGTAGGAAGGGAAAGGGGCGATACTAGCAATAGCAGTTAGACTTATATACCGCTTCATAGGGCTTTCAGCCCTCTCTAAGCAGTTTACAGAGTCAGCATATTGCCCCCAACAACAATCCGGGTCCTCATTTTACCCACCTCGGAAGGATGGAAGGCTGAGTCAACCCTGGTAAAGGGGAGAAATTGGTAGTTTAGAAAAGAGAAACTGGAGCATAAGAGCTAAATCAGAGTTCCTGTGATTCAAAAGTGTAACCTTAAATATGTCAAGCCAATATTCCTCCAACAAATGACAACACCTGGATTCCCCACATTCAGTTTAGACAAGCCTTTGATAAACTATGACAAGCAGCAAAGCCACAACCTCTGCTTCTAATTATTTGTCTACATTCTCCCTCCCTCCCTCCCTCCCTCCCTCCCTCCCTCTCTCTCTGCATTATTAGTGTGTTGTGTTGTCAAAAGCCTATGCCAGGTGTGAAGTCCACAGTCAGGCTTTGAAAGAAAGAACATTTCTTCATTCTCCTATTATCCAAATACCTAGAGGCAAGCGCCAGTGTGGATGGATAGATAAATGCATGGATACCTGCCTGCCTGACAGCCCCAACCCCCTGTCTCAGCATGTCCACCCTTCCAGTAAGGTTAAGTATGTCAGGTTTATTCTTGCTTCTGTAAAGAATCAACAACAGCAAATCACTATGCCAGAATTCAAGCCTCAACAGGCTAAGCTGTACGTAACTCTGACTTTCTTTTAACCAAAGCTGCTTTTACAATTTTGGATCAACAAAGATACATTCCTATCCTGCAACCAATATTTCTTTTAAAATTTAAAAAAAAAAAAAACACCAAAAAACCCCAGATCAAATTAGATTAACATTTTGTAAAAGCCCCAAATTAATATAATGAATAATAGAAATTTAAATTAAAAAACAGAATTAGGGGAAGGATTTACTGTAAATAGCAATAGCAATAGCAATAGCAGTAGACTTATATACCGCTTCATAGGCCTTTCAGGCCTCTCTAAGCGGTTTACAAAGAGTCAGCATATTGCCCCCAACAATCTGGGTCCTCATTTTACCCACCTCGGAAGGATGGAAGGCTGAGTCAACCCTGAGCCGGTGAGATTTGAACCGCTGACCTGCTGATCTAGCAGTAGCCTGCAGTGCTGCATTTAACCACTGCGCCACCTTGGCGCAGGCAATTAATACTAAGAAGGGTATTAGAGGAAATAAGTGGTTTCATTTCAAAAAATCCATAAGCAGAAATATGCACGTAATTATTAAGGCTGCACTCATGTGCAGTTTGGAAAAAATCTTTCGGGCCCACTCAAATGCAAACAGAATATGTCTCTAGCATTCATTAAATGCTAGAGACTCTTTTTTTATGCATGACTGGGGGGGAAGGTGTTGGCGTTTTAACACTTGTAGAAATATCTTTCTTTCAAGTTTGCATGGAAATCCTTAAAAAGTGAGCAGCTTTTTTAAAAATTACAGAGAAATGTTATACTTGATGTGGTTCAAAAAGCACTTTTTGCAAATTGGTTTTGAAGTATGTGCGCTTCTACCAGGTAGGTACCTTAAATTAACTTTAATTTGATCCTGCTCCATTCACTTATTTCCACAGAACAGGAACCATTATAGTTTTATTTAAAGGATACATTACATTTCTACACACAGACACACACACCCACACACAAATATTTCCATCTAAGTTGAAAAGCAGCTTGTGTTTTGGAAACTCGGTGTTCAGCAGCCAACGCTGCAGGCTTCTCCTGCTTCCCACTGTTCAATATTCAACTAACCAGAATCTCCTGTTCTACCCTGAGTTGGCTCCGATTCCTTTTCATCTTCTCTTCATCAGTTTCTTTGCTTTTTCTTTGCTAAACTAGGTTTATCAGATATCTGAACAGGCAAAGGAGGACATGGCAATTGGAAAGGAGGACAAATGGGGATATACCGGTAGTAACTGTTTAAATTTCTTGGAAGCCATGACAAGCATTACAACAGAAAAACTGCTACACAAACACACACACACACACACACACACACACACACTTAGGCCTACAAGTATATAACATTATTTTTTTCCAGCATCGTTTTTTTAAACTTTTTATTTTGTTTATGCAAACATCTCATCTTTGCAACACATTACATTTCTTTTATATAGCAATAGCAATAGCAGTTAGACTTATATACCGCTTCATAGGGCTTTCAGCCCTCGCTAAGCGGTTTACAGAATCAGCATATCGTCCCCACAGTCTGGGTCCTCATTTCACCCACCTCGGAAGGATGGAAGGCTGAGTCAACCCTGAGCCGGTGAGATTTGAACCGCTGAACTGCTGAACTAGCAGTCAGCTGAAGCGGCCTGCAGTACTGCACTCTAACCACTGCGCCACCTCGGCTCTGTATATATCAGTTGCGATTCTTTTATCTGTACCAGTGGTAGGTTCCAGATCTCGGTGCAATCATATATTCTACATATAACAATCTTTATAACATTTGACTCATTTTGTATCCATTTCCTATTATTTATTTGCTACAGTCTATTTCGTATTTCTATCTTTTAATCATTTTCCAGTTTTGTAGTTGTTTTTTAATTTGTTGGTCTTTCTTCCTTTCTCTTTTGCTTTCCTACATTTTTCCTCTAGCCAATTATATCATAAATCCCAAACGGAGTAATATTCAGATTCTACTTTCTCTTTTAATTCTTTTCCCACTTTTGTCCAACCATTGTAACAAACTATGGTTAGCAAGGAGTGTGGGAAGTAATTTGCTCTTGACTGACCTTTCAGGATCTTTCAAAGAGATAAATGATACAGAGTTTATAAAGACTTAATCCGAGCTATAGAATATCTAATTAAAACAAATACCTCAAACTATTCTCATAGACTCAATTTCCTGAATTATTTCCATTCCAACAAAATGTTGATACGGGCAAAGTTTCATGTGATGTACATAAAATGGGGGCTGGCAGGAAAAGCAATGAAGTAAAATAAATATGTGTTCAGGAGATCTGGTACCATGTGTCCTATTCAATGAAGAAATGATATCGTGAGGAAAATTCATTACATCTTTTTGGTAAGGTGCTAGTTGCAATAAATACCATCAAGCAAAGTTTGTCATGCAGGTTAGCAACAAGAAGACATTTATATGGTCCAATTCTTTGGAAGAACTAGCTAGGAATCATGTTTTTATTAATCGTTTCTTTCAAAATGTGTGCATGTTTTAACAAATTCATCAGCTAATTCTTTTAGTTTCACCTCTTATGGTACTGCTTTAAGAAATGAATCGGAGTGCTTGTATGGATATTTAAACACACACTGTAAATTTATGTTGATGTTTCTCAAAATCTCAGGGCAAATAATTATTTGGGCCTGTCTCAAGATTGGGCAGGCATTTTGTCCCCCAAAGATACCATTTGGTAGGCCAGGTGCCACATAGTTAGGTGAGGTTAAATCAACTCACATTAACGTAACTTCTCAAAGTTTAAATATATGTTTTCACATAGCACTCTCTTCGGTCTTCAAAATGAAATGGGAGCATCTATTGCATAGAAAACCTGAACATTTTGCAACAGGCTGGCCATTGGGGCCTACAACGACTCTATAAAAATCTGTGGCAATGCTCATCTGACAGGATACAAAATGGCCAAATTAATGTGGAAACTGGATCGAGTTATTTGGACGTGCAAAGCAAAGCAAGCTGACATGTAAACCTTGGCATGTCATAACTTCCATTACTACAGACCCACCTTGAAAGTTAAACTGGTGCCAGAACTTTGGTGAACAACAAATATATGCAACATGAAATAAACTGGTAAAGGTAAACAAGAAGCAAATGTTAGCAATGCTCTAAGTATCCGTTTTTTCAAACCAAGACAAATTTTAAAACAAGCCTTCCTCCAAAAGCAAAATTTGGTACCTCCAGGTGTTTTGGATCAAATCCTGCAATGCTTACCAAACACTGAAGACCAACACTTTACATCAGGCTCTAAACATTTTTTTTCCTAACTGAAAATAATGATGACTGGCAACAACACAGTTTTGTCTAGCAAGAACCAGACTTTTTTTTTTAACAGAATCCACCTCTACTCTTGAGATAACCAGAGTAGAAAGAATTAAAGCCTACATAACTCTAAATGTTTTTAAATGCCAGAATAGGTCCAAGTGAAACATATTCCAGTAAAGCTGGGTAAATACAAAAGTTTATACAGAAAATGAACCAAGATGCTGGTTTACGCAGATCTAATTTTTTTTCTAAATTTCAGCCATGCATTGGCTAAAACCTGCCTCTTATTTCTGTAGCCACAACAAAAGATTATCACAAATTTGTTGGATTGTTAATTGCTAAGCAAATTCAGCTGATTTATGCCCCTCAAATAATGAGCAAATTGGAACATTACTGTGGAAGAAATTTTACTGCAGAGAATTCTACATGTTGATCTACACTAGCGATTGCTTTTTAAATATTTGCCTTCTTCTTTTTTTTAACAAAAATTAAGAGCTTCCAACATCACCTGCCACCCAAATTGTAGAGATCCAAGGCCCAAACCAACAACAGGAAATGATCCTATTCCACTATATTGTACCAAACAATGTCCTACATTAGTTAGTTAGTTTCAGTTTATTACAGTCATAGGACCAGAGATCTACCCCACCTTTGTGGTGGGAGGGAGGATGATTACAATACAATAGCAGAGTTGGAAGGGACCTTGGAGGTCTTCTAGTTGACCCCCTGCCTAGTCAGGAAACCCTATACCGTTCCAGACAAATGGCTATCCAACATCTTCTTAAAGACTTCCAGTGTTGGGGCATTCACAACTTCTGGAGGCAACTTCTGTTCCACTGATTAATTGTTCTAACTTCAGGAAATTTCTCCTCAATTCTAAGTTGCTTCTCTCCTTGATTAGTTTCCTCCCATTGCTTCTTGTTCTGCCCTCAGGTGCCTTGGGGAATAGTTTGACTCCCTCTTCTTTGTGGCAACCCCTGAGATATTGGAACACTGCTATCATGTCTCCTCTAGTCCTTTTTTTCATTAAACTAGACATACCCAGTTCCTGCAACCATTCTTCATATGTTTTAGTCTCCAGTCCCCTAATTATCTTTGTTGTTCTTCTCTGCACTCTTTTTAGAGTCTCCACATCTTTTCTACATCATGGCGACCAAAATTGAATGCAGTATTGCAAGTGTGGCGTTACCAAGGCCTTATAAAGTGGTATTAACACTTCACCTGATCTTGATTCTATCCGTCTGTTTATATAACCTAGAACTGTGTTGGTTTTTTGGCAGCTGCTGCACACTGCTGCCTCATATTTAAATAGTTGTCCACTAGGACTCCAAGATCCCTCTCACAGTTACTACTATTGAGCAAGGTACCACTTATACTGTACCTGTGCATTTTGTTTTTCTTGCCTAAATGTAGAACCTTACTCTTTTCACCATTGAATTTCATTTTATTAGATAGTGCCCAAGTTTGTCAAGATCCTTCTGTATCTTAAACCTATCTTCTGGAGTGTTGGCTATTCCTGCCAGCTTGGTATCATCTGTAAATTTGATGAGTTCCTCATTTATTCCCTTATCTAAATCATAGATGAAGATGTTGAAGAGTACTGGGCCCAAAACAGAGCCTTGGGGTACTCCACTGCATATTTCCCTCCATGAAGATGCAGTTCCATTGAGGACTACACATTGAGTGCGGTTGGTCAGCCAGTTACGAATCCATCTGGTGGTGATGCTGTCCAACCCACATTCTTCTACTTTATCTAGTAGTAGGTTATGGTCTACCTTATCAAATGCCTTACTCTATCATTGTACCATTTGTTAATAAAATCCCTACTCATAAGGTACACTGATGCCAGATAGGTTGTTATCTTTGCTCTCAGTAATATTGACAGGAGTTTCAACTTTGCATGGCAACATCAATAACAAAATAACAGGTAGTCCAAGCCTTACAATCACAATCAAGACTAGACCTGCAAAATGGTGCAATCATTAGAGTTATGTACTTTTATTTAAACAAATAAAAGTATCCAGCCTCCCCCATTGTCTTTGCTTGTTGAAGTTGGTTGGGGGGGGGGGGAATCACAAATGGCAATCACATGGCCTCTGCAATCATTGCATTTACAATGATTGCTGCAATCATTGCATTTACATAGCAGGTGCTAAACACCAAAATGTTCAACTTGTGACCTTAAGGATGCTATCGCAGTTGTAAGAGGATCAGTTGTATGTCAACTGTTTTTCAGCACTATTGTAACTTTGAATGATCATTAAATGAATGTTCATTACTTAAGGACTACCTGTATTACATAGTAAATAATGAGTTTTACTTCACTGAACTCTTCTATAAGGGTTCTGCCCCCTTCCTCAAGATAGAACCCAAAGACCTCCAACCTGATCCTCACCCTCCAATAGATATTCATCCACTCTACTTGAAACAAGTGGTTATCTTCACTTCAGGAGATATAGGAAAATGACTGAAAGTCATTAAAATTTTGAACTGAACATTGCTTGTTTAACCAAGAATATTCTGCTGTTGTTCCATTTTTTTCCTGCACCCCAGAGGTGGGTTCCTACCAATTCGCACCTATTCGGTAGAACCGGTTCGTCAAATCTACCGAACCGGTTAGAAGAGGTTCCACCAGTGGACCTGGAAAGCAGGCCACACCGACAGAAGAGGTTCCAAAAAATTTTGAAACCCACCACTGGCAAGGATCTTGTAACTTGACAGCTTTAAGATTTGCATGCTTCAATGCCAGAGTTTCTGAATAGCTACTTGGACCAACCTAAGTACTAATTCATAATTTCATATCCGGTCACATGGGTGGCAAGCCACTCCCACAAAGGAGGCCACACCCACAGAGTAGGTTCCAACAATTTTTGAAACCCACCACTGCTGCACCCATGTTTGGAGCAAAATATTAGATTATAATGCACTTGTTTTATTCTCAAATATTAACTAACAATTGAAAATAACATGTATACTCCTAATGAAACTTTATGTTAACTATTGGTATACACAGAAGATTAAAGAGTGAGGCTTTTCAAAAGTTACTACAGGAAAACAATAATGCCCACTGCCAACTTAGCCTTTGGTCAATATCTGGCAAGAAAATGGCTGGAAAATTTTCAGATTCTCTGATATCATAAGGGATTTTCCTGAAGCAAGAAGTAAGAAACATAAGAATTATAAGCCATATTTGAATGCTGTTCTTTATTGTTAATATCAGAGGTTTGTTCTGAAAAGCAGCTAATTCATTTTAAAAAAGATAAATGAAAAAGAGGCACTGTTCAGCTGTTGAATATGTTGAATAGAAACAGGTTAGCCAGAAACAAAACCAAAAAAAGGTATCAAAAACATCACAAATGTTGGGTGTGTATCATTTGATGCTCATCTGCCACTAATTATAAATAAATAAAAATGCAGACAGATGAAAGTGTAACTAAACAATAGCAACAGTATAAGCTTTAAGCTAAACCACCTAACATAGGTCATCAACCCCTAAACTTGTGGGTTGCTGAGATATAATTTTTAAAAATTAATTAAGTTGTCTGTTCATTTCCAAATGTAAAATTGTGCAGTATTTGAAATGGATGCTAGCTACTTCTTTTCACTGCGTTTTGGCATAATGTTCTATAATTTCTATGTCTTTTTGCTTTCAAAGCTATACCAAAACCCACTAAATGACCAGTTGGATGTATCTCCCTTTCTGGAAGAGTTTAACCTACAGTATTAATCCCGCCAAGTAATAATGATGATTTTAACCACACACTGCATGCTGTTCTGTGGCAAACTGGGGTAAAATTATCAGCATCATGGCCTTTACATTCAACTAGAATTTTTAGGAAGAAAGAACACTGTCTCAGATGATTTCAAAGAAGAATGATACCTCAAAAGGTATTAAAATGTGGTTTTTATTCCATAATCTTTTAAAAAAATATTTTTGAAAGCCAAGACCAATCTTTAGTGTATTTATTGCTGACTATAGGCCAATTTCTGAGTAATATATAATCACAGCAACCCATAATTATATTGTTGGTTGTGTAGCATACATGATGGAAAATTCACCCAGCAAACCTCTACATAGGTTTTTCTGAATCTATTACCTAACTACCATATACAAATGTGTTTTCGTAACACTAAATTAATTTTATATCATTATCAGTCTGGACTGATTTTAGTTAACAGTATACACACAGGTGGGATAAAAAGTAGGTTTCAGGTTTCGTTTTATTTATATGCCGCTTTATTCCCAGCGGGACTCAGGGCGGCGAACAAACCCAAGGAGGAAAGGGAAACACAAAAGTACAAATACAAGCATTTAAAAATAGCCAATAGCCACACAGATCGAGAGGGGAAGGGAACTCATCAACCCCAGGCCTGCTGACACAGCCAGGTTTTAACGGCTTTTCGGAAGGCCTGGAGAGAGGTGAGGTCCGAATCTCTGCGGGGAGTTCGTTCCAAAGGGCCGGAGCTGCCACAGAGAAGGCCCTCCCCCGGGTAGTAGCCAGATGGCATTGGCTGGTAGACGAAACCCGGAGGAGGCCAGCCCCGTGTGATCTAATGGGTCTTTGGGAGGTAATTGGCAGCAGGCAGTCTCTCAAGTACCCAGGTCCAATACCATGAAGGGCTTTATAAGTGACGACGGAAGGTCATATCACTAGGCCTATGGATGTTCATAGTGGGAAGGAAAGATATTTAGACATTACAGAATGTTAGGTTTGTAAAATTATATTTGATGGCTTAAAAGCTACTTTCAGTGCAAATCTATACACTGAAAATATCTGATTAAAAGATTCTGATTTTACCATGTTAGTTTTAGCAGGTAATGCTGATTTTTTTTTACAATGTTCATAACCATAATATTATTTTAGAGTGTTATGGTATGGATCATAAGACAGATCTGGAAAAAAGTAAAGTAAAAAGTAGGTTCAGGATTAGGCAACAGTAATACCCTAGGAAGATCCTGGACAAATGGACATTGGTTCCTGGTATTGATGGTGGAACAGAATATGTTACCTGGGGAATTCTGGGAGTTGTCCACATGTCTTAAAGTGGCCAAGATTGAAAAACATTGATACAATTAAAACCAATCAAAAACATGATATGTATAGTTTTGCAGGCTAGACATTGTAGAGTGGAGAAGAACTATGTTCCACTGCCCACATTATTTATTTATTAACTAATTTATATCCCTCCTTTGTTATTTCTATAAATAACTCATAGTCCTTTCTTCTCATATTTTCCCCACAACAACAACTCTATCATGTGAATTGGACTCTAGCCTTCAAAAAACACCCAAGGTTGCAAATAAAAATAAGTCAATTTTTGGACAGAGGGAGGAAAGAGGAAGGGACAAGAGCGAAAACGCCAGATCTCACACATAGCGACTAGTAATCATGATGGAAAATCTTGGCTTTACTATTTACTTTTATGATTTTCTATTAAAGTAGCAGACATAGCAATAAATGACATCACTCTCATTACCATTCCATTCATTCACTCAGTTCACTGATATTTTTTTGCCAAGAAAAATAATAAGGCCAAATATTCTTGAATGCAAGGCATTGAAAAACCTCAAAGACCAAGAAGAGGTCTTCAAGGGGTTTCACATAAATATTTACCCGGGTTACCCTAAATAAGTGAAAAGTTTTAAAAAGTAAAACAGGGGCAGTCTGTAACATCTTTAGAAATAGTTTTATCCCTTTCATATGTATACCCACACTCTTTTTAAAGTGTTCCCACAAAGAGGAAAACTATTCTTTGGAAACAGTTGTATATATTCCATGTGTTTCCTTCTTCTCTAGTTATTGGGATACACCTAACACCTGGCCAGTGAATATATTTAGCTGGGCTTTCTCAACAGCTGGTCTGTTCAGGACAGTGTCACGTGGAATGCTATTCACCATAATTCCTGGCAGCTGTTGGAACTGTACTGTCAATAAACATTGTTAAACAAGTGCTCGAACAACAATGATTTAGTCATCAAGTTATCTTAATTTTTTAAAAAAAACAACCTAGGAGAAAAAAGTATTGAAATCTCTACAAAATCCTATGCTTCCTTGGAATGCTTATTCTGGCCTTTCGTCCAGAAAAAGCAAATGATTTTTGCATTCTGGCAGAGAAATATTAGTAAAATATCCAATGTATATACTATGCCTAATGATAATTGTGTTTCATATCAATAGCCTGGGAATCACAGTAGGAGTATGTCAAAGAAAGCAGGTTGGCAGATAGCTGAGCCAATATTTGTGACCTAAATAGCCTAAAATGTTATGTAACTAAGAAAGAAAATCTGGCAACAGGAGGAAAAATATTGGGCTAGACTAGGAGGAAAGGTATACATTAAGTTTATAGTGTTTTGTATTACTATTTTCTATACCCATATGTAGAAAAAAATAGATATAATAAAGTCAGAAAAATATAAACTATAGATTCAATTGTGACCAGGGTTTAATATTCTGATTCTCGTTATGAAGTGAATTTCTAAAGATCTCCCGGAGTAAAAGTTTCACAATAGTCAATTTGAAAATGTTATTTTAGGCCAGGATTCAGAGCCCATGGTGCCTACTGCTAGACTGAAGTAATCAGGCCAGGATGCCATATGGAGATGTTATTGCAAAATGCAGCCAGCCTGAAAGTACAAGGAATTGCACCATGGCACACAGCCTGAGAGGAGAGGAAGCACCGTTGGAGCGCAGGAAAAGGGAAGTTACAAAAGGGGACAGAATGGAAAACATGTGACTCAATTGTGCTCATGTGCATGAAAGGACAGGAAGGCCACAAGATGGAACACAACAGAGGTGGGTTCCTACTAATTTGCACCTATTCGGTAGAACCGATTCGTCAAATCTACCGAACCGGTTAGAAGAGTTTCCACCAGTAGGCCACACCTACAGAAGAGGTTCCAAAAAATTTTGAAACCCACCACACACACACACACAGACTCACACAGAGAGAGAAAGAGAAAGAAAGGAAGAAAGAAAGAAAGAAAAAAAGAAAGAAAAAGTGAGAGAGAGATGAAAGAAAAAAAGGAAAAGGGGACAGAGAGACAAAAGGAAGGGGAGAGAGAGAGAGAGAAAGAAAGGAAGGAAGAAATAAAGAAAAAAAGAAAGAAAACAACAACAACAACATAACAATTTTAAGAAATAGGAATTCCAGTTTACAAGATGATAAAGTGAGAACAGTGCATTAAACAGCTGTGACAGAAGTGGGCATGGCTCATTTATTAGTCTTATTGTGGATTAACTGTGCTGAAATCATGTTGGAAAAGTGCTTATTCTTCAGTTGGTTTTTAATTTAGCCCAGAATTATATATAGCTTTTAAATGATTGATTTCTTGTTTTCCGAGCATCGGTAAGCTGTTTTTAATTAAAATGGTGTAAATTAAAATAATAGCGTTAAACAATTCAAAGTGTTCTCATTACTATTTTTATATTTACTTCTAAGCACTTATGAAGAACTATATTCCAGTGTTGTCTTCACATTTTCTAAATTCAAAATTATTAAGAATTGTTTTTTTAGAAAACATTAATCCTTCTTAGTACTATAAATAGATCCAGAAATAATACATCAATCTTCTATGGCATCTTTAATAAACATGTTATATATTTCAGCCTAATTTAAAACCTCTTTCATATTAAACTCATACTTTTGTAGTACTAAAACATTAACTCTTCTAAATCCAAAAGCTGGTTTCTTATCTTGGAGCCTTTTATGGATTTACTCTTAAAAGTTGTTGTATCTCTTACAAAAAAATAGAGCTGTGTTTCCTGTATTAAATTGATATTTTGTTCGGCTCATGTAATTTTCACAAAAAAGTATATTTCAATAAAATTAATATGTTTACTCAAAATGACAAATCTTAATAAAATGCTGGGGGGGACAAAAAAGTTCAGATTCTCCTTAGGTGAAAGGATTGTGAATCCCAAATTCTATTTCCTTCATTGTAGAAAGCACAAGCAATTTGGTAAACCAGTTAAGCAATTAACTAGTTAATTGACTAGTTAAGCAATACAGACATCCACACACATATTTCTTTCATTAAATGTCAAATTCTTGGAGACTGCCTGAACAAGTCCCTGCAATATTCTTGGCAAAGTTTCTCAGAAGTGGTTTGCCATTGTCTCATTCCTAGAGGTGAGAAAAAATGATTATCACAAGTTATCCAATTGGCTTTGTGCTTACAGCAGGACTAAAAGTTATGGTTCCCTAGTTTCTAGTCTGATGTTTTAATGACTGTATCAAAGTGCATAATTGCAGATGGATAGATTGATGGATGGATGAATGGATGGATGGATGGATGGATCAATGGATGAATGGATGGATGGATGGATGGATCAATGGATCAATGGATGGATAGATGATAGATAGATAGATAGATAGATAGATAGATAGATAACAAAACCATTATATTCCAAAAGTAAATCATTTTAAGATTATATATATATATATATATATATATATATATATATATATATATATATATATATATATATATAGATAGATATATATAGATATAGATATAGATATAGATATAGATATAGATATAGATATAGATATAGATATAGATATAGATATAGATATAGATATAGATATAGATATAGATATAGATATAGATATAGATATAGATATAGATAGATATAGATATATATATATATATATAGATAGATAGATAGATAGATAGATATATTACTTTCTTTTAAAAAGTATTATCACCACTATATATTACTTACCAACAACATCAAGGTGATATGTGTGATTGATGGATCCATGGATATTCTCAACAATACAGGTATAATTTCCTTTGTCTGATGGGACAACGCTTTCCATTATAAGACTCCAGTGCTGATTCCGTACCTAACAGAATTTTTAAAAAAATAAAAATATTTTAAAGAACATCAATTTTCAGTTTCTCCTTATTAAGAAGAAGGCTATTGTTGCTTAATGGAAGACCTTTAAAAGTGTTTTTTTAATCAACACGGTGGGGAGGGGGGCATGAGAAGTCGACAAGATGGTTGTGTGATGTCAAGTTGTTTTCTTGTTCTCCTGGATTTTTAAGTGCTATGTTTTGTCTGTTTTTTAAAAACGTATGTTTAAGTATTTTGTTGTTTTTAAAGTTTGGGGGCCCTGTATACCACCCAAAGTCATGCTTTGTGAGATGGTCAGCTATATAAATTTGCTGAATAAATGAGTTGATAAATAACCAGATATATAAAGCAGTCCAGTCAATCTACTTAACTTTGCCAAAATACATTATATTTATCTCATTTATTTAATTACAAATTCATACTACTGGCCAAAATGATGTATGTTGTGGAATGGTACTATTATACAAATGACATAATTTCAGATTTAACATTGAGCAATAATACACATTCCTCCCGACCAATTAATCCATTAAATTGACATTTGATGACTAGCTCTTCCTCTATTGAAAAACCAAAGCTGCAAAATGCAAATCTTGCATTTCTGGAAAATAACTGATCTAGAATCCAGTTTCTCAACATCTAATTTTCTCTCCATCAAGCCTCAGGGGATTATTTCTGTTTTGAATAAAACAGCAATCAGTCAAGTAATCTCCAACACATAAAGTGTTTCTCCTTCCCAAAAGGGCTCATAAAACATCATGGATCATCCTCCAATGTGCTTCATCCTTCAATATAAGGCCAAGATTCAGAGCAAAGACAAATATTAAATTTCTGCTTCTTTTCCAACCCCAGTTATTTGTATTACTGTAGCTACTATTTTTTCTATAATATAATTTTTATATATAACTTCTTTTACATATATGCTGTTGGAACTTAGTTATAATATAATACTATGCATAAAATCTTTGAAGTTTAAAGAGTCTGAAAAGAGATGCTCTTTTTTATTTTCATATCTTTTTTTTTCCACAGATGAATATAGTAATGTGCCTTTACACAGAATAAAAGACAGTGATTGTCTTCATAACAAAATCTTGGGTTTACTTTATACATTTTAGCTTCTTATTAAGCACCAGGAAATATTCAGTGAGCAATCAAAGGCTTGGTTTTTAATAAGCACTGCTGCTGTGGTATGTCTTTCTTTCCTTCTATGACTCAGATTGTACAAATGTAAAGTAAATAGTTAAAAGAGTTTACATACAGTCAAGTAAGAAAGATGTACCGTAATTTTCAGACTATAAAATACTCCGGACTATAAGACACACCTAGTTTATCAGGAGGAAAGTTCGGAGCAGCCCATTCGCCACCACAGCGCATGTGCCACCGCCCATTCAGCACGGCCTGTTCACCGGCACCCATTTGCCACCGCTGCCTATTTTCAAACAGCTGATCGGCATCATGCCAAACCCCCCCTTCCCCCTCCCGCCACAATATTCACTTTATAAGATGCACAGGCATATCCAACCACTTTTTGGGGAGGGGAAGGTGCATCTTATACTCCAAAAATATGGTAGATATAAGGAGCCCATGAACCATTCATATATTCTTTCTACATGAAATTTAAGGCAAGTCACTAGCAATTATTAAGAGCCGAGGTGGCGCAGTGGTTAGGGTGCAGTACTGCAGGCCACTTCAGCTGACTGTTATCTGCAGTTCGGCGGTTCTGATCTCACCGGCTCAAGGTTGACTCAGCCTTCCATCCTTCCGAGGTGGGTGAAATGGGGACCCAAACTGTGGGGGCGATATGCTGACTCTGTAAACCGCTTAGAGGGGGCTGAAAGCCCTATGAAGCGGTATATAAGTCTAACTGCTAATTATTAGAGTAATTCTCTTGTGCAGTGCACTGCATTCACTATGTGCAGTGAATCTGGATGGAGTAGGTGAATTGGGTGCATCACCATTATACACAGGATGAAACACTAGCGGCAGAAGTTGTACACTCAACCCCCTGCTGCAGCAACTCAGAATAATGAAAAAATAGGCGAGGCCATGATTTCAAAAGCAAAAATAGAAATAAGCACTAACAATAGCATTTGGATCAGGGGTATCAAACTTGATCCCATTACGGGCCGTATCAGGATTTTGTTTCCCCTTGAAGGGTGAGTGTGGCATGGTTTTCATGGCCAACTAAGTGGGCGTGGGTGGGGTGGGTCACAATGGCCTGTGTCAATCTGTCACCTTTCCTATATGGCACCGCGGGACTTTCGTGGAACGGATCCAGCCCACAAGTGGCATGTTTGACACGTCTGACTTAGATATATATACCGCTTCACAGTGCTTTACAGCTCTCTATAACCAGTTTACAGTCAGCATATTTACCCCAACAATCTGGGTCCTCATTTTACCGACCTCAGAAGGATGGATGCTGAGTCAACTGTGAGCCGGTCAGGATTGAACTCCTGGCAGTGAGCTAAATTTACCTGCAATTCAATCTAACCAATGCATCACCACACTCCTCAAGTTTTTCTATGCACTAAATCCAAATATCCTAGCACAAAAACTATAGGAGCATAAGTATACTTGAAAATATTTCAGATAAGTTCCAACTGTTTCTCACTTCATCTTCAAGTTATTGCTAGTTGTTATATTCTGAGCTGCCATACATTATACTTCCATAATCACAGTGGTGGGTTTCAAAAAATTGTTCGAACCTACTCTGTGGGTGTGGCCTCCTTTGTGGGAGTGGCTTGCTGGCCATGTGACCTGGTGGGAGTGGCTTGCTGGCCATGTGGCCTGGTGGGAGTGGCTTGCTGGCCATGTGTTTTCTCTCTCCCTCTCTCTCTCTCTCTCTCTCTCTCTCTCTCCTTCCTTTTGTCTCTCTGTCCCTTTTTTATTTTTTTCTTTCATCTCTCTCTCACTTTTTCTTTCTTTTTTCTTCCTTTCTTTCTTCCTCTCTTTCTTCCTCTCTTTCTCTCTCTCTCTCTCTCTCTCTCTCTCTCTCTGTGTCCCTCCCTCCCTCTGTGTCTCTCTATGTGATTCTCTTTCTGTGTCTGTCTGTCTGTCTGTCTGTCTGTCTCTCTCTCTCTCTCTCTCTCTCTGTCTATCTCTCTCCTCCAGTAGAGGGTTTCAAAAAAATTTGGAACCTTTTCTGTAGGTGTGACCTGCTTTCCAGGTCCACTGGTGGAACCTCTTCTAACCGGTTCGGGAGATTTGACGAACCGGTTCTACCAAATAGGTGCGAACTGGTAGGAACCCACCTCTGCATAATCTGTGTGCTACTTATATAGTCTAAGATACAGGTTTGATGCAATCTGACACCATTATTATTGCTTTGATGAATATTGCACAAAATTTACAGGAAGCCAATACAATTGGCCAAAATTTACAGGAAGCCAATACAATCACGGGATTTAACAGAAGAATAGAGTTGGAAGGGACCTTGGTGATTTTCTAATCTATCCCCTGTTCAGGCAAGAAATCCTGACACAACTAATATAATTGTACACATGAACTTCATTGTTCTCCTCATTTATCCAATGTAACTAGAGTTATTTGAACTATGTCTGTTAAAAATCTTATTTTCCATAAATATTTTTAAAACCTCTCTGCCACGTTGCCCAAATATTAAGCTTTATATTTAAGAATTGGGAAGCTTTAACTACAGGAAATTCAAACATTATATTGATCGTTTATGCAAGTCAATAGAATAGATATGCAATTTTTATAGAAATCTTCTAAAGCTAGTACAATATATTTATTTCATACTTCACTGTAATATTCTTTGCATTGCAGCTTAAGGTTATGCTCTGCAAATAAATTTAACAGATATGGTTCCACCACAAAACCGTGCCCGACTAAACCGTGTCGCTGACGTCATCAACAGGGTGACAACAGCACGGAGACAGAAGCACACTGTAAACCCTAAACCTAAAATTAACCCCTAAACCTAAACCTAACCCCCCTAAACCTAATCCTAAACCTAACCCTAAACCTAACCCTTAACCTAACCCTAAACCTAACCCTAAACCTAACCCTAAACCTAACCCTAAACCTAACCCTTACCTTAAGTTGAATCGGCTTGCTTTCAAAGCACTATTTAAAGTGCCCTTCTTTCTCCGCGCTGGCTGTTGTCGCCCTGTTGATGACGTCAGCGATGCGGTTTAATCGGGCACGGCTTAGTTGAGCGCGGTTTTGACGGGTCACGAACAGATATACCCTTTATAGTTATCATAGTAACTTTCCAAATAATATTCATTCTATAGTTTTGGTTGCCTATGTCCTTGCCCACATCACCGCATGTTGTATAAACCAAATGCAAATTATTTTAAGTTTCACAGATCTAATATTTTCACAATGCTTGTTGCTCAATATCGATAGATCTTTCAATATAGTAATGTTTAATTTGAGTTATGAAACATTTCTAAAGCATTCTGATGGGTCCTATTCCCATAATACACTTAGTCTTTATAACTCCAAAAAAAGAGAGTATGGAATTCATTCTGAGTGGCTTACGTTTGTCCCTATTTTAATTGAGCACATCAAGGGAATTGTCAACTGCAATGTTAACTAATTCCTACTTCTCCCAATATAAATATAAAGCCATAGAGAGACCTCATGAAACAGCGGCTTGCTTTTCATCTTTAAGACTGTTTCAAAAAGTACATTTTGACCAGGAATGCTACATAAATGTTCTACATAAATAAGTTACTAATCAGAAAGTCATTCATAAATTATAATGCATGTCCCATCAGAATCAGGAAATAAAAATTAATAACTTGGTGGAGGGGAATCATAATTATTCAAATGTTAAATAAGATTGCTTTCCTTGCCCCGGTTATGGAATTGGCAATTTGGTGTCCTCCAGTTGTTTTCAACAACTCAGTTTGAGCTGTTGTCCATACTACTAAGACAGACAAAGTTCACCTAGGCATCCCAAAATTTCTATGGATGTATTACTCAAAGTATATATGACTAAAGAGAGATCTGAACTGTGCTCCAAACATAATCTTTTCAGCAGCTAAACATGCCTAATCACATTTTGCACACCTACTTCAGGTGCCAGAATGCATTTTCTCCTGTAATATAGTTTTTTAAATAACTAATACCCAAAATAAATCTTATTTCTTTGCTGTATCTAATATAAAAGTAAGGGAAGAGGCTGGGGCTTGAGCAAGAGAGTCTTCCAAGGTTTGAAAGGATAATGTCATCACTTGTCTTGTGCATAATGGATTTTTCGTTGAGGGAGAAAAAATCTGAGAGAACTCAATAAGATTGATACTTAATCTCTACTTTGATTCACAACTTAACCCTACTTCGAGCATGCCTAATATTCATTTTCTTGCAAAATGTGTATGGTGCCTATAAGGAAATTACATTTATAATTTCCCAAATTAGTCATCTTATTGTCAAGATAAAACCTTAACAGGATATATCTTTTTTTTTCCACAGACAGGACTATTAATACAGAGCCAAGCTGTTTATTAGTTAATCAACTGTAACAAGCTCAAGATTAAGCAGCATTAATTCTACTTTTAATCCTTCTGCACGACTTTCTTCTAAAAAGTTCAGTTTATTAAATGCTCTGCGATATGACAGTGGAAGTCGAAATAGTCTGGAACTCATAGAAAATATGGTTGTCATTGACTAGGACAGTGTTTCTCAACCTTGTCAACTTGAAGATGTCTGGACTTCAACTCGCAGAATTCCCCAGCCAGCATTCTGGGAGTTGAAGTCCAGACATCTTCAAGTTGACAAGGTTGAGAAACACTGGACTAGGAGATCAATCTTTCCTTAGTACAAACACTAAATGTGAATGGTGTAAATTGCAATCTGAAAATCTTCAAAATGTGACAGATGATTGAAGAGAGAGGGGGGAGGGGAATTTCCATACAATTTTGAAGTCAATAGACTGTCAGCATTCCAAATAACATCCAAAGTTAAATCAGAGTCCAAGGCCAAGTATCCTTCAAAGTTCCAATTTATTTAGAGAGTCATGTTGGCACATCTGTGAAAACCCGAATCTGAAAGCTTCCTGGGTTTTCCCACCCAGTTGAAAGTTCATGATCTTGCCCCCACACCCATAAGTCAATCACATGGTCCAATCTTCTACTGCCATGCTGGCAGTTCCACCCATCTAGTTCCGGTCAGATGCAAAAGTGCAAAACAAAGGATGACCTTGGATTCTAGAAAGGAATTTTATTTTGACAACATCACATTTTACTCCTTACTATTCCTCCTCCCAATTCCCCCACTAATGAAACAGCATAGTAAAATAAGAGACACTGTGGCAGGCCAAAGATCCAGAAAGGAATATGACTGCGGGCCTGACATAGACTCAGTGTTACATGCTGTAGACCAGTGGTGGGTTTCAAAAAAATTTGGAACCTCTTCTGTAGGTGTGGCCTGCTTTCCAGGTCCACTGGAGGAAGCTCTTCTAACCGATTCGGGAGATTTGACGAACCGGTTCCACCGAATAGGTGCGAACTGGTAGGAACCCAGCTCTGCTGTAGACCACAGGTGTCAAACTTGATCTCATCACATGACGTATCAAGACTTTTTTGCCTTTGCAGAGCTGGGGTGGGCATGGCCGGCATACGACACATCTGGCCCACAGATCACCAGTTTGACACCCCTGCTGTAGACACTCCTCATTTAGCAGTTAATCTTGTTTAGCAACTATTCAGAAATACAATAGTAATTATAATTATTTACTGACCAAGTGTGTTTATCTACAACCAAATTTAGTGTGCCTGATAACAAAAGCCTTCATTGTGAAACTGATTAAAGTTTGGCTAATTTCAGGTAGTAACACCTACAGAGGGTTCTAATCGATTAATTAAGGTCAGGAATTGTTTTAGGAACTCAAGATGTTGGAAAGAAAAGCAGCTTGTTTAAGCAACCTCTCCACCTGTGAGGAGAGGAAAAAACCTCAGGGGACAGATCCGTCACAGGACACCATACAAGAAAACATATTTGAATAACAGGGCAGAAACTAATGATTTTCTGTCTGTCTGTCTGTCCCTCCCTCCTTCCCTGTTATGTGATCACTTAATGATCTTTTGGCTTCCAATTTAAGAACAGATTGCAGTCGCTAAGAAAGGAGGATGCTTTCTAAAAACAGATAGTTAATACAAAAGGTGAGGACCAAATTATCCACTATTTATGTCACAAAGTTTATGTAACTTTTTTTTTAAAGAAAAGGAACATGTTTTCAAATTTAAATGCATAGGCTCCAAAAATACATTTTATAGTTGGTCATTGCTAGAGCCGAGGTGGAGCCGAGGTGGCGCAGTGGTTAGGGTGCAGTACTGCAGGCCACTTCAGCTGACTGTTATCAGCAGTTCAGCGGTTCAAATCTCACCGGCTCAAGGTTGACTCAGCCTTCCATCCTTCCGAGGTGGGTGAAATGAGGACCCAGACTGTGGGGGCGATATGCTGACTCTGTAAACCGCTTAGAGAGGGCTGAAAGCCCTATGAAGCGGTATATAAGTCTAACTGCTATTGCTATTGCTATTGCTGCACCAAATGTTGAAGAAATGTGCCAGACAAGAATGAAGAGCTTGACCAAATAATAACCCCAGAGGAATAACACCAGCAGCACACCCGGTAGGTGTGTAGGAGAGAGAAAATAAGGCAGGTAGTTGGACATAATCTAGTCATGCCAGGGTCTTCATGGATGCTTAAGCTTTAAAGAATTCTTAGAAACTAAGTTCTGTTTTGATATTTACATATAACTCATTTCAATGTTCTGTTTTGGGGATCTAGCATTGATATCATCCTCTTCGTTATGATTTTGTAGTACCCTAATACATACCTATTTAATTGGAAAAAAACTATAGGGTTAGGGTATGTATGCATAGAATTAAGAATACTTATCATAAAAAGAAGAATGAAATCTTTAAGGGCTGAGAGATGTATCTGAATCAGCTGGAGACAAGACCATGAGCAGCAACAAATAGACAATTAGCCTATTTACAAAGCCAACAATATTGTATCACACTGTGACATTTGCCCTCTGCCCGACAGACTGGAAGAACAGACAAATGTTTTAATTAAAAGGGGGAAAGGTGGGAGGGGGAGGGGGATACACTGATCTCCTTATCTGATTTTGACAAGTCCTGAGCTCAGTTCAATCTTGGTACACTGCGAAAGATTATATTAGAATAACTAGAACTTCAGATAATAGAACTTGTTCAGTTAGCTAAGGGCATATATTTTTCATTTGCCAAATAATGTATCGTATTGCCAGGGAACTTCTCAACATTCCACATTATTACTTGCCTTTATCTGACTCCAAGATATGCCAGCACTTAAGAATTAGGATAAAGTCAGCCCAGCTTTCCTAGACAAGTGCATATTACGGCTGCACAAAACAGTCTAAAAAAGATTTGCAAAGCTGATTGAACGAGGCTTCCTAAAAGAAATAATGATTCTAGTTCTAATTTTAATCCTTATTTTCAATTTCTAACTTAAAACCTAAGCTTGAAAAAAATGACATTAGATAAAGGACAGGCAGTCCTCAACTTGCAACAATTCATTTAGCGACTATTCAAAGTTACAACGGCACTGAAATACATGGCCTGTGAGCATTTTTCCCATTTACAACCATTTCAGCATCCTCATTATCATATAATCCAAGTTCAGTCGCTTGGCAACTGAGCCAGCAAAGTCCATGGGGGAGTGAGATTCACTTACTAACTTAACAATTGCAGTGATTCACTTAACAACTGTGGCAAGAAAGGTCATAGAATGGGGCAAAACTCACTAACAAATGTCTCGCTTACAGAAATGTTGGGCTCAATTCTGATCGTAAGTGGAGGACTTTCTCTAATGCTATATCACGGTAAGAATCAGGAAAAACATGGAGGTGGCGCATTCTTTTCTTATCTTTCTACCTAGATCAGGGGTGTCAAATTGGCAGCCCGTGGGGCAGATGCGTCACACACAGGCCACGCCCACTCCAGCTCTGCAAATGGGAAAAATGTTGTGGAACGTCACATGATGGCAAGGTGACGTGGCGAGTTTGATACCCATGACCTAAATTGAGATCAAACTAGGTTGCATAACATTGTCATGAGGATTGATGAAAGCAAGCAAAGATAAAATTTTAACTCCTGGTAAAATGATGTTTCGTGCTGTGGTGAGCACAGGATTGTATGTGTGATTGTAATGATGAAACTTCAGAATAAGATTTATGTTAGATACTAGCTTCAGCTATAGTGGTTTCCACCAAGGTCCTCTGTTCCGGCGGGAACAGAGGTTTGATCTAATTGGCCAAAGTGTCTGACAGCTCCCTATAAAAGGGCTGATGTCAGACTCAAACTTAGCTGACAGTTCCCTATAAAAGGGCTGATGTCAGACTCAAACTTAGCTGGATTGTTGCTACTGAGTTAATAATAGCAGTAGACTTATATACCGCTTCATAGGGCTTTCAGCCCTCTCTAAGCGGTTTACAGAGAGTCAGCATATTGCCCCCAACAATCTGGGTCCTCATTTTACCCACCTCGGAAGGATGGAAGGCTGAGTCAACCCTGAGCCGGTGGGATTTGAACCGCTGAACTGCTGATCTAGCAGTAGCCTGCAGTGCTGCATTTAACCACTGCGCCACCTCGGCTCTTAAATAAAGAGCTGTTGTTACCATTAGCCTGTGTGTGCCTTTCCATTACCCGATCCAACAATTTATTTTTACACAGAGAAATGGTTGAATAAAAGAATCTTACAGATATACAGTAGATGGGGTAAAATGACATTAGATTACCGCCCTCCACCAATATATCCAACTGAATTTAAGGAGACGTAGGGACAATATATAGGATTAAACTACTTGTCACATATATTGTGTACAAATTTTTATCACATTTAATCTTTTTACCTTAGATTTAATAAGTAACTTTCTGCCCAGGAACAACATGAAAGATTATTAGAACCACAATCAAGCAGTACAGCATACGTGAAAAGAATCTTCTTAAAAGGCTGAGTGTGGGAATATTATTCCTTTCTACAAAGTAAGATCAATTACTATGTGGCCCTTACATATATTTTTATCTACACATTGAAAACTATCAGGTTATTTAACCAAGCTAAAGTTTAGTGAGCAAAAAGGGTTATCAAAACACAGCTGAGGAAACAAACACCCTTTTTAAATACCTCAGTAGAAACTGATAGACCGAATTTACTTTCTGGGAGGTGAGTAAGTAGAAAGAATAAACTTTCAGTCCTGTATATTATCTTGCTAAGTAGATGGGGTGTGGGGGGGGGAGAGGCAGGGAGAGGAAGGAGCATAAAAATTCTCCAACAGACACGCAGTCTGGTGTGTGAGGCGATGGTGTGGGCAGAACTGCACACTTCAACTTGGGGAAAAAAGAAAAGAAAGCAACGGTCCTTTGAAATACGACCTCGGCATGTATTCTTGAAAAACCTAAGAGTTTCCAAATGTTTAAAGAACAGGCAGAGTCATTCTCTGCAGAAAAATTAATTCTTCCCTGTAGCAGTCATTTGTATTTTTCATCCTGAAATGGCAAAGTAATCAAACAAACAAACAAGAAGCAAACAAATCTATCATTAGGAGGCCACTATGTTTTAAATCAGAGGTCTCCAACCTTGTGTTCTGATACCACCCCCCTCCGACACAGGCGTGACTATTTGCAACTCTTTAAACACAGGAATTACAACTCCGTTGGCTGAAAGCCCAGAGAGACACTCTCGTGCAAGAAGAGTTGCCAGCAACCCAAACCAAACAGAACGGAAATACAAAACAGACCAGACAAGAGTTCCTCAAGACTGTTACGAACGGTTGTGTCCTGCAAAAGGACCCCTCCCAATTTCTCACTTATATACTCTCTTGGGAGGAGCCAAGCCACAACCACTTGGGCTTGATTATCTCTTATGAGTCTGACTCCGCAGCTGCTGCTTCTGTTTCTCCGCCCTCCTTTGCCTGGCGTCAGGTACAAACTGCCTTGAATCCTCCCCACTGCTCCATGCCTCAGGCGGCTCCTGGTGGCCAACCAGCATCTCTGGTCCCTGCTCTGAGTCTGAACCCTGCCCAGGGTCCTCCACATCTTCCATAGCAGACTCATAGGGTTACTCACTATCCGAGTTCATCAGCAGCTCAAACGGATCCTGCTGGGCCACAACACCATGGCAATGTAAAGCTTGGCGAACTTCAACTCCAGAATTATTTGCTGGCTGGGGAATTCTAGGAGTTGCAGTCCGCCAGGAGTGTTGCTAAGGTTAGCGACCCCTGTTTTAAAGGATGCTGCCTTTTAGAGGGACAGGCACAAGTAAACTTAAGAAGGGAATTATAAGTTTTCTTACAATTTTGTTTTTGACAAAAAATCTGAACATGCAAGAGAAGAATAGGTGGGGTGGGAGAAATAAAGCAGCAAACACAAGAGTAAGTAGGATTGTAATATCAATATGTCGTTGTAACTTCACATGCACTGTATTTTTATAGGCATTATAAATGCATGGTTTATATGATTTATAAATACATTTCCTAGAAAAGTCACATACCTATAAAAACATGGAGTAGTGATTACTTTTTTCTTTCCCTTGAATTGTAAATCCTTGTTTTGTTGACTATGCCCCAGAAAAAAATATTTGTTCATTCTTTACAGGCTTGTACATATGGAAATATATATAGGCAAGTATGCCTAAGTTTTGTATAACATGCAGCTCCTAAGACTTGGAGCACTTTACGATAAAATAAAATGCATATGGTCAAAACATAGTATGATGTACACACACACACACACACACACACACACAGACACACACACACACACACACACACACACACACATATATATATATATATATATATATATATATATATATATATATATATATATATATCCCTTTATTTATTTATCAGCACAAATACAACACACACACACACTATATATATGTGTGTGTGTGTGTGTGTGTGTTTATTTGTGCTGATAAATAAATAAAGGGAGGCTAGTATAGATCTATTTCACGCTATTTAGCTCTCATTAGCTATCAAATCCCAGTAAGGGTATGGCTAGCTGATGAGAGCTAAATAGCTTGAAATAGATCTATACTAGTCTCCCTTTATTTATTTATCAGCACAAATAAAAACACACAAATATAACAAAGGCAACAGTAAAAATATTGGGTTTCTGTCATGATAGACTCTTGTGACGAGCCGATTGACAGATGATGGAAGCAATTAGCTTCCTCCCATAATTGGGACTTACCAGGGGTTGTAAAAATCTTATGTATGTATGTATGTATGTATGTATATATACATATATACACATACACACATACACATACATACATACATACATACACATACACACACAAACACACACACACACACACACAAAATATGCATGTATCAGAGGTGGGTTGCTAATTTTTTCACTATGGGTTCAGGCGTGCTCCGACGTGGCCGGAGTGGGTGAGCGGAGCTGCCTGCTACTACTACTACTACTACTGGTTCGGCCAATCCAGGATGAACTGGCAGGCAACCCACCTCTGGTATGTATGTTTGTGTATATATATCAGAGGTGGCATTCGGCAGGTTCTGACCAGTTCTGGAGAACCAGTAACGGAATTTTTTTTCCAGAGAAGCGGTAAATACTACCTCTGGCTGGCCCCGCCCCCCATCTATTCCCTGCCTCCTGAGTCCCAGCTGATCAGGAGGAAATCGGGATTTTGCAATACTCTTCCCCTGAAGTGAGGAGGGAATGGAGATTTTACAATATCCTTCCCCTGCCACACCCACTAAGCCACACCCACAGAACCAGTAATAATTTTTTTTGAATCCTACCACTGATGTATATGTATACACATACACACAGTGTATGTCTACATATGTGTGTGTATACATATAGATATACATACATGTTGCTTTCAAATAAGAATATGAATATTCTTAAACTTTAGAGGATAACATTCTTCTGAACAATATAGAAACATCATACTATGTTTTAACCATATGCATTTTATGTATGTGTGTCTGTGTGTGTGTGTGTGTGCAGGTGTCAATCAAGGGGCACATTCAGTATATATTGTATATAATTGCACCCCTCTTCTTGAAGAGAAACATCTGTTCAATTTTCTTTCTTGAAAATGAAACACGTCATTAGAAGGAAAGACCAATACGCCAGGCTCCCTTAACTGGTTTGTATTTACCCTGTTATCCCCAAGACAAGCGGCTAACATTGAATGGTAAACAATTCCATTTATGCTTTGGAAACACAGAAGCTGTTGCCAAGTGGCCTCTCACACTTTATGATGTAAGCAAGTAAATAGAAAAATATGTATTTCATTAATGTGGAACATTTGCACACCTTGGAAAAGCTGTAGAAAATCTGGCCACGGGTGGCGGTGGGGGAGAGATGGCAACACCTATCTCCTTTTACATTTGCAACTGGCAAATCTGAGTTTCTTCATATATGGCGGTAGGAGCCTATGCTGTGTTTTAGTTGAGCAACAGAATTGAACAAATAGCTGATATGTATATTTTAGGAAGCAAGCTAAACTGAAATTAGATTATTGGTATAAGCCAGTTAAAAAGCTGCCTTGGTGAGCATATGTCATTAATGACATTAATTTATTTGCTTGCTTGTTTTGGCCACAGACCAAAGAGTAGACTTTGTCCAATCCTCTTTCAAACTTCTGACATAGTTGCCCCATCCCCAGCATAGATGAAGAACTTCTATGTGGTCCAGAATCAGCTGACGTCCTCTGCTCACTGTCACAAACCACATCTCCTATGATAAGCACATCCTTACAGTCTCAAGATATCTGGGTGTCCTGATAAACCACCACATAAGTGTGAGTCAGCAGTGTGGTGCAACGGTCAAAAAAGCCAACACAGTCCTGGGTTGCATCATCACAAGGGATAGTATCAAGATCAAGGGAAGTGATAGTACCTCTCTATATCATACTGGTGAGACCACATATGGAACACAGGATCTAGTTCTGGTCACCACAATAGAAAAAAGTTGGTGAGGTCCTAAAAAGAGGACAGAAAAGAGTAGCAAAGATAATAGGAGGTATGGAGTCTAAATTGTATGATAAACAACTGAAGGAACCAGGTATGTTTATGGAAATTCTCAGTCATCCAGGTCATTGTTGTCCCAAAGGAGCTTTTTCAAGAGGCAACTGAACTTCCTTGTTTTTCTTCAAAGACATTTCACTTCTCAACCAAGAAGATTCTTCAGATTTAGCTAAATTTATTTTAGCAAAGAGAAACATGAGAAAGACATAATAGCAATATAGAGTAATGAGGCTAGAAGACCTGAAAGGTCCTTTCCAACTATATAAGTCTATATTGTTCCAAGCACCAAAGATCCAGGCAGAGGGGTAAACTAAGTTCACTTTCCCATCCCCCTTGCCTATGGCAACTCAAGAGCAGGTAAGGGATGCTCTGCGACTTCAAATGAGAACTTTGAAGGCCCAAGTGGAGAAGGGTTCCATGTATACAGCAGTCTGTTCTGAGAGATAGGCGAATGCTATTCCAAAGGGACAGGCGATGGCGTCCTTCACCCTCGGCAGATTGAAAGGGAGTTGGGTTCAGATCTCCAAATCCGGAGTGGTGGAGATGGGCGCCACGAGGCATCCAGTGTGGCAACACAACCGATCTCAGAGAAGCCCCTGGGAGAGTTCTCTTTTCTTTGTGAACCAACATCAGCCGTCCAAGTTGCATAATATTGAGTCAATTTGGTAGTCAGTTCTCCTGAGCATTGATTAGTTACCAAGGAGAGCAAGTCACAGAGACAACTATTGTCTTTATAAGAATAACAACAGTTGTATTGGGGTTTGTGATATTGTTTTCATAATTTGAGTATTGTGCTATCCCAGTGCATATTCCAACCATTTCATATATATTTCATATGTACATACAAGAGGTTTGGGCTTCCATTGAAATACAAAGCTGTTTTCATCCTTTGCCTTCCACTTGACCCCGCGCACAGCCTGTGTAACTAAAAAGGATTTTTAGGGCACATTCTTTGGAGTCGCTCCCCCCCCCTTTATGCAGGCAACATTAAAGTAGTGGAAGAAAAGCAATTTCACTAAATACTTTTTTAAAATCCTGACCTCAGTTTAACCCTGCATTTTCTTGACAGTCTAGCTAATTTTTCTAATCAGTAACTCAGAAATTAAAGAGAGACGACTAATCTGATGCTATGAACATTTCAAGCAAGTATCTTAAGTAATTGTAATTACTTTCCCCTTAAAAACCTAGTTTCCCACATCTATTTCACAGACCATAAAATTCATTAAAATAGTTTTCAGTTTTCTTTTATTGTGTGCTATAATTACCAAGCTCTATGTCTTTGCTTTACTCTATCTCTCCAAATTGAAATATTCCTGGTTGCAATAGCTCAAAAGTACAAACTGTTAAGAACACTTTATTGAATGCTACTGCCAAGTTCTATTTTATTTCCTTTTTCCCTTATCACTAAACTCTTAAAACCAGAAAGTCACTAGTTATAATCGATTTGGATTTTTGATAATTTGGCTTTGCAAAATCTGTAAACAGAAATAATGCTCCAGGTGAAGGCACACACCATCTACTACAGGGCTGTCAAACTCCCAGCCCATTGGCTGGATGAATCACACACTGACCATGACCCGACAAATGCGTGCCCGACAACAGCACGCCAACAAAACCGCGGTGATAAAACCGCAATGTCGACAGCGCGCCCACAAAGGCACGCTGACAAAAGAGCACTGACAGAAGAGCGATTATAGTTAAGGTAAGGGTTAGGGTAAGAGTTAGGGTTAGGGTTAGGTTTAGGGTTATGTTTAGGGTTACGTTTAGGGTTAGGGTTACGTTTAGGGTTACCTTTAGGGTTAGGTTTAGAGCGCGCTTCTGTCGGCGCGCTGTTGTCGGCGTGCATCTGCGCTCATTAGTTGCTGCAATTTCAAACGTGGTTTTCTCCCCGCGGTTTCATCGGCACGCTTTTGTCGAGCGCACATTTGTCGGTGAACCCACACTGACCACACCGGGTTTAGCGAAGGGGGAAAATACATCACGTGACGCCACCATGACAACATTAGTTTGACACACCTGATCTACTACATAAATTACAACTCCCAAAATGTAACTACAAATGTAACTACATTACCAGCCAAGCAGACTCATCAACAATGAAATGTGAGATCTGAGTTGGAAGCACAACGAAAAGAAGTACAGTAAATGAATTCACCCATATACTGAATCAAAATTATAGTCCATCTAGTTGTTTGCACTGACTGGCAAATGACTCTCTTATATTTTAAAATTGGTCATTCTTATTCCTGCTACCAGGATTAGTATTAGCAGGAACATTACTATTTATTAAATTTATATTCTGCCCAATTTCCAGAGATTTTAGGGTCAAATCAGAAATCAATACACATATCCACAGAAACAGGCACAAGACATAACAGATCCCTTGTGAATAACACAAGGGAGACAATATACCAGCCAACATATTCCTTGGTTTCTACCAGGCACTCTACTTTATTTGCAGATAACCATCTGCAAAGCAAATTAGTTACTCCAAGGACAACATGAATTTCCACCAAATTTATCTGAGCCTCAGAGAGATCCCAGAAACAGTCATTAAAAGTAAAATGATTGATTGCTGCAACCAGTGCATTATTTGGCTTCTCATATGTGTTTCGATGATTGGGCAAAGTACTACAGAAATTGTTTTGTAAATACTCATTATAGGCTGTCAATATTCCAACATGCCCCAAAGAAGTGGAGATGTCATCTACTAGTACAATACAGAACGCCTCTCTACATACAAAATATGTATGTGATCACTGGATATTGCCCTTCTTTCAAGGATAGCTGAATACCAATGAATGTACCATAAATGATTTCTGTTGGGACACATAGAGATATCCTATCAATAGGTGTGCAGAACGTAAAATAATAACATTTGATCAAGTTATATGATATGGGATCCGAGTTTCCATCAAACTGCAATGTTTTATGCATGAATATTTCACCTCATATATGGCAAGCTTTTCATGAGACATAAAGACAATCCTCTTTGAGAACATCCAAAATTGCCAGGGCTTCATCAGACAAACTTAGAATCATACTACAAATTTTGCAGCCTGATCAGTCAGGATTTATGTACATATGATCAGCCAGTTCAATTGTGAATTATGCAAATCACACAATTCCCTGACCATCGTATTCTCACAGTTCTCTTCTATATGTCCAATGTTTTTAATGTTTATCTAATCAAAAAAAATTTCGTAAAAAAAACTTCTTACCTTAAATCCACCAATCCGGTGCTCTTGCTTAAATTCTCTCCCATTTTTTAACCATCTCATGGTTGGTTGAGGATTTCCTAGAGCTGGACAACGAAATTTGACTGTGTTAGCTGCTGGAACAGCATGTAAGCGCTTCTCCATTTTCTCAGTGTTTGTCCACATAGGTCCTTCTGTTTTTTAAAAAAAAATGAAGAGAAGGGAGAAAAAAATTACTCAATTTCTATACAAATGTAAATTCCAGGCCAGAAACTTCCCAAATGGGTGACATTCCAATGAGACACAACATGAGACACACTGATGTTTTACATTGTTGATTTATGTTATCTCTGAGAAGTCACATAAGATATTGAATATCTCATAAATTTCAGTGTGTACCTAGACAAAAGTCTGGTCAATGTCATGTAAATTATTACTTATGATTCATACCTTAAGGCACTTGAAACCCAGTTTAAGAATGAAACTTTTTAAAAACCCATCATCTTTAAGTTTAAATTGAACAAAAATTCCCTTAAAACCGGGATATTACATTAAAACTGAGTGTACAACATTTCTTTTGAAACGTTGGCCTTAATTTTATTGAATCCATCATCTTCTGAAGTACCACATTGTAGATTGTTCTGCAAAACTATTATTTAATCACCTAGTTTTGATCTCCAAAGTTCTATAAGTCTTGGTGCCTAGGTGCCTATGGGACTGTTTATTTTAAACCGATCCTATTCATATAGTGGACTCATCCTGAATGAGCATAGTGTTTCTTCTTTCTTATTTCTAAGAGAATCAGGAGAGGGCAACAGAGAAGCATTTTTCTATTACTACACTTATCTTTTGGAATACCTTTCTACTGGGGATCTAGTTGACATCATTATTCCTAAATTGTAGGAAGACCTTGAAAACAAAAACATTTAGGAAAGTATTCAGGAATATTAACTGGATTTATTTATATTTAATTACGTTAGAATCAGAGGTGGGTTCCTACCAGTTTGCACCTATTTGGTAGAACCGGTTCATCAAATCTACCAAACCGGTTAGAAGAGGTTCCACCAGTGGAGCCGAAAAGCAGGCCACACCTACAGAAGAGGTTCCAAAAAATTTTGAAACCCACCACTGGCAAGGATCTTGTAACTTGACAGCTTTAAGACTT
The DNA here is from genome assembly GCF_051295495.1 of Thamnophis sirtalis. Taxonomy (NCBI): domain Eukaryota; kingdom Metazoa; phylum Chordata; class Lepidosauria; order Squamata; family Natricidae; genus Thamnophis; species Thamnophis sirtalis. The sequence continues at coordinate 61,615,553 of NW_028261391.1, forward strand.
GCATGCTTCAATGCCAGAGTTTCTGAATAGCTACTTGGACCGACCTAAGTACTAATTCATAATTTCATATCCGGTCACATGGGCGGCAAGCCACTCCCATCTGGTCACATGGGTGGCAAGCCACTTCCACAAAGGAGGCCACACCCACAGAGTAGGTTCCAACAATTTTTGAAACCCACCACTGGTTAGAATCCATTTGTATATTAGTCATAGGATTATTCAATTTTATGGTTTGATATAGGACTTATATAATTGTAATAATTTTACATTACAATAGTTTTACATCTATTATTCATTATTATTTAATTGTATGTCACAATGAAGGATGATGGTACAGAATTATGTAAATACTACACATGCACACAATATGTTTCTTCAGATAATGTATTTTTAAAAGTGCCATAGTAAAAAGGGTTGTGTGGATAAAGTCCTTCAATTTTTTTTAATAATTTGAGCCTTTTTTTCAGCCCAACTCAAGGCAACACAACCCAAGGTGTAACATCACAATTTGCAGTGATAGTCCTTCCACTTCCTACACAATCTGGTGAGAACTAATTCTGAGCCACAATTTGTGGGTTGGAGAGAAGAAACAAAAATATCCTGTTATAATGCTTCTTAAAACACCACAACTTAATTCTAGAAAAAATAATTACTGTAGTAATTAATTACTAAGTAATGATTTACTCCATGATAGTCCCAAATTAAAGTATGCTCTCTTAGCAGCTTCTTTTATGTTAGTTTGCTTCCTGGTTAAAGCTTCTTTAAAATCCCCCATTTTGTATATTTATATTGCTATTTTTGATTCTGAATCTTCATATGTAGCTCTAAATTGCAATATGTTAGGGCTTTTTTTCTTTAGTTTTATCCCACCTTTCTAAGTAACTAAAAGTGGAATGTTAATGGATACTTCAAAAACCATTCTGAGAATATCACTAAGAGTTTGAGCAATCTAGGTAGGATGAAAGAAAGGGAGAGGAAGGAAAGAACTTGTTTTCTATTTTATATAGGATTTCTATCAACATAATTTCAGGAATGAACCTTAATGAGCTTCATTTCTGTTTTTAGAAAATACATTCAATTAACTCAGATAAATACTAGGATGTACCCAAAGGCTACATTGATGCCTGGTAAAAATGACTTTTGTACTATATTTCCCTTTATTACATTTGGAACGGGTTTGTGTGTATATACAAGTTTAATTAATATGGGGAAAGTTAACATGCCATGGAATTGGAAGATCTTAGCCCAAAGTATTTATCCACCCACATAGCAATTTTTCCTTGTGCTTATTTATTTTCAGTGTCATGACAATATTGCTAGGAGAAATTAGAAATATTATTTGAAAGAGTGAAGATCTCTCTCTCTCTCTCTCTCTCTCTCTCTCTCTCTCTCTCTCTCCCTCCCTCCCTCCCTCCCTCCCTCCCTCCCTCTCTCTTTCAAAGGCTTATAATTATTTCAAGTAATAAAGGCCTAGGATACCTAGTGAATCACATCTTGCCTTACCTTATCACTTATTTTTCAAATCAGAAACAGAAGCATTAGTCTGTATCTTATGGTGAAAATATGTTAGGGGATGCCAAAGCCTCTCACAATCCCTTCTGTATTGTAACTTTTCCATTCATCAAATTTTCATTACTTTATCAGAATATAAAATTCAATGAAAGATTAAAATAAATTAGCCTATAGGGAAAGAAAAAGAGAAGAAGAGAAAGTGTAGGGGGAAAAGGAAAAAAGAGAGAAAAACATTGACTTTTCAATTCTTTCTGTGTAGTACAGGCAGTGGTGAGTTTCAAAAATTTTTCGAACCTACTCTGTGGGAGTGGCTTACTGGCCATGTGACCTGGTGGGAGTGGCTTGCCGGCCATGTGTTCTCTCTCTCTCTCTCTCTCTCTCTCTCTCTCTCTCTCCTTCCTTTTGTCTCTCTGTCCCTTTTTCCTTTTTTTCTTTCATCTCTCTCACTTTTTCTTTCTTTTTTTCTTTATATCTTCCTTCCTTCCTTTCTCTTTCTCTTTCTCTCTCTGTGTGAGTCTCTGTGTGTGTGTGTGTGTGTGTGTGTGTGTGGCAGTGGTGGGTTTCCAAAATTTTTGGAACCTCTTCTGTGGGGGGGCCTGCTTTCTGGTGGAACCTCTTCTAACCGGTTCGGTAGATTTCTACCGAACTGGTGCAAACTGGTAGGAACCCACCTCTGAGTACAGGGGTGTCAAACTGGCGACCCACAGGTTGAATGTGTCCTGTGCAGGCCACACACACCCCAGCTCTGTGTAGGGGGGAAATGTCATGATACGCCACAAGACGGCAACATGACACTGCGAGTTTGACACCCGTGGGGCAGGGAGTGGGTTCCTATGCGAATCGGTACAGATTTGCTTGGTGCGCGCTTTGCTTGTGCCTGCGCAGTTTTCTGTAAATGGTTCTGCGCATGCGTGAAGACCATTAAAAGCTAATAAAGAAGATGCCAGCAATGGCAACAGAGACCGGGGAACCGGTTCACAGGAGGGGCCAGCTTTGATTGTGCTCTTCTGCAACCCAGGCCAGATTACCACCGTGCCGAACCGGGAGCAACCCACCTCTGCCATGGGGTAGTAAAATAAAATAACAACATTACAACCTCATTTTTTGTTTGCTTTTACATAGTAATATGCACTAGCATTTATTATTAATAACAAACCTATCTAACCAGAAAAACCTAAAGTAGTAGTATAACTTTTGACAGTTATATTATGAAGAGCCGAGGTGGTGCAGTGGTTAGGGTGCAGTACTGCAGGCCACTTCAGCTGACTGTTATCTGCAGTTCAGCGGTTCTAATCTTACCGGCTCAAGGTTGACTCAGCCTTCCATCGTTCCGAGGTGGGTGAAATGAGGACCCAGACTGTGGGGGTGATATGCTGACTCTGTAAACCGCTTAGAAAGGGCTGAAAGCCCTATGAAGCGGTATATAAGTCTAACTGCTATTGCTATATTATTAAATGTCAAGATATCGATGGTGGCCTGCCAAGGCATACAGCCTCAGAATTAGAGTTTTGAAGGGAATATCTTAAATATATGTGGACGGGAGGTGCAAAGAATCTGCGCATTGACAAAATTTCCATTTGCCAGTTATTAAACACCACATTGCTTGGATCTACCCGTATACTAAGCCAATACATTACAACATCCTAAGTTCTTGAGAAGAACTCAATATGAATGGCAGCCAGCAGCAGCTAAAGCTAAACTGGCAGCTGTGATTTCACATTGTTGTGCAAATAGTAGTTTAGCTCAATCATAATTACTACTAATTTTCATTATCTTTCCTGGGCTATAATTATTATATCCTTAGTCTTTTCCTCCAGATAAGGGAAATCTGATTAGCTATGTATTAATGTCATGACTATAAGTTGGTTCTATTAATTCATTTGTCTATTGAAAAATTAAAACTAAAATTGTTTAACAGCAGGGCCATTTAATTATTTTACAATAGATGCTTCCTGAAATAAATCAGTTGACGTGGAATTTCTTAAGAGGAGAGAGGCTCAGACACATAACCATTCTTCTTTCAACCCCACGCCCAACTGCATTTCCTTTATTAGCATAGAACATAACAACTAAACCTTTCCAGCCCTCAGTTATAGCTGTTTTTGAATCCACTAACACACGTTCAGGAATCCTCTGCTCTACTTTCAGTCACAAAGCAAAATAAAAACACAGCTGGGGAAGCGTTCGGCTACAAACTCTTTAACAAGCTGACCAATCAAAGAAAACATCTAAAAGAAATTTAAGCACTCTAAACATTGTGTGTGTGATTGCTTTTGTTTCAGGGTGGAGACTTCAGAACTAATTAGTTAGAAAAATCAGTCAGCATTTGATCATGTGCTGTTCCATTCTTAAAAGTAAATACTAAGAAAATATTTCAGTATTTTAACAGGCGTATAAAAGGAGGAAACCTTAAAATAGGTCTTACAAACTAAGTTGCAATATTGCTGCAAAGGAATTTAGGCAACCAAAATAAATCAGTTAAGTCTGTAACACACATACAAAAATGAACGACCTCCCTCATTCAGGAACAATCTTACTAAATACCTATCCATAATGAATACATATTTTGGCCCTCAAACTAGCATGCTCCACAAAGCAGTTTAAACAAATAACTTTGTTGGGGGAAAGTCCAAAATCTGGATAAAGGATAAATTGTTCCTAAATAGAATCAGCATTAAGTACTGGAATTCATATGGCTACTAGGTTCTGAAATGGTCCTGATTTATTAATTGCTATGAGATAGTGTACAATATTAGCAATCTATATTTTACCAACAACAAGTAGGGTATACTCTTGTCTCCAAGTTCTAGTTAACCTTCAAACATATTGGCATCCTGGTTTCTAGATTTCTTTCAAAACTGTAATAAATGTATTTGTCTAGTATAGGTAGCTAGGTAATTTTGTCACATTAGACAACCTTTGAAAAAATGACCATCACTAAAACTGATTTCTTCTAGCCACACAAGGAGATCATGAATTTTCAAGGTAAATCATGAAGTGTTTGGTATGCATTGTAAATTTTTACTATTACAATAATTAGTACCAGGACCGGATTTTCCTATAGGCTAACTAGGCTTCAGCCTAGGGCCTCAAGATCAAGAGGGGCTTACATGAAAATTGTTAGCAAAATTAAAATTACACTATTCTAAAAAGAGTGAACACTAAAACACTGAACCGAAAATAAGGAGAAATTCTACGCATATGACTAATAAACAAACATAAAAATGTATTGGTTAAGATTGTTCCAGTGCCGCAGCAGTTGCCACGTTCCTGGCACCGGCGGTCGGGCGAGAGGCGCGGCCGCTCCCAGTAGCCACCCCGTCGACGCGGAGCCCACCAGCGGCCAGGCAGGTCAGGGCGAGGGGGCCGAGCCGGGCAGCTGAGCGCAGCAGGGGAGGCGGCTGGCCTCGTGCCTTTGCCACAGAGCAGAGCCGCCCTCCCACTTAAAAATGGGAGGTGAAAGGGCCTCATAAGTGGAATAGCCTAGGGTCTCTTTTCATCTAAATCCGGCACTGATTAGTACCATTGCATTATAACACCATCATCTATCATAATTACCCTTAACCTAATCCCTACTGGCTGTGATCAAATTATGAACAATACTGGTGCGACTTAGTGCATCTTAACCTAAAATGCTGATCAAAGCATATACACCATAAAATCCAGTATCTATGTTGACATTCAGATTCAAATTTGAGATGGATTTGAAGGAACAGCAGATTAGCAACTGCACTGAATAGCCAAGACGTGCTCTTGCCTTTATATTTCTTCGTAAAAAGCATTTTAACAAAATATGAATGTTATAAAAACCATATGCAGGTTGGCATCAACCCACCTATTCTCTTCTTCTATCATAGGTAAGAAACAGCTTGTATATGGAAACCCACAGAGAAACTGGTGTGTAATCTTGGACTGAGATCGCATGGTCATTCTCCAAAAAGGAGTTGTTGAAGTTAAATTAAACTAGATTGGATTCATTCATTTTAAACTTTCCTTTAATTACAATTAAATATAGACAGTATGTTTTTGATTATTATATAGTTCTTCTTCTGATTTATTAAAAATACAATCTGACAGCAATGTTTAGTTTCAAATTGTTTTGATACTGTTCTATGTTGACAGATATGGTAATCACTCTCTGTCTGAACTGTCAACTTTCTTGTTAAGAGTTTTTGGAATTAGGCCATACAGTCATCAGGAAAAATATAGCTTCTTGATCATTATATTCTCCCTTAAATGTGTTTGTTTTATTATAAGTTACTGTCACATTATCAGAAATAAATGGGTACATATTCAAATAAATGAACAGAGGAAAATATGCTAACTTATATCCATGCCACAAATACTAAACATATTTTTAAAATAAGAGGTATAAACTATTGATAATTAAAGCTTATGCACTTTACAGCCAAGGAGTAAACCACTGTAAAACAAAACTTCATCTTCACAAAATTTAAGCTGGGAGCTTGGATGAAGACCTCCAAGAGCAGAATAATGAAAAGGTAGCAAGAACAATGTATTTCAACACATATCTTCCAAACAGCTTTAACTATTGAATCTACTTACTGGTTGGGTTGGGTTGTTTTGGATTCACAAAATCCTCAGAGGCATCATTGTCATCTTCATCATCTCCAGATGAAAGAACATCTGAAGTTTCAAAAAATTATTTTAAAAAATCATTTATCTGCTAGATGTTGTAAGCAAACATGCATTTTTCTGCAGTCTGGATATTAAGAACAATACATATGTGAGAGATGATTCTGAAAATTAGCAATAACACTTAGATTTATATACCGCTTCACAGGGCTTTACAGCTCTCTAAGCGGTTTACAGAGTCAGTACATTGCCCCCAATAATGTGTTGGCTGAAATAATGGGATGGAAGGCTGAATCAACCTTGAGCCAATGAAAATCATCATCATTATCATCATCATCCTTGGAAGGATTTGATAAGTAGATCAAAATGTTAAAATGTTAAATCCAGACTAAACATCTAGCTGACTGTGCAACTAACCATAGCTTGTAAGTCAATGAAACTAGGTTTGCGCTTCAGAACATCCATGAGTATGCACTACTGTCCCCTCCATGCATACACACAGATCATGAATCAAAATCGTAAATAAAATATTACCTTGTTCATTCTTTTTTCTTAAGAAGCAAAATAAAATACATTTGTGACTTAAGAAATATACATATATTTGCTTAAAGGAATAGATAATATCTGTACCATGTATTGAATATAAAGTAATGTTAAATAGCTTTATTATTACTGAAAATGCAAATAGTTTGTTTTTATTACTATAATACACATATGCCCACTCTATTTGTTAGGGGAACATTAAATGATTTAAACATCCTTATTTCTCATGATGTGACCTTCAGGCTATCTCTGGGGTGACCCCCAATGAATATAATTCTGCAGAGATAGATGCATACATATTGGGTGGCTCTATTAATTACAATTTTTAGTTTCCGGTTTATATTCCAGATCTATAGAAAAAAAGTGACTCAGAACACACAGGGATGCATATAAACTGCTTCCATGTGAATTATTAAGGTAGCTGTGTCATTTTTTTAGGCATCAAAATAAACATTTCTGCATGCAAAGAGAAAGAGATGAGTGTGCACACATGTGAGGAGACAGCAGAAATAGTATACCTCTGGAATGAGTCATGGTTGCTCTGAAATAGTGAGGCTGTGTACATACTAACACACATTTTTAAGGACCTATTTTAAAGGACTTCATAGTTTTAATATATACAGGCAAGCTGCTAAATAATGAACATATACACACAAAGCTGCTTATGCAGGTAGTCCTTCAGTTATGGCCATAATTGAACCTAGCATTACAATTGTAAGTCATGAAATCTGTAAAGTGAGTCACCATGTGTTTGAATCCAATTTTATGATCTTTTTCATGGTAATTGTTAAGAAAATGTGGCAGTCATTAATTGAACACAGCAGTGCCTGTTCCTGGCAAAAGCCATCATAAATCATGGTCATGGTGGGATGCTGCAAACAGTCATAAATTCAGGGCAGTTCCAAGCAAAATGCAGTCACGTAACCAGGAAAGCAACTTTGGAACTTTGAAACCTGGTTATAAGTAGCTTTGGAGGGGAATATTGCTTGTAATGGTCAAATGGTAAATAAGTAACTGTCATCAATTTACAGATTAACAGAGGTGGAAGGGACCTTGTAGGTCATCCAACCTCTGGCCCAAGCAGGAGACCGTACACCATTTCTGACAAATGGCAGTCCAATCTCTTTTTGAAAGTCTCAAGTGATGAAGCTCCCACAACTTCCGAAGGCAAGCTGTTTCATTGGTTGATTGTTCTCACTGTCAGAAAATGTCTCCTTATTTCCAGGTTGAATCTCTCCTTGTTCAGTTTCCATTCATTATTCCTTGTCTGGCCTACAGGTCCTTTGGAAAATAGCTTGAACCCTTCCTCTCTGTGGTGGCCCTTCAAATATTGGAAGACTGCTATCATGTCTCCCCTGGTCCTTCTCTTCACTAGACTAGCCATGCCCAGTTCCTGCAACCATTCATCATATGTTTTAGTGTCCAGTTCCCTAATCATCCTGGTAAGTCATTAGTTGAGGACTATCTGTATTTCTCAGAGTAATCAGTAATTTCATTTATGTGTAGGTAGCAACTCAGAAGTCAATCAAACATTCCTCAGTTTACTCCAATACTAAAATTAAAAATACTTTTTAATTTAATCCCTTAAATAGATTGTGCCGCCATTTTTCAGCAAAACTGTGGCTAAGCCAAGTTGGTTTGAGAAGTTAAAAAATTACATAAAACCACAACCACTCCCAAAAAATTAAATCCAGCAGATAAAAAAATTAAAATGTTGATGGAGAAGAGGGCTATTTTTTTTTTGCTGGGTCCAAAAAAAAACACCCCATCATTGGCATGAGATGAATATTTGGGGGAGGACAGTTGAAAATCCCCTCTTGTGTTAAAACCTATTTGATTTTCACATGGAAGATATACCAAAAAGGCCATCAATGAAATCACCGAAAAAGCTAGATCAGATGGGTAATGTAAGAATAACTAGAATGTTACGTGGCATATTTTCTTTTACCTTAGTAAAGAGTAAAGCTGCATCCCCATACCTAATTAATTTAAACTACGTACATTGGAAAATGTCTTTCAACAAACTTACCTGTGACATTTATAATGAAGTAGAAACTTTCACTGTCTGCAATCCTAACAGTGCAAGCATAAAGGCCAGAATCTCTGGGTGTCGTATCTTTAATCCACAGAGTTTCCCCAGTAATGACTGTCCGGTTATTGGGCACCAAACGTTTTCCATCTTTAGTCCAAGTGATGGTGGTGGCCTCTTTCACTTGACAGTGCAATGTCAACGTTTCTCCCGGAAGTACAGAACGTACGTCAGGCTGAGAGATTTGATATTTGGTGTGTGGCTCTGCTAAAGTGAAATATAGGTGGGCAAAGAAGGGAAAGGAAGCAACAGAAGTGGGGGGAAAAAATGTCCAACAGTTGTCAGTGAAAGAACTTGATCCAGCAAAGTATGTGCAGATTTTAAAACAATCATCATCATCATCATCATCATCATCATCATCATCATCATTTGATTTGATTTGATTACATTTATATGCCGCCCTTTTCCCCAAGGGGGACTCAGGGCGGCTCACAATTCAAATCAGGGGAGGGGGGTACAGACAAGAAATAAAAAAGACGGAACATAACAATACATAATTTAAAAACACACAGCAGTCATACCATTCGAGGCAGGGGGCAACAGCTCTTTAGCCCCAGGCCTGTCGGAACAGCCAGGTTTTAAGGGCTTTGCGGAAGGCCTGGAGGGTGGTGAGGGTTCGAATCTCCATGGGGAGTTCGTTCCAGAGGGTCGGAGCAGCCACAGAGAAGGCTCTCCTCCGGATAGACACTGGCCAGCGGATGGAATTCGGAGGAGGCCTAATCTGTGGGATCTAATCGGCCTATTGGAGGTCATTTTTGCAAGCTACCATTTTAATAATATTGAGCAAGCTAGAGACACTGATAAAATGTGCTTTATCATTGATAGCTGATAAGAAGAACAACATACCATCCTAGGAGGTCTGAGATAAAATTAGATTCAAAAGAGAAGTGGATGCACTTCTCAGGACAATTAAAGGGCAGGCTGTGATGAGAAGAGGGAGCCTCTTCCTCACACAAGCATCCTAGTAAAAGAACATTGCAAATTTAAGATTTTGCATTCAGTTAAAGGTACTGCAAGATGCTGAATGTAGGTACATTCCACATCAAGTAGAGCCAACAGCTGTCTTGGTTCTATAGTCTAATTGACTATGAGATTTATTTCTATAGATCTCTTTACTTTCTATAGATCTCTTTACTGTATCTAATTGATTACAAGATCTATAGCAGAGGTGGGTTCCTACCAGTTCGCACCTATTCGGTAGAACCGGTTCGTCAAATCTACCGAACCGGTTACAAGAGGTTCCACCAGTGGACCCTGAAAGCAGGCCACACCTACAGAAGAGATTCCAAAAAAATTTGAAACCCACCACTGGCAAGGACCTTGTAACTTGACAGCTTTAAGACTTGCATGCTTCAATGCCAGAGTTTCTGAATAGCTACTTGGACCGACCTAAGTACTAATTCATAATTTCATATCCGGTCACAAGGGCGGCAAGCCACTCCCATCTGGTCACATGGGTGGCAAGCCACTCCCACAAAGGAGGCCACACCCACAGAGTAGGTTCCAACAATTTTTGAAACCCACCACTGATCTGTAGCATGACATGGCAATAGGAAAAATCTCTTACAAGTTCTTCTGAGGAGTTCTGGGTAATATACAATCCTACAGGCACGACCATAAATTGCCTCTAACAAATATTGTAGTCTTCATGACGTATGGATTTTATCAATAGAATCTCAAAGCGATGTGTGCGTCTGCAGGGGAGATAGGCGAGTCAGGCAGGGTTCTAGCCAGCAATGCCATGCACATCGTGACATCCTCACAAAAATGATGCAAATTCTGCAAAGTGCACATATAACATTATCTGGATCATTTACATAATGACGCCATGACACCTGCACACAATGTCACGGTGGCTTCCACCAGATGTTTGGGGTCAGAGCTCTGAGCCATATTACAGCAGTTCTTCTGTATGCATGATTTAGCTTGTTTCAGGAACATTGGTGCTTTAATGAGAATTTTGAGAATAGGCAGCAGCCAAATGATGGTTAGTAAATAAATGTTGCCTTATGGATTATTTAATTCTATTTATTTATTTTGAGCCATTATCTAACGCTCACAGCCAGCCTACATAGCAGCATATTCGGTTGGCCAAAAACACAATGTGGGAAAGGAGGAATAAGTCTGTTGGCTCTCTAACTTCATCATGAACTGAAGACAAACACTCACAATGGGGAGTCTTCTCTGTTCGAGATGCATGAAATCGGTTCTCTAAACCACTGAATGCCTCCCTAACTTGCGATTAGGACTACTGCTTTTCACTGAGATAGGCAGAACCAATTCCCTCGTCTTTATTCTCCTTCATGGTATAACTGATCTGAATGGCTGAGCACCAGTCATCGCTTTCCACCAATCACTAATAAAACATAACACTACGTAAACTGTCTTCAGGTGTAAAGATGATGTGGAAGAACATAATAAATGTCCAAGCCCATAAAACTACTGGCTAATCCTGACCACTCTCTCCATAAATTAGCACTGTGAAAAACAATGATTATTTTTCTACGGCAAAAAATTCCTTCGTTTAGCTTTGCCTCACTAAAGCAATGTGATTCTTTTATTTTCAAGTCATAAGACGGGTGGCTGATATTACAAAATACTTCGGATCATAATCTAAATGATCTTGCTATACAAAGAGCAACAGTTCCCACATATGGTTTTAAAAACTGAGTCTCGATATTCAACAGCTCAAAATTCTTTTGACTAAAAAGTCCTCAATGAATGCTAATAAACTGCATTAACAGTTTATTACTGTTAATTAATGCAATTACAGATTCCATTAATCTATTGTAACGTTTTGCATTAATCGATTACATGGGAAGGAAGGAAGGAAGGAAGGAAGGAAGGAAGGAAGGAAGGAAGGAAGGAAGGAAGGAAGGAAGGAAGGAGATGGGAATGTAAAGGAGGGAGCAGGGAAACAGGAAGGAAGGAAGGAAGGAAGGAAGGAAGGAAGGAAGGAAGGAAGGAAGGAAGGAAGGAAGGAAGGAAGGAGACATCCTAAATGGCAAATGATTTGCTGTCTACTATAAAGTTTATATTAGTAAAATGATTAAAAGGGTTTTTTAAAAATTGCCCAGAATCCATAATTGGTTTAGGTTTTTGGATATTTAAAAATAAGTAAGATAAGCTTACTTTCTTAGTTAATACTGTTCTTTACACAAGGGATTCATTTTAAATAGCATTTATTCCAAAATGACAAATATTCATTACAACATCATACACCAAGCTTTGTCCTTTCATATTTATATGGTCTGAGAATACATAGACAGCATATACTACAATACATGGGGAAAATATACCACAATGTCACAATGCAAATTTCTCCACTCGCCTCCCCCTCCACATACTCAGAACACAAACAATTCTTTATATAACTTTTCAGACAGTAGATTTATTGATTTTAGATTTAATCAACAGCTCAGAGAACTTTGTAAATTAACTAGAACTAAGATTTATTTCAAGCATAGCTCCATGAAATATTTAAATATCAGCTAAGATGTCATGTTAATGAAGGATTTTCAATCAGAAACTAACTGTGCTTTAAGAACCTTGTTAGCAAACCAGGCAGATGTACTTTAAAGAGATTACATTTGTGTATCAAAATTGTAGCAAGAAAGATGGAGATGATGCATGAAATAGGAGCATTTTTGACATTCTTGATCAATGAATGACAAAATTTATAGCCAAAATTTATCTCCCAAAACACCAAAACAGGGAGATCAAAGTCCTACCCCCATTATATGCAAAAACTGGATGGGGCTTTAACTTTGTTGACCAGGGATGTGTTTTCCAAAATGATTTGTGTTCCACTGAATGCCTTTAAAAGCTATAGTCAATTTTATTATAAATGGGGAAGGGGAGGAAATGCTAATGATTTTCAAAAAAAAGAATGACAAAGGCATAGCTGTATTTGAAAAAAAACTCATAGTGCAAAATGTTTTTGTTCGCTATTCCATCCAATTATAATATCTTCAAGGATCTTCCATTTCATTGCCTCTCAACCTATTTTCTCACCCATTCCTTTGTTTTGAATTTCAAAGTTGCTTTTTAGTATTCTTTTCATTTTTAAAATTTGTTTTAAATTATATTTCTTCAAAGCTTTCTGATCCCTTCTTCCAGTGCCTGAATAATGAGGTCATATTGGCTCTACAAGCATCAGCCCTTACACTTAAACATTAGAAATAGTAAGAATAATTTTTTTTAGCATGAGAAACATAAAATATTAAGAACAGTCGTGACATAAACTGTTTGCTTTGCCAGATTCTAACCTAGAAGCAGCTAAAGCCTGTCACTTTTTATAAGCCTTGTCTATAAAACCTCTCTCCGCACGGCTTTTTGACTCCGTGCCCAAATCAAAAAGAGTGCAGGTGAGATATTGCAGAATTACCCTGCCCTTTTCTTTCAGGAAAAATCTCCAGATTTAAATACTGATGAGATCCAGGCAACCTGGAAACCATATTGCTCCACAGATTTAACCCATCTCCCTCTGAGATGCTTTGGGCTAAACGAGTACATACTTTTTAATACTTACATGAAATTTAGCACAAAAACAATGAACTCAGCTATATAGTGCTTAGCTGCTTGTTCTTTCCAGGAATATATTATGCAGCAACAACCACATGGCCTTCCGGCCAGATCAGGCAGGGACCATTTCAATCCATGTGACACGCATGATTTCCCAGAGACTCTTCTCATGATCTACATTTATTAAGCAGATCAATCACTTTGGATCTGATAGGTTTCTTTTTTTTCCTCTCCTAAAAGTGTAGATTGACTTTCCAACCTGCTGTGCCCTCAATTACTGGTTAAAATACTGCAAAACAGGAGAGACAAACCTAAAATAAACCATTTCACCTGTTCTCTAATGCAGAGCCACGTGTTATGCCCATCAGTAATACACTGACAGCATATAAACCAGTGGTGAGATTCAAATTTTTTACTATCAGTTCTGTGGGCGTGGCTTGGTAGGTGTGGCAGAGGAAGGATACTGTAAAATGTCCATTCCCTCCCCACTCCAGGGGAAGGTTAGTGCAAAATCTCCGAACAACTCAAAAGGGGAAAGGGGAACATAGAACACAATACAAATAGTTAAAATAGCCAACCACACAGGTCGAGAGGGGAGAGGAACTCATCAACCCCAGGCCTGCCGGCAAAGCCAGGTTTTGACGGCTTTTTGGAAGGCCTGGAGAGAGGTGAGGGTCCGAATCTCTGCGGGGAGTTCGTTACAGAGGGCCGGAGCTGCCACAGAGAAGGCCCTCCCCCAGGTAGTAGCCAGATGACATTGGCTGGTAGACAGAACCCGGAGGAGGCCAGCCCTGTGTGATCTAATGGGTCTTTGGGAGGTAATTGGCAGCAGGCGGTCTCTCAAGTACCCAGGTCCAATACCATGAAGGGCTTTATAAGTTACGACTAGCACTTTGAAGCGTATCCGGAGACTGATCGGTAGCCAGTGCAGCTCGCGGAGGATAGGTGTAACGTGGGTGTACCGAGGTGCACCCACAATCGCTCGCGCGGCTGCGTTCTGGACGAGTTGAAGTCTCCGAATACTCTTCAAGGGCTGCCCCATGTAGAGCGCATTGCAGTAGTCCAGTCTTGAGGTGCAATATCACTAATAAAATAATAAATTGGGGTCCAGCTTGCTGCCCAAGGACTGGAGCCCCAAGAAAGACGTCCTGTAGAGCGACTGAGTTTTTTGAAACTGAGCCTCTGAGGCAACCAAGAGGCGGAGCTACAAACAAAATTAAACTCAGTTCCTTGGGCAGCAAGCTGAAGTTAACCCGTGCTTGGACACTCCGCAGCGCCAAGAGAACGACCATTCAGGTAAGCCAATGGTCTTTTTCACATTTCCTATTATCCAAGAGGATAAGCGAAAATGGAGGTCACTTCCACTTTATTGCTCCCTTGGAAAATACAAGAAATGCAGCAAATTTCCATTTCTGACCTACATATGTATGCGCTGAGCGTATTTCATCCCTGCTCTACAGCAATGAATTGGGGCTTCTACCCTCCCACTATACGTATTTGATCCCTATGGAACAAGTTTCAAAATCTGGATTTAAACAAAAAAAACATTGTAAGCTTTTTGACCCAAAATCTTAGTTCTGTCTCAAGGACAATTTTTTATTCTCTTTTAAGCTGTCATTCTTGACTCATAATTTATCTATTTATTTATTTGTCAGAATTTGTATAGCCTCCCCTCTCACCAGAAATGACTCTGGGTAGTATACAACAAGCAATATTTAATGCATTCACAGCTTACACAAAATGCCCTTACAACTTGCATTATATTTTTAAGAGAGATACATTAAAGGGGGGAAAAAACCCTGTCTTCAGGCTTACAGTGGAAAAACGACAACAACACAACAATCCTTCTGTACTAGTTCATAGCAAGCAGGATGCTTGCTCAGTATTATTACTGCGCCCGGGTGGCGCAGTGGTTAAATGCAGCACTGCGGGCTACTTCAGCTGACTGCAGTTCTGCAGTTCGGCTGTTCAAATCTCACCGGCTCAGGGTTGACTCAGCCTTCTATCCTTCTGAGGTGGGTGAAATGAGAACCCGGATTGTTGTTGGGGGCAATATGCTGACTCTATAAACCGCTTAGAGAGGGCTGAAAGCCATATGAAGCGGTATATAAGTCTAACTGCTATTGCTATTGCTATTGCTTTAGTTAGTTCGGGAATCTCTGAATTTAAAATGGGAAGTTAGTGTGGGATAGATGGGTAACATGAATCTTTCTCGCATCATTGCTATTCTGCGGATGTCCAGGCATTGTTATGGAAGTGAATTCATTACTAGCTCACCTTACAAAGTTATTTCTCATTCAAGCTGAGACACACCCATGCCAATGTCAAAACATTATTCAAGAATAAGTCTTGTTGTTCCAGCATCAGTGAGGACTGCTCAGCCAATCTGCAGCCCACTTTGCATAAAATTAAAAGGGGATCCATCCATTAAACAAGAAAGCAGTTTTTATATGCAGGGAGAAAATTTGCTACTTATTTACTTAACCTTCACTAACTTAGCCTTTGTGATTTTTCATCTGCAGTTGTTTTGTTATATTCCATGGACGGATGGCAACAATACCAATGTAAACAAAAGGTTTACATTTTGGAAATAAAACAGCAGTACAAGAAAGTTCTTGAGGATAGGATTTTGTAAGATATGCAAACAACATGCCCCCTTTTTTTTCTTTTCTAGATTTTTCAATAAGATAAACAATTTTGGTCCATATTTTGTTCAACATCCAGTTTCAAGCTGTAATTCTATACCCTGTCCTGGGCATGAGTACAACTGAACTTGGAACACAAACATGGATTTGCAGTGAAAACTCAGTAGCTGCTTCTTTTAAAAAAAAAACTGGCGAGAAATACATTCTTGCAACTACGTTTGAAAGATGTAGACACGACAGCAAAATTCTTGGTCTATCAGAATTTTGGCTGCTGTGGCTTTATTGTCAGGATGGCTGTTAAAAATAAATAATCTTGAGTATTTCTTTCTTCTAATATGGATACCAACACACAAAGCAAAATAATATGCTTGCTTTCAATCTTATTTTGCATATTATTAATTATTTCAATAACAGATAACAATATTATATTATATAACACTTCAAAACTCATTATACATATGTGAGACTTTCTGCACGATTAACTTTTCAGCTCCACTTGACATACTTCATAAATCTATCATAAAGTTTGTGGACAGAAGAATTTTAACCAGTTTTTTATGAAAGTAAAGTAAAGAAATATAAATATAAATACCCTGTTTCCCTGAAAATAAGACACCCCTCCCAGATAATAAGCCCAATTTAATAAATAATAAATAATAAGCCCACTGTCATCATACAGAAGGGCTAAGAGTTTGGAAACAAAGCCTACTTTATTAACTATGGTTCTATTAGGTTATAGCTAAAACAGAGCTAAAGTCTCAGCATCTGATAGGATCTAAATCTAGAAATACAAATATAAGGGGGGGAAAGCCAGCTCCTTTGTTATTAAAAAGAAAATAATGTGCTTTTGATTTTTTTATTCTAGGTGTTCAAGGTTTTTGTACTCATTTACAGTAAAATAAATATATATATATATATATAAATATGAACCAAGAAGCAAACTACATTGCTGCAAGTTAAAATATGCATTTAAAAACCATGCTCTTCTGAACCAGAAACAAAATTTGGGAGACATGTCATCCACCAAACATGCTGTGCTACTTTGAATAGAGATTTCTGCCTGATGGATTTCTCGCCATAGTTCAACTTAGCCAAGTCATATATCAGAGAGAGTGAAAGGCTACAATCAAAACATATCAACCTACATTTTTATGGGATTGCACAAGTTGCCTGTGTGTGTTTTGCTATCTAATCTGGGCAAAAGTACAAATAAAATAGGCCCAGACTCAGGGCCCCATATATATTGGCAAGGAAAAAATGTCTGAAGTAGATGAAACTCTGTATGGTGTGGACAAATTTTCATCCCAATGCCAGAATGCATGATTATCCAATGAAATCTATTGGCAGGAGATTCCAGACAAAGAAAAGGAAGGATTTAATTATCCAGCATATCGTTAATTTATGGAATTTGTTGCCAGAGGGAACATTTCCACACTAGAGGTAGTGTGATGATGTCCCTGACTCAAGTTCCAAGAGCCAAGGTGGCGCAGTGGTTAAATGCAGCACTGCAGGCTACTTCAGCTGACTGCAGTTCTGCAGTTCAGCTGTTCAAATCTCACCGGCTCAGGGTTGACTCAGCCTTCCATCCTTACGAGGTGGGTAAAATGAGGACCCGGATTGTTGTTGGGGGCAATATGCTGACTCTGTAAACCGCTTAGAGAGGCCTATGAAGTGGTATAAAAAGTCTAACTGCTATTGCTAAGTTCAACTTATGGTGACTACCTAAATATATCCATACAATTTTCTTAGTCACAGGATGAAAAAGTATCATGCATGTTGAACTACCCTGAACAGAGATTTCTATCTTATGGTTGAACTTTGTGTTCAGCACGCAAGTCACATAACAAAGAGAAGGAAGTGCTTATAAAGTGCAGTTCAGGCGACAGTATAGTCTTGGGACTTCCTGAGAATTTGTTGGTTGGTTTATTGCACTCACATAGCTACTCAACACGAAGAATATGAAATCAAGTCTCTTTTCAACTGCTAATCAGACTTGGCTTTCTTAGCTTTTGAACTTGGTCAAGATTTCCAGTTGCTGCTACCTGCTACTTGCTTGTTTGATTGATGTACATGTCTCCCAGGGGTGGGTTTCGAAGGGCCCACCCACCCGCCCGCGCTCCTTACTGGTCTTTGAAAGCTTCTGCGCTTCCACGCAGGCACATGGCACATACAGCGCCTGCGCAATTCTCCGTGAGCAGCTGGACCATCGCGCAGGCATTAAGACACATACGTGAACTGCGCACATGCATGAGGACGCCGGCGGCCCCGTTCCAACCGAACCAGTTGGAACGGGATAAGCATCCCACCACTGATGTCTCCCAAGAGCTAAAAAGAATATTCTGAGCAACCCTTCCTTCCATAATATTCTGTAACTAGAAGACTATGAAAGTGGTTGAGCAAGATGACAGAATAAATTCCCTACTATAACATCCCTCAACCTTTTGGGCTCCGGGGACCAGTTCCGTGGAAAGAGGTTTTTCCAAAGATCAGAAGAGTCGTTGTTTCATATGCTCCCTGCATCCTGTGGATGGCGCTTCACTTGTTTTCACATCCTGGTTTTTCGGCATGTCCCAGCCCGGTACCAGTCCATGAACCGGAGGTTGGGGATCCCTGCCCTACTAAATTTCCATAGGTAATAGTAAACTTGACATAAGAGCCGAGGTGGCGCAGTGGTTAAAGTGCAGCACTGCAGGCTACTTCAGTTGACTGTTAGCTGCAGTTCGGTGGTTCAAATCTCACCGGCTCAAGGTTTACTCAGCATTCCATCCTTCCGTGGTGGGTAAAATGAGGACCCAGATTGTTGGGGCAATATGCTGACTCTGTAAACCACTTAGAGAGGGCTGAAAGCCCTATGAAGCGGTATATAAGTCTAACTGCTATTGCTATTGCAATCCACTGGACTTAGTTTACCATGTGAATTATCTCACTGTGTTGGCTTTCAACAAGATGCTGAATTTTTCTATGGTGCTAATCAAAACAGATTTTATATCACCAAAGTGGTGCCTGGATCGCAATATGCATAGCCAACACACAGAAATTACTCAATTGGAGATAGCATGAACAAATTATTATAATGGCATCACCATTCTAGCTGTGGTTAACATCTCTGGGTTAGAAATGTTTAAAAAATGAGATATAACGCTTGTCAAACTGGTAATCTCAGTTTTGAAGAAGAGGCTACAATTATTATTATACAATCCTCCTTTGTCCTGAGCCTGTTTAGACAGACAAGATACAGCTATGCCTTTTCATGGCTCCCCAGTTACACTTTGACAGGCCTATTTATCTCATCCAGTGTTTATTCCCAGACACTATATAAAGAGGGATGATTGTTAAATTATCTAATAGATTATTTTTCTTAGCCAAAATAAAATAGTACAACTAAAACACTAATATGAAAAAGACCTGCAATAATGCAAGAAAGGCCTCATTTCTAAAATACTCTAGAGATCACCTGTCATTTGAGCTATTTCTCAACACTGGAAGCAGCTCTATTTCCAAGAGTAAAACAAATCAAAGGTTGTCCTTCCCACCACAATAGAGCCCAACATTTCTGTTGAAAATGAGACGTTTATTAAGTGAATTTCCCCCCAATTTTCCCCCATTGATTTTGCTTGCCAGGAGTTTGCAAAAGGGATCCCATGACTCCAGAACAATGCAACAGTCATAAATATGAGAGAGCCGAGGTGGCGCAGTGGGTAGAGTGCAGTACCGCAGGCCACTTCAGCTGACTGCTATCTGCAGTTCGGCGGTTCAAATCTCACCGGCTCAAGGTTGACTCAGCCTTCCATCCTTCCGAGGTGGGTGAAATGAGGACTCGGATTGTTGGGGGAGATATCCTGACTCTGTAAACCGCTTAGAGAGGGCTGAACGCCCTATGAAGCGGTATATAAGTCTAACTGCTATTGCTATATGAGCCAATTGCCAAGCATCTGAATTTTGATCACGTGACCATGGGGACAGTTGTAAGTGTGAAAAACAGTCATAACTCACTTTTTTCAGTGCCGTTGTAACTTTGAATGGTCACTAAATCAACTGTTGTAATTTGAGGACTACCTGTAGTTGGACAAAAGAATGGAAAGTAAAGCAGGAAGAAATGTGCGTAGAGCGACGCTTCCCTCCCATTTATCATCATCTGTTCTTTAGTCTATCAATCTGTCTTCCAGAAAACAGGTTTACTCTCATCTTTCTGTCACCTCAACTAGAGATAGAAACCAGGAGAATTCCAGTCAATTTAACCTAAACCTGCCAAACCTATTCAATAAATGCTAAAGAAAATGTTTCATTTATTAATTTGGCGCAGAACCATCAGAATATCTGTCTTTGTTCCCCACAGTGAAATCATGGGACAAGCTCTGTTTAACTCTCTCTGTGTGTGTGAGAGAGAGGGGGGAGAGAGAGAGAGAATATAAGGCAACTCAGAAATTCCAGAAATTCTTCTACTTCAAAAGAGACACCTAAACAGTTTCAAGATGGCAAAAGTTGCCTGTTTCCTCCTGATCTTTCAATGAAAAGGGCTGGATATCTCCATCTTATGAAGGAGTAGAATTTCCATCTGCTCATTGTTTTGATAATGGATACCACTTTTATCAACATGAGAAGAAGCTCTTATATACTACATTTTTCCCCAGTTTAAATTGATTACCAATACCCCCCCCTTTATTTTAATGAGACAAGTCTACAAGAAAGACTTTTGAACACATGTTTCATAACCGAACTAGTGGTCTTTCAGAAGACTGACCTACCAGGGCGTACAAACAGCCCACTTAATGAGCAAATGAGACTTTGCAGATATTAAGATCAAGGATTCTATGCCTGTGTGATCTAATTTATTCTGCAACCTAAACCAGGGGTAGTCAACCGTTTTATACCTACTGCCCACTTTTGTATCTCTGTTAGTAGTAAAATTTTCTAACCGCCCACCGGTTCCACAGTAATGGTGATTTATAAAGTAGGGAAGTAACTTTACTTTATAAAATTTACAAAGCAGAGTTACAGCAAACCCCCACCGCCCACCATGAAAGCTGGAATGCCCACTAGTGGGCAGTAGGGACCAGGTTGACTACCACTGGCCTAAACAAAATGGCCATGGACTGTAGGCCTGCAGACCAGAGGGAGAGACATGGCCACAGTAGCCTTAATCAACCAATGGGAGCCAGGCAGATGCCAATCACTGAAGATTGTGAATGAGGCATTGTAGATCATTTGTACGCCAAGACAAACCAATCAGGAGAAAGCTTAAAACACTATTTTGAAATCGGAACAGCTAAAGGCAGAATTAGGTTCCCTCAATAGTGGACTGTGGATGAAATATAAGTGTATTGTATTGATAGATACATAATGATAGAGAGAGAGAGATGATAGATAGATAGATAGATAGATAGATAGATAGATAGATAGATAGATAGATAGATAGATAGATAGATAGATAGATAGATAGATAAATAGATAAATAGATAAATAGATAAATAGA
Organism: Thamnophis sirtalis; assembly: GCF_051295495.1. NCBI lineage: Eukaryota > Metazoa > Chordata > Lepidosauria > Squamata > Natricidae > Thamnophis > Thamnophis sirtalis. The sequence goes on from NW_028261391.1 coordinate 61,636,935, forward strand.
TAAATAGATAAATAGATAAATAGATAAATAGATAACTTTATTGTCCCTTTAAAGGTATACTAAGTAGAATACATTAAAATGAAGATTTGTTGTATTCAGCTCTCAAAGGATAGCAGTTAGACTTATATACCGCTTCATAGGGCTTTCAGCCCTCTCTAAGCGGTTTACAGAGTCAGCATATCGCCCCCACAGTCTGGGTCCTCATTTCACCCACCTCGGAAGGATGGAAGGCTGAGTCAACCTTGAGCCGGTGAGATTAGAACCGCTGAACTGCAGATAACAGTCAGCTGAAGTGGCCTGCAGTACTGCACTCTAACCACTGTGCCACTTTGGCTCATAAACATTATGCATATACCCCCCCACACACACACATACATATGACACAGAGAAACATCATAATCTAGTTTGAATGTATACATATACATGGGGGGAAAAAAAGAATCTGAATTTACAAGACCAATGGCATAAGAAACAAAGTGGTTACAGAATCTACTAGTCCTGCTATAAATGCTTCAAAACCTCCTCTCAGGATGGGACAACAGAAACAGACCATGAAATGCTATGTGGGATGTCTAACAATGCTTCAAGCTCTAAGCACATAGCACTTATATGCAGAATCCTGAATAACAGGAAGCAAGCTTCCTATAATCTTCTCAGTTATCCTTACTACTCTCTTAATGGACTTTCTGTCTGAGGACCTGCTGCCACCAAACCAAACAGTGATAGAGTTTGTTAAAATGCTCTCAATTGTGCCTCTGTAAAAAGTGGCCAGGACTGTAGAAAGAAAGATGTGCTCTTCTCATCCGACTCAGGAAATGTAAATGCTGGTTATGAAAATATAGCCTGTATTTGTAGGTGTCTATGCATATGGTGTATCCTTGAACAGTGACGTTCAATGCAAATTTACTCAGACAGTTCCTTTAAGTTTAATGTTGTTATTCCCAAGTATGTGTACACAGAACCATGGCCTTGATTGTACTATTCTTAAATGTTGCTCAATACATCAATGTAAGTACAAGGAAGTATTTTAATTAATTGGCTTTGGGACAAGTTGGATGCTTTCCTATGATCACATAAATAGTATCATGGCATTAATTCAAGATCAGAAAGAAACATTGCATTACAATCTTTTAACATTTTCAAAACAAAACTTTCCCAGATGTTTTATTCTATATAAATTACACAAGTAATTTCTTTGCAAAAAGCATTTCCGAATAAAATATTTAAGGAGGGATTGAATATTTTTTGAAGTGAAATGAAATATTAACAATGGAAGGAGATTAAAATGTTTTTAGCAAACTTGGAAAACCAAAGACTAGAAAATATTGTAATATTCCACCATTAGTGGACTATTTTAATTCTCTCTTGCCTAGTTTTGATATAGCTACAGCTTCTCTTAAAGCATTCTCTTTCTAGAATTCTCATGGAAAGCATATTTTCAGCATCTGTAGCTTAAATTTACAGTACTTGCAAATCATTATTGAAAGCTAACACCACATTTCCAAACTACAATAAGCAGTTTTATTATTTTAAAAAAATCATTTTCTTGATTTTAAAAATATTTGTTTTTATGACCCCAATGTTGGGCTCATAGCAGATATTTTTCGTTTGCACCTTATGTGAGAAATATCTGCTGCTACCTAGAATTGAACTTTCAACCTTCTGAGTAGGAGACAAGCGTCTTCACCTCTAGTCCGCCCCTAAAGGAATACATAAAGACTCATGCGAGTCCTAGGGCATCGATAAGGCAATTGAGGACACATGCAATGACGGCACATTTTAAATGCCATAATATATATACTTGCATCCGATGACACAAGTATGTAATTAGGGTAGTTGTGCAATGGTGTCACCATACAAATCACCACCATCATTGTGGTAAACTGACTGCTGTAAAGAGCAAAGGATTATGAGTAAATAAGATATACAGGACCTCATGGAATAAAGTGAACATTTCTACAGTTAGACATATCTGTTGTTTCCATGAGCAGAAGACTATCTATAGTTCAGGGTTGAAATGTGGGGTCCTTGATTCTCTCTGAGCTTAGTTGTTTTCCTGCTGATGTTTTATCACCCAAAGTAGGTAACATCATCAGTGCTAATCCTGATGATATTAGCTAGATTGGGTAATGACACATTGGCAAGAAAACAATCAAGCTCAGAGAGCACCAAGGACCTCACATTTTAAATATCCATCCATGCTGATAATCTTCAACTTGGCTAAACATCTCAGAAAATACAGATCATGTTATACATGATGCATCAAATGCATCAAGCACTGGCCATGTCATGCCCATGTCCAGTTTAGCGAAGGCAGAAAAAGTTATGCTATGTCACGTGACGCTGCCATGACGATGCGAGTTTGACACCCTTGATCTAAATGAAGAAAAAGTTTCTTTTTTTCTTTTTTTATTTAATTTATTTTCAAAACAAACACAACACATAAAATCTTCCTTTTTTACATACTGTAGAAAGTGTATCAGTTGGTTTCAAAAGACTTTCGTGCATCTCTTCCACAGTCATCAAGCATAATTCATATTAACTGAAGAATTTTAACTCAGATATTTATACATATTACCATCATTATACCTCCATTTAAGTACAATTGTTTAATTGTTATGCCTCCTTCCTTCCTTCCTTCCTTCCCTCCTTTCTTTTCTCCTTCTCTCCTTCCTTTCCCCCTTCCTTTCCTCCTTCCTTCCCCCCTTCCTTCTCTCCTACATTCCCTCCTTCCTTCCCTCCTTTCTTCTCTCCTTCTCTCCTTTCTTCCCTCCTTCCTTCCCTCCTTTCTTCTCTCCTTCCTTCCCTCCTTCCTTCGCTCCTTGCTTCCCTCCCTCGTTCCCTCCCTCCTTCCTACCCCCCTTTCTTCTCTTTCTTCTCTCCTTCCTTCCTTCCTCCTCTCCTTTCCCTTCTCTCCTTCCCCTTCCTCCCCTTTACCCTTCCCCTCTTCTTCCCATTCCTCCCCTCTTTCCTACTCTTACATTCCTCCCATTCTTCCTCTGCCTTTCCCTTGAAGAAAAAGTTTAATAGGTGACGCTGGAAAAATATATAGCATCCACAAGCTTCAATGCAGAAGCTATTACTCAATAGTTTTCCCTTTAGCAAAATTCTCCCTGATGGTCACCCACCTTATTTCCTTCAGGATACTAAGGTGCAATGAAATTTCATGTAATCATCATTAAGCCTTAGCAACTAAAAAAAAGGAAGTGAAAAAATGGACAAGGAGAGACAGATGCTTCAATTGTAACATTGTCTAAAGAATACACAGAGAGTCCCTCAAAATCCTGTAATTTAGTATCTTCAATCTCTTGGGGGGGGGGGGAGAGAGAGATCTTTACAAATATTTACTTTTAAAGCCTAATGGTTAATTGGTTTCAATTCATCAATATAACAATTCAGACCCACTCCTTGCACTTCTAGAGCATTCATAATAAAACAAGGCATGCTGGATTATGGGCAATTAACTTTTGGGTACTTTGGTTCAGAGTACATAAACCTATTACTTTGTTGAAATTAGTCAATACTCAACCTAAAGCTAAGTGATAAAGGTGTCCCGGGGGCGAAGAGGATTTTAAATGACATTTTAACAAAATGAAAGAATTCAAAATAGTGTTTTTATTATTTAAAAACCAAGGGATAGTTAGTCTGAACATCAGCTGTAAAGAGAAAAGAAAGCTAAATGCCAGAGACCAAATTAACTAGCTCAGCAGGTTTCCTTACAGACAACATAGGTGAGAAAAGGTCATCAGAGAGCTTGCTATTTATCAACTATATGTACAAACTAATTATTCAGTTCAACTCAGCTGCCTGTCAACCTGGGACCTCAGTAAAACCTCCTATCATTAAGATTTAACTTCATTAGTATTCTCTGAATGGCAAGAATGTGGCTCAAATTTAAGTTCTCCTGAGTCATGAGGCACATAACACTGCTAGAGAATAGTGATTAAATAATTTTATATATACTGTGTGTGTGTGTGTGTGTGTGTGTGTGTGTGTGTGTGTGTGTGTGTACGTATGTATGTATCAGATTTCCTCTAAGAAAAAAATAAGATTTTCCTAATCATAAAGCTGCCAAAAATCAAACTTTAGCCTCTGTGATCTGATCAACAGCGATCACATATAATACCGAAATCCATAAATTTAAAAATATTGGTTCAGAAAGAACAATGGTTCGCGCAAAAGGGAAATGACGTAACAGAATCTCTTGGCCTCTATTTTATCCCCAGATAGCAATATTAGCCCCAAATTCAAGGGCGATGCTAGCCAACTTTCTATTTAAAATATGTCTGTATATGTCAAAAGTGTAAAATAGAAGAAAAATATACATGATGATAAATTACAAGAGTAAGAAGGGGGAAGGAAGAACTCAGACTGGATTTTATTGAGAATAACTTGCTATCACATTTGTTCGCTGATTTATTAAATTTACACATCCACATATCACACACTTTTTAAAATATTCCAGAAAAACACTGAGTGCTTGATTTGAGAGTAATGACTGACACCCAATTGAGTGGATATTCGATCTTAGGCTTCCAAGTTCCTTTAATCATTTTTTTAAAATTCTGGAACTCAGAACTGGGTAGGAAAAGTTATAGAAATTACTACTATAATAAAGATAAAGGTTTCTCCTGTCCAGTCATGTTCAATTCTTGGGGTGGTTTCTCCATTTATTAGTCAAGGGATCAAGCTTGTCTGAAAATGTCCATGGTCATGTGGCCAGCATGACTATACGCCAGTACACAGAAAGCTGTTACTAGCCCACCAGTGGTACCTATTTATCTACTCACATTTGCATGCTTTCAAACTGCTAAGTAAGCAGGAGCTGGGCAAGTAATAAGAGCTCACCCCAACACTTAGGGCTCAGGTCTCAAACCCAACTTCTGAGTTTTCCAGTTCTTTTAACCATTGAGCCAATGCATCCTAATGTTGTCCAGTAGTAGTATAATATGTTATGCTGAACTAAAGAACTAGAACACGTTGTATTTTGCAGTTGGCAAGAATCAATATTAGGGTCTTGCCATCTGTACCTTGAGCTGAGAAACCCTAATACTTCCAATGATATACTTGCTACATTCTTCTTCATTATTGGACCACTACAGTTCAGCTACAGGTAGCTTGTTAAACATCATGCAGAGCCGAGGTGGCACAGTGGTTAAGGTGCAGTACTGCAGGCCACTTCAGCTGACTGTGATCTGCAGTTCAGCGGTTCAAATCTCACCGGCTCAAGGTTGACTCAGCCTTCCATCCTTCCGAGGTGGGTGAAATGAGGACTCGGATTGTTGGGGGCGATATGCTGACTCTGTAAACCACTTAGAGAGGGCTGAAAGCCCTATGAAGCGGTATATAAGTCTAACTGCTATTGCTATATGAGTCAATTGCCAAGCATCTTAATTTTGGTCATGTGGCCATGGGGATGTTCCAACAGTTGTAAGTGTGAAAAACAGTCATAACTTTTCAGTGCCATTGTAACTTTGCTGACTCAATTTGCTAAAAAATTTGTAAATCGCTTAGAGAGGGCTGAAAGCCCTATTAAGCGGGATAGAAGTCTAATAAACAAACAAACAAACAAACAAATAAACAAATAAATAAATAAATAAATAAATCATAATGTAACATAGTATCAAATGAATTGATTACATAAAATTATTTCTACTTATTTTCCCAATCCACAAAATATGAACGTCATATTCATTTAGTTACAACTGGGAAAATTCTTATAAGATACTGTACTTGCATAACATACTTTGCTTTATCATCTACACAAAGTTAGTTGCCAAGTTGACTATTGAGGGGGGGGGGATGGATTACACTGATTAAGCATATAATTTAAAAGAAAAATATGATTATTGGTATACTAATAAAATCAACAGGAAATAAAATAAAAGCTACAACGGGGAATGTGTAAACGACATGTGACCAGTCTTAGCAATTATTTATAAGCAATTGTTTATACTGCCCATAAAACACACTTGAACAATGAGCAATCTGTGATGATAGCACTAAGGGTATTTGGGTTACACCTAGCAACACACTCAGCTCTACACAATGCAGTGGCATGCTCCCAACAAACATGGACCAGAGTGCAAACATGATTGATCAGGTCCATGCTAGCAGTGCCCGAGGGCTGCTCTTGAAACAAGGTTTCATCAATGTCTAATCTAAGCAAAGAAAGAAAGAAAGAAAGAAAGAAAGAAAGAAAGAAAGAAAGAAAGAAAGAAAGAAAGAAAGAAAGAAAACAAAGAAAGAATGGATAAGGTGGTTCAAATCCCCCCAAAGTATCTTTAGGGTTTGGTGTACTGCAATATCTGGAATTTTGGTGAATTAAGTTGACTCTATAAATCATTCCTGAATGAAAATATATGTGTGTGGTCAGGTGGCGCAGTGGGAGCCGAGGTGGCTCAGTGGTTAGGGTGCAGTACTGAAGGCCACTACAACTGACTGTTATCTGCAGTTCAGCGGTTCTAATCTCACCGGCTCAAGGTTGACTCAGCCTTCCATCTTTTCGAGGTGGGTAAAATGAGGACCCGGATTGTTGGGGGCAATATGCTGACTCTGTAAACCGCTTAGAGAGGGCTGAAAGCCCTATGAAGCGGTATATAAGTCTAACTGCTATTGCTATTGCTATATTGTAATTTTCAAGTTTTCTCAAAACACTAGAGATGTGTTTAAACCCAAGCTGAAAAGCCTGCTTGCAATTATTCTAACCCTGGATATATTTGCACTTTCTTAATTAGGATTAAGTTAAAAATCTATTTTGAAAACCCTGGCAGAAGTGAAGTTCCTTAATTGTAATAGGTTCAGAATACCAAATGCCTTAAACATTCAATTTCACTTATTATATTTTGAATTTGCAATTCAAGTACAATTCCAAGAAGGGTTAGCTTATTTAACCTGTTAAACACTCCCTAAGTAAATTAAGTGTTGTATTAACAGATACGTATTAACATGCCCTTTTTACAATATGAGTTTAGGTTGAGTTTGTTTTCATCACAGAGCTTTTGATCTTGTTTGTTGCTCATATTGTTCTTGACTCTCTTGTAGTTACACAATGTTTAAAACCACAGATTTGTATAAACCTTTCAGAGCTTTGGGAGTTGAATGAACTAAAATATATGCAATAAATAATAAGTAAAAAATAAGAAAGATATAATGATGCTAAATGATGTATAATGTTTATTAGATAGAAGTGCATGCAATTCCAATATAACCTTAGAAGAATTGCAATACTGTGACTGTGAAATTAAATCTGTGAAATTCTATTTCTCTGGCATACTTTCCTTGGCCTAAGCACCAGATTCCACCATTAATTCTTTTAATAAAGTTGCTGTTTTATAATAATACTGAGTCTGAAATTGTAATCTTACACAAATAGATGGTTTAAGAAACTCTGAAAGGTTTTTCAGTTTCCCTCGCATATATTTTCATCACATTAGAAACCCAAAATGGCAATAATAAAAGAGCAACATTTGTGTGTGTGTGTGTGTGTGTGTGTGTGTGTGTGTGTAATAAAAGAAGCCCTCTTCTACAAAATGTCATTATCACTGCCTCTCCCCCAATAACTCCATCCCATCTGCCACATAAACATTCCTATTATCTCATTACACACATCCACTTTTTTTTCCTCCTCCAGTAATTCTTCACTGTCCCAATCTGAAATGGTTTTCTATATGCAAATATAAGTTCTATCCCAGGAAAAGAAACAGATGTTTTCTCAGTAACTCCATATGCTTGTAAGATCTCAATTTGGCACAGTGAATATCTACTCCAGAGGCAATGTACTTTGAAAGCACACTCTCTGAACAGAAGATAAATCTTCCCTGAAATGACATTAATAGTATAATCCCACTGTGATGCCAACAAATGGTCCCCTGCCCCTTTTACTAAAATAGTTTGTCGTATTCTATAATATCATGCATTCTGCTTTAATGATGGTGAGGATTCATAAGAACAGTTCATGAATAAATCATGCAATACAATCAAGAATATGAGAACTATATACCTCACTCCTCCCCCCCCCAAAAAAAACTGGACACATACATACAATTTAGATATTTGTAGATAGCAATAGCAATAGCAGTTAGACTTATATACCGCTTCATAGGGCTTTCTGCCCTCTCTAAGCGGTTTACAGAGTCAGCATATTGCCCCCAACAATCCGGGTCCTCATTTCACCCACCTCGGAAGGATGGAAGGCTGAGTCAACCTTGAGCCGGTGGGATTAGAACTGCTGAACTGCAGATAACAGTCAGCTGAAGTGGCCTGCAGTACTGCACCCTAACCACTGCGCCACCTCGGTTCTTGATATGGAACTAGAGATCGAGCCAAAGTTAGAGAAAGTGCTGGCTGGCTAGCTGGTTGGATGCTGGTTGGATGCTAGATCTCACAGTGGCAGAAAGAAGCCAGAACCCATAATTGACTTACTCAAGCTTCTCCAACCATACTTAAAACTATTCTCCTCTTATTCTCTTCCCAAAGATTGGTAAGTAAATCTTATTAGGGCTTATTGGTTATAAGCTGCCTAGATGGTTGAGATGGGCACCATATGTTTAATACATAAAATAAATGTAATAAAATAAACAAACAAACAAGGTATGTGTACGTATACATACACACATAGAGTTGGTTAGAAGATGGGTGGCTGTATAAATGTTTTAAATAAATAAAAAGTGTATGTAATATATGTGTGTACACAAATAGCAATAGCAATAGCAGTTAGACTTATATACCGCTTCATAGGGCTTTCAGCCCTCTCTAAGCAGTTTACAGAGTCAGCATATCGCTCCCACAGTCTGGGTCCTCATTTCACCCACCTCGGAAGGATGGAAGGCTGAGTCAACCTTTGAGCCGGTGAGATTAGAACCACTGAACTGCAGATAACAGTCAGCTGAAGTGGCCTGCAGTACTGCACCCTAACCACTGCGCCACCTCGGCTCTGCAAACACACATACACATGTACAAAAGGTATATTAAAGATGGCAGCCAAAATAAGTTACCAGTATATGAGTTGGAGTGGAAGAAAGGAAGGGAGGAAGAGTTTTAAAGGAATCAACAAAATACATCAGATCTGAAGAAGCTTCTTGGATGAGAAGCGAGATCTCTTAAAAGAAAAACCAAGTCCAGTTGCCTTTTGAAAAAGCATCTTTGGCACAACCATGACCTGGATGACTGAAATCTCTATAGATAAATAACAAAATGTAGTGCTGTGGATCAATATTGTGTTGTCTTGCTCTTGTAGCACGAGGCAAAATTTGGCAACATGATGGGTAATAATTACTTTAAAGTGATGTACCATTAGTCATAAAAGTCAGTGTCCAAGACCGATGTAGCCTTGGTGCTAAAGCAATGTCATGTTTCCATCCTGTATCAAGATTCCTCTCCTTAAGTGATTTAATTTTTTTGGCTTGGCCATATTCCGTCTTATGTATTGCCTCATTAGAAAAATCAAGGCTGCCAGATTTTCTGTAATGGATATTTTCTAGGTAGATTGGAAGCTGTTTCTGTTAATGAAGGATGTCAGGCTGTTGGATTAAAGAGTAGTCTTGGCCAATAATTAAAAATAACCATCCAGATCCTGACTTCTATCCTTGTAATTCCTATCTATAGTCTTAAAGATGAATTAAATACACATCTAGGGCCTTGCGTGATCTTAAGAACTTAAGACAATACCCCTATGGGTGCGGTTATAGTAGTGAATCCCATATAATAGTTGTGCCACAGCTTTTGTCTCAAAACATTTTAATAGTTTATAGTTTTATTGATTTTGTATGCCGCCCACTCCCGAAGGACTCCGGGCGGCTTACAATAAAACAAGGGAGGGGGATAATAGACAAAACAACATATTAAAATATACAACAGTCACAATTTCTGAGGGGCTGGATATTTCGAGAGCCCACCGGCCTGCTGGAGCAGCCAGGACTTAATGGCTTTGTGGAAGGCTGGGAGGGTAGTAAGGGTCCGGATCTCCACGGGGAGATCGTTCCAGAGGGCTGGAGCTGCAACAGAGAAGGCTCTCCCCCGGGGAGTCGCCAGCCGACATTGGCTGGCAGATGGGATCCGGAGGAGACCTAACCTGTGTGATCTAATCGGTCTATGGGAGGTGATCGGCAGGAGGCGGTCTCTCAGGACACCTTTAATGGACAGCTTTAATGAGATAAAAGAACAATACACCTGTTTCACTCCTCTGAACAACTTACAATGAGACCCAGGTGTATGTCCCTGCATCCCAAAGAATGTAAAGTAACCCCAAGTAATTAAAGCATCTGGACTGCTGAATATCGTCATTGCTATACCAATGATAAATATTAGGTCCTTTGTTAAAGGTCAGAACTTGAAAGATTTTGTGGGGAGGGGGATAATTTATCACAATTCATAATGTTGAGCAAAGGATCTCAAGGCTCTTTGCAAAGTTCATGACATAACCATATTGTCGGCATACAGGAGGACTAAAGGGTCCCTCTGTGAACTAATTTTGGTGGTTGAAAATTGCCGTCATTGAAATGATGAGTAACAAAGTTTGGAAGGGGGAGTAATAGAGTGGGGAATGCAGTATTGCTTTACTCCTCATGCTGTTAAATTTTGAGTTGGTTAGCTGCCCTTTGTATTGCTACCAAGTATATTAGTCAAAGTAATTCTGTACCTATGTTGGTAGATAGCAATTCATTCCAAAATAATTCTCTCAATATGGAATCCAATGCAGATTTGAAATCCACAAAAGCTGCATAAAGGATCCAAAGGTGTATTTCTCCACTAGTAGGAGTTGTTGGATTATCACTTGGTCCTGGTAGATCTTCTAGCCCAGTGTTTCTCAACCTTGGCCACTTGAAGATGTCCAGACTTCAGCATTCGCTGGCTGGGGAATTCTGGGAGTTGAAGTCCGGACATCTTCAAGTGGCCAAGGTTGAGAAACACTGTTCTAGCCTGTTGTTCTTCAGCCAGGATATTGTTTTCCAACTTATAAAACCCTATATGGTATTGGACCTGGGTACTTGAGAGACCGCCTTCTGCCGATTACCTCCCACAGACCCATTCGATCCCACAGATTAGGCTTCCTCCGTATTCCATCTGCCAGCCAATGTCGGCTGGCAACTACTCGGAGGAGGGCCTTCTCTGTGGCTGCGCTGGCCCTTTGGAACGAGCTCCCCGTGGAGATTCGGACCCTCTCCACCCTTCAGGCCTTCCGGATGGCCGTGAAGACCTGGCTGTCCCAGCAAGCCTGGGATTGAGTTCCCCCCCCCCTACTCGAATCTGCTGTGTCTGTTGTGCTTTTAAACTTTTGTATTGTCTGATTGTCTTCGTCTTACTTCTTGTAATTTCCCCTCCCTTGGCTTTGTTCAGCCGCCCTGAGTCCCTTCGGGGAATAGGGCGGCCTACAAATTGAATAAAATCCAAAATCCAAATCCAATTCCATGTTTGGCATAGATTTTTGTCCTTTTCCAAAGGACATCAGAATAATTCTACACACCTTTAGCTAGATTAATTTCCATGTGAGTGCTACCCTTTTTCCCACTGTGTCTCACTCTAGCTGATACACATAAGGAAACATATACAGAGCTGTATTAAATGCTACGTAGAGTAAATGTGAAGAAATGAATGAGGATTCTGAAAGCTGCCAGATTGCAGGAAGCAGGAAGCAACTCTGAAGAAGAGCTGTGGGTGAGTAGAAAAGTACAGGCTTTGGACACGAAAGATACCAAGTCCAAACTTTCCTTGGAAAAACAGCTCTACCTCAAGATGTGGAGATCTGCTATAATCTCCAAACAAACAACTATGAGATTCACCTGATAATACCTTCTCACATTTGTAAACCACCAGAAGTCAAATGACATAATAACATAGTTGGGTACTTGAGAGACCGCCTGCTGCCAATTACCTCCCAAAGACCCGTTAGATCTCACAGGGTCGGCCTCCTCTGGGTTCCGTCCACCAGCCAATGTCATCTGGCTACTACCCAGGGGAGGGCCTTCTCTGTAGCAGCTCCGGCCCTTTGGAATGAACTCCCCGTGGAGAGCCGGACCCTCACCTCTCTCCAGGCCTTCCGGAAAGCCGTCAAAACCTGGCTGTGCCGGCAGGCCTGGGGTTGATGAGTTCCCCTCCCCTCTCGACTTGTATGGCTGTGTGATTTTCGTGTATTTTAATTATGTGTACTGTGTTTATGTCCCCTTTCCCCCTGAGTTGTTCGCCGCCCTGAGTCCCTCCTGGAGAAGGGCGGCATACAAATAAACTAAATACAATACAATACAATACAATAGTAAACTCTCATAAAAAGTCCACACAAGAAAACACTGTTTTATTGTGGCAGTGCATAATTTCTATACTATGGTAATATTCTTTTTCTAGAAAAGCATAGTGCAATACACGGACTTAAATGACTTTGAGAATGAATTCTAAATGTCGGGAAAGTCTAATTGTATATATGAGAAGAAAAAACTCCAATCATACTTGCATTCTAATGAACTGGACAGAAAAGAAAGGGCAGAGGGGAAGCCAAGAAATGTTATGATATGCAGAGGCCTCATCTCCTGCATAAGACATCTGGGAAAGGACACATTTCATAAACATTACCCTGACAAGATTATTTGACAGGTCAGTTAAAAAAATGTGTTAGCTCACTGTACTACAAGATAACAACAACTATATTAAAAATGCACTGATCCCCTGAGAGGCTCGGAGGATTTGGGGGTGTGGGGTTTGATTATGCACAGAATAATAAAAACATATGTGCATGCAATAAGTACACCATAATCAAAAACATCATCTTAACATTCCATAAATACTACAGTTTGGGGAACACAGGAAAACAGAACAATTGTCAAACTCTGAGTTCGGGAATAATTACGGCCATAAAAATCTTTCTTCATACAAATATTACAACAATATCAAGTATTGTCAGTCATCCATATTTTTTTTGGCATGCATAAGCATGGAGATTTTGTTTAGATTTCAGCAGAACTCTGTGGCATGTGCACCACAGGCTTTTTCTGTGGCTTTGAAGGAATAAGAAAAACTTGCTAGAAAGCCAGCAGAAAGATCATTTTCCATGGGCCAAATGTGGCCCCATCAATCAGTCTTCAACTGAAGACTGTGCAACATAGCAGCTAATTTACATCCAAGGGAAACAAGTAACAGTAGTCCACAGAATTTTAAAATGAAAACCTCAATAATTATAAACCATTCTACATGAGAATCTTTGTGTGCCTTTTTCATGGGGTATATATTTTTCTCGCCACAAAGTTCCTCAAACTGCATTTTCTGGGCCTTAGACCAACAAAATAAGGGGTTTAAAAAGAAGTGTCAACAAAGAAATCCTTAACTATTGTGAAGATGGCACAGATATTTTGTGAAAAATCTCCTCTTTAGTAATATTCAGCATCAATAGAAGTAAAATAGCATTTATAACCATTTTGAGTTATGGGTTCCTTTTCATTAAACTAAACATTTGGAGAAAAGATAAACCAAAATCTGGACATAAACGGGATTTCCCTCTCTTCCAAATAAGAATTTTGTAATATACAAAATTTAATATTAATGTTAGAAAATAATATACAAAGCTAAGCATATTGTAAATACTGGAGAGAGTCCAATGCATATTATTATTATTATAGTTGAGAAATCTTTCTTGCTTTTTGAAAGACATGACAAATGCTTTGTTTTAGAAGGAGTGCCTTAGAAAATAATTTATAAGTGTAATTGATCACATAATTTAAAATTAAGCATCAGTAGAAGGACTAATTTAGGCCAGACAAAGCAAACAGTGGTCTAAATAGATCAAAGTACTAATTAGATCTTCAAAATCTCCTTGATGGCAATCCTCATTTCACCCACCTCGGAAGGATGGAAGGCTCAGTCAACCTTGAGCCTGGTGAGATTTGAACTGCCAAATTGCACTTTGCCGGCAGTCTGCAGAAGTAGCTTGCAGTATTGCACTCTAACCACTGCGCCACTGTGGTTCTAACTAAAACGTTATCAAGGTTTCTTAAAGTACTACAGGTTTGTAGTAGTAAAGTGCTACTATCTACAAGTTTGAAAGTGCCACCATGAAGAATTGTCACAAACAGTATTCCAGGAATTATATCTATAGTTAACATTTGTTTGAATTATTCTTCTGCATTATGTCTCCTATCCTGGAACACTCTCTGTCTCTCTCTCTCTCACTCTCTCTCTCTCTCTCTCTCTCTCTCTCTCTCCCTCTTTCTCTCTCCCTCTCCCTCTCCCTCTCTCTCATTCATTCATGATTGTCTTCCTCAAAACTAACTAACAATGATGATGACGCATCTCAGCAACAATAGTTTACTTAGCAGGATTCAATCTGAGTCAATAACCAGGCCTAGAGGTTTTGTCTTTTGGATGTGCTGGAGCCCATCCACTCTGCTACAGTAGAGAGAAATTTCCTGAAGATGGGCTCCAGCGTGAGTCCGAAAGCTTGGAAGACAAAACCTCTAGTCCTGGTGACCAACTCAGATTGGCTCCTGCAGCATTATCTTTGGACACATATATTTGGCTTCATTCATAGTTTACTTATGGAAAATTTGATGAGCTCTCTATAAATGATCACCTTTGGGGGGGAAAAAAATCACTTGAGACCTGGACACATATAGTTACTTCTGTATGATCTGAATGTCCTCAGAAAAACAGAAAAGTGGACTTACCTCCAGGTTCTGAAGTAGTCTCTTCACCAACTAGACTGTCTGATGGCCTAGCCAAGGAAAATCCAGCCATGGTGATCATCACCAGGCAGATACGGCAATATGAATCCCAACTGAACATCTTCTCAGTGCCAGTCTGTGGTTGTCTTCCATAACTCCATGTGGACTTTAATCCCATCTGAACTCTTCTAAACAAACATGGGCTGAAAGCAGCACTTAAACCTTGGTAAATATCTTCTTATTCCCAGCTTCTGCCAATTCTCCTAAACAGAAAGGGAGAAAATGTGAGCTAAGTTCATCACCAAAATGACATTACATTCTTATGAAACACCCCAAAATATGTATCCTTAATTATAATCAGTTGAAGCCACTACTGTCCTGTTCCAATTTTGTTTACACTCCAAGATAAAGTGAGATGGCAATTTAAGTAATGAGAGCAAAACAGAGAAATAAATGCAGCCGTGCAAGAAGTATCAATTTAGTATTGGCTAAGATAGTCTTCTCCTCTCAGAGGTCTTGGGTCAATCAAAAATTTCTGTAGATTACACATAATAAAACTTCTGCCTAATTTTAAAATTGGTCTTAAGAAAGATAGCTACAATTGTTAAATACCATGTTATATTGATAAAGACACACATAATCCTGGGACATTTGAACTTAAATTCTACCTCCCATGAGGAATCACAGAGCGGCCATAATAACATATAGTAAACTACAGAACTTTAAGATTGTTTTGAAATATTAAATTCCACAAACACTGGGAGTGGTGGATAAAACCTCTCCTATAGATAGATAGCAAATACACCATTGTATCAGTGGGGTGGTGGCATAAAAATAAATAAACACATAAATAAATAAATAAATAAATAAATAAATAAATAAATAAATAAATAAATAAATAAATAAATAAATAAATAAATAAATAAATAAATAAATAAATAAATAAATAAATAGTTTTAGCTTGGCCTTTTCTACTGATATGCTAGCTTTCTATCCGTGATGAAATTATGGATGTTGGTTTAAACCAAGAGCCGAGGTGGCGCAGTGGTTAAATGCAGCACTGCAGGCTACTTCAGCTGACTGCAGTTCTGCAGTTCGGCTGTTCAAATCTCACCGGCTCAAGGTTGACTCAGCCTTCCATCCTTCTGAGGTGGGTAAAATGAGGACCTGGATTGTTGTTGGGGGCAATATGCTAACTCTGTAAACTGCTTAGAGAGGGTTGAAAGCCCTATGAAGTGGTATATAAGTCTAGCTGCTATTGCTATTGCTAAACAGATAACCATTTTCATCCTACAGTTTAGAAACACTGTAATCTACTAAAGTTACTTCTCCCATAATGTTTAGGAAGGCACAGGAAAGTATTCAGTAATTATTGTTTGGTGACTATTGTTGCGATTGTTTTTTCCCCCCAGCAATTTCTGTTGTTTAAATAATGAGCAGATGATATATTGATACTGTGCGATGATTGTTTTATGTTCATATTTTACTTTACACAATCCAGGCTCTTTTGATTGGAAGATACTAACAAGACTGAAAATAACTAAAAAGAAACAAGCAATATAATGTACCAGCAGTGATTGCTGGACTGGGAGATGGTCTCCAGATAAGGGAAGTAAGTGGAATGTGTGGTTTCACTACATGTTAAAGGTTCTGTGTGCTTTTAGATAACCAATCAGATGGAGAGATGGCAACACTTAGTTGACCTTAGCTGATCTAAAAAAGTAAACCAGAGTTAGACCTGTTTAGTATCTCACTGGAAGACCAATAATAAATACAAGCCTATTGGGTAATTGAGTAAACAAAGACAACGGCAAGCCAATTACATATTTTACGAAGGAAACTCTCCACATCCATCCATTAAAAAGCTACTTAGCAATATATAAGCAGTTAGACTTATATACCGCTTCATAGGGCTTTCAGCCCTCTCTAAGCGGTTTACAGAGTCAGCATATCGCCCCCAACAATCCGGGTCCTCATTTTACCCACCTTGGAAGGATGGAAGGCTGAGTCAACCTTGAGCCGGTGAGATTAGAACCGCTGAACTGCAGATAACAGTCATCTGAAGTGGCCTGCAGTACTGCACCCTAACCACTGCGCCACCTCGGCTATATACTTCACGTTGTGGTTATGCACAAGTCTAGAAACCAGAAGATTATGAGTCCCACTTTAATCCCACTTTAGGCATGGTGTCAATGAGGTGACTTTCAGCCATTCACTATTTCAGAGCCCTAGGTATGAGGCAAGGGCAAACCACTTCTGAAAACTTGCCAAGGATACTGTTGCACCACCCCCCAAAAATAAGGAAACAAAATCCATTAAATTATAAAAAGTCAAGCTGAAAGAGATTTGATTTTACTCGGATTTTTTTCCCAACAGAGTGGTATTTTTTTTCAATGTTTGATTGTTGCTTAAAGTACAGCATTTTAAAAAATAATAATTTTGTATTTAGCAAATAATTTAACTCTGGAAATGCACAGCCTTATCATGTGCCATTTTGCAAAATTACCGCATTCTATATTTTGGACTAAGCAGCCCTTCTGTGAATTTGCATGGCTGGAAGCCAAGAACCAATTAAGAGCCGTCTCTCTTTATCGTGGTGCATGCCTTCATACACTGCGAGATAAAAGATCGAGCAACTCCACGTCCAGTTCAGGGACGGGTGGCCTTCCTTGGTTGGAAGTCTATAATAAAGTGTCCTTTCAGGCAATTACGTTCTGCAAAATTATCTGAGGATTCCGCTCCAGAGCAAGCTTTCATATGACAGACTGTTTCTTGAGTTCATGATTTGTGGACAGGAATGTCCATTTGTATATACAAGGAGTAGTCCTGAAATCAGGAACTCGGGATTAGCCACAATGATGTTTATAACTATTCTTGTTCAGCAAGGTAGACGCTGCCCTGACCATACAAGGGATGAAGCCCAGCCTAGTAGGTTTATATTTCCATTTAAGTATGGCAAATCAGGCTGACTGGAGAAGTATAGAGGTATTGTTCTACCCCCATACCAGCAGGATGGAAGGAAGGGTTCCACCACAAAACTGCGTTCGACTAAAACGCGCTCGACGAAACCGCGTAGCTGACGTCATCACAGGGCGACAACAGCACGGAGACAGAAGCACGCTGTAAACACTAAACCTAAAATTAACCCCTAAACCTAACCCCCCCTAAACCTAATCCTAAACCTAACCCTAAACCTAACCCTTAACCAAACCCTTAACCAAACCCTAAACCTAACCCTAAACCTAACCCTTAACCTAACCCTAAACCTAATCCTAACCCTTAACCTAACCCTAAACCTAACCCTTACCTTAACTTGAATTGGCTTGCTTTTAAAGCGCTATTTAAAGCGCCCTTCTTTCTCCGCGCTCGCTGTTGTCGCCCTGTTGATGATGTCAGCAACGCGATTTAATCGGGCGCGCTTTAGTCAAGCGCGGTTTTGTCGTGCCACGGGAAGGAAGACCAGCTGTAAAATCAAGCCCTTGATTGTGATTCACATGTATCCCTTCGTCCTTGAACTCAATGTTTGATCGTATATCAATGGCGCCATTCAGCAGGTTCTATGGCAGCGCTGGCAGCGGGAGGCCCCGCCCAACTGCTCAGACGTCATCACGTCCCATTTTCGATGCTCTGCACATGTGCGGAAGGTCCAGCTCATGCACGGAGATGGTGCATGCGCTCACATTTGCAAACCGGTAGCGAAGGTAACTTATTTCACCCCAGTCTTAGATACATTTTTCCATCTCGGTCCCAGCCTGTATAATGGAAATCAAAATACAGGCAGTCCTTGACTTATGACCACAATTAAGCCCAACATTTACGTTGATAAGTGAGACATTCGTTAAGTGAGTTTTGTCCCATTTTATGACCATTCTTGCCACAGTTAAGTGAATCACTGCAGTTCTTAAATTATTGTTAATTCTTAAGGGAATCACATGACCCCAGGACACTGCAACCATCATAAATATGAGCCAGTTGCCAAGCCTTTGAATTTTGATCATGTGTTCATGGTCCTAAGTGTGAAAAATGGACATACGTCACTTTTTCAGTGTGGTTGTAACTTCGAATGGTCACTAAACAAACTGTTGTAAGTCCGTGACTACCTGTATTGGCCTAACTTACAAGACAATAATAAATATTATTTGAGGCGATGTATATAAAGGGCTCAAGGAACGAGATTAATTTTGGACTAAGGCAATATTTCAAATCTTTGCTTAGTCTATGGTCAAGTTACTTGGCCATAGACTTTCAAGATAATCTTCCTCACAGTTGTATTGCAATTAACATCTTATCATCCACAGCCTTCAATACACACATACACACACACACACACACACACAGTGCTACCAGGAAGATTAAAGTATTGGTTCCCCTTTATTTTCACCAGGTTTTCGGATTCGTTCTTCCATCCATCCATCCATCTGTTCATTCACTAAATGCTTTTTCATCTTGCCTCTTTTTTCTCTTTCAATAATTTTTACACTACAAATGAGACACACTTGTAAAATAATTCTGGGCACAAAAGGAAAGCACTCAAGTATCGTGCAGCTTTCATCAATTACATACAAAAGGGAATAGAAGAAACAACAAAGAAATAGAAACAAAATCTTGTGGAGGTTTGTCACACATTGGTCAAAACTGTATTATCAGGTTGTTGTTGTTTTTTTCAAATCTTCCCCTATTTGGTATCTACAGATGCATTGAATGATGTTGCCTATAACCTCCCATTCATTTAGTTTGGCTACATATAATAAGAGTTGCAATTGCAAAGAGACTAGATTGGAGGAAAGGTATGTTATATTCTTAAAGGACTAAAAACATTCAGTCTTGATTGTCTAAATGTCCTACTTTAAACCTGAATAGTGCAAGAGGATCTTCATAATTCAGAAGCAATATTTGCATTCCATTCTTCTTCTTTTTCCAATAATATACTTGGATAAACAGAGATAGGACAGGATTTATTTTTCATGAACTGTTCTTATTTATTTATTCATTTATTTATTTTATATTGGGCCTTTATTATTGTTATATATAACTCAGAAGGTTGAACATATGTAAGACTCTTCTCTCTTCCTATGCTGCGAGGTGGGTTGGGCTGAGGGAGAGTGACTGGCCCAAAGTTACCCAGCTGGCATTCATGGCTAAACTGCGATTAGAACTCAAGTCTTCTTTCAAGCCTGGTGAGACTGAATCAGCCTGTCCAGTCGTAAAGTTTCTCTAAGCATAAAGAGACTTAGGGAATATGTCTTGAGCCACCAAGGGGATATAGGAAGCAATTTAATCTCTGTAGTTGTATATTGATTATAGACAACAATTGGCAGGCGGGGTTGTGTTCTAAAAATCTTCTAAACCAGTGATGGCGAACTGTTTTCACCTCGGGTGCCAAAAGCACACCTGTACGCTATTGCGCATGCTCGTGTGCCCATCCCCGTAATTTAATGTCCCCCTGCACATGCACGTGTGACCCCTTGCCCTGCTATTGCGCACATGGCTTTCTTGGAGCCTGCGGAGGGCGAAAACAGTATCCCCCATCCCTCTGGAAGCTGGAAACGGCCCATTTTTCAACTTCGGGTGGGCCGGGTAAGTCTGTTTTTATCCCTTCCCAGTCTCCAGAGGCTTTCTAGGAGCCTGGGAAGGTAGAAAAACTGTCCAACATGCAAACCAGAAGTTCAGGAACGGACTTCCGGGTTGCCCGTTGGGCCGTTTTTATCCCTCTGGAGGCTTCAGGAGGCTTCGCTAAAGCCTCCAGAGGGCAGAAAATGGCTGAACATCAAGGCCAAAAATCAGTTGCTGGAATTGACAGTGCAACACCTCACTTGCCCTCAGAAATGGCTCCACGTGCCACCAGTGGCACGTTTGCCATCATGGTCTAAACGTTTCCAGCACCTGCAATCTTTAGCATGCTCTTCCTAAGAAGGAACAAATAGCAATCAAGAGGG
Source organism: Thamnophis sirtalis (assembly GCF_051295495.1). Lineage (NCBI taxonomy): Eukaryota > Metazoa > Chordata > Lepidosauria > Squamata > Natricidae > Thamnophis > Thamnophis sirtalis. Next base: position 61,657,516 of record NW_028261391.1, read on the forward strand.
CAATTCATTGTAAAAATAAGTGTCCTATATATTATGCGTTCTCAGAACTTGAAAGATGGGTAAGTCAAACCTTACGTTAAGTACTTTGCCCAGTTCTGGGCACACTTTAGGAAGGGTTGAAATGAACTTGGACAAATTCAGGGAAGGCAATGGAGAACAAAGAAAGCAATATTCAAGGCACCCTATGAAGAGAAGTCCTGGAGGAATTAGGCACGTTTAGCTTTGAGAAGAGAAAAGGGTAATGGCTGCATATGGAACCTGTCTTTAAGTACTTGTCAAAATAGAAAGATGGGAGTGTAGAATAAATGGAAGAAATAATTCAAATAGAATTGCATTCTTCAAGTTCCTGGAAATATAGAATAAAGCAAACACCTTTTCCCTAACATACATGCAGGCAGGCAGTGAAGGACTCAGAATAATGTATTTAAATTACAGGTAGGCAGATTCTGTTTGAATGCTAGAAATAACCCCCTATCAGTTAGAACAATTTGTTGAAACAAGGTTGGAGATCCATCTGTCGGGAATACTTTGATTTGGATTGCTGCCAATAACAGGGGGTGAGACTTAGGTGTGTAATGTCCCGCAGTTATCTACGCATTAATAACGATCTAGTAATATTTCCTTATACATTTTAGGGACCTTTCCTTACATAATTGGTGTTTTCTTTCATACTTTTGGATTTCTAATTTCTGTTTCCGTTAATTGGCAATTGCTAAAACCAATCCCACGTGAAAAAGTATTCAAAGCCTTCTTGATTTTAATTGTCAATTTATTTATTCCTGCACATTGTAATATTTATTCATTTACATATCTCTATTTTTCCACTGTTGTGCAAAGACAATTCCAGCAGCTGCTAACATGTGTAAAATTAAATATATATTGTACTCCCTTTCAAATAGCCAACAAAATATTTCTGGTTTTAATTCCATATCTTGCTTTACGATTGCTTCTAACCACTAACTTCTGAATAGCTACTTGGACCCACCTAAGTACTAATTCATAATTTCATATCCGGTCACATGGACGGCAAGCTACTCCCATCTGGTCACATGGGCAGCAAGCCACTCCCATCCGGTCACATGGGTGGCAAGCCACTCCCACAAAGGAGGCCACACCACAGAGTAGGTTCCAACAATTTTTGAAACCCACCACTGGACTTGATGGTCTAAACCAGAGGTCTTCAAACTTGGCAACTTTAAGACTTGTGGACTTCAACTCCCAGAATTCTCCAGCCAGCTATGCTATGCTGGCTGGACAATTCTGGGACTTGAAGTCCACAAGTCTTAAAGTTGCCAAGTTTGGGGACCCCTGGTCTAAACAGTCCTTTCCAACTCTGAATTCAGTGGTTCTACAAACATCCCTTAGCAGAGCCAGTATCGACTAAGACAAGGGCCGGCGAACCCAATTTCGGCTTTTCTTCTCTTAACAAAAGCAGTTTTTCGTTCTCCCAAGCACTGGAAGCAATTATGCCTTCTTAAATTCATACCAGAGTCAGATTTAACTATATCACTCTTCTTCCAACACCCTTTCGTGCCTCCCTCTGCCGATTTATGGCACCTCCCATCCTCATCGCTTAAAGCAGATGGGCCTGGCCCAGGTGAAAAAACAAAAATCAAACTATTTATTCAACCCACTTTGCTGGCACTCCATGATCTTATAAGTGAGACCGCCTATGCTGAGTCATTACGGACCCCCATCCCAATGTTTGGAACACAGCCCCAGCATGCCTTTTTTGGCCCTCACAATCCTGGCTCCTGACTACAATAGCATAATCCTTTTTGGAGTCTCAGGCTGAGCAAAAGCCTCACGTGGTGTTTATTTTTCCCCTCTGAAAGGGAACTCTGTCTCTCCTCTCAGCCGTACAGTGGGCGGAGTTGTCAGCCACCCAAGATTGATGGCTCACCTTGCTACCACACTCATCAAGTCAATTTTCACCTCCTCACATACCTGCACAAAGAGTCCTTCCAAAGTGACAAGCATTTTTGGGGGGGGGAGGAGGGGGAACAGCCCAGGGTTGGGAGCCCAAACAAATTTCTTCAAACTGTAAACTCTGCATTTTTTTTCCTTTCTCTCTCTTTTTGTTTTTTTAAAAAAGCACAAGAAAACAAGTAATTCTTGTTCTAGATTGGCAGTAATTAAATTGAAGCCAAAGTATTCATTTTAATCTCATCCCATTGTTATGCGTGTGATGTTTATCAGTCCCCAGAGTGGATGGCATTTGGTGCCTAAATCAATATGCCAGCCTGTCTATCCTATTGGGCATTAAGTAATACAATAAAACATGAGCATTGATGTTATCAGTGCCCCTATAACCAATTAACTGGGCAGCAATTAATTGATGGCACCCCGGAGCTGATTGCCAAAGGAGACCAGCTCCCCCCCCCTCTCTCTTTCTGCCTTATAATCTTCAAAGTGATCAACTATTAAACATTAATTCTGGGAGGTTATTTGGGAAAACAGCCCAGCAGCCTCAATAGAATTTGCATTGTCCAAATTCTTTTCAGTCACTTTCCCACCTCCACTAGTCTGTGTTGTCTCCCAAGACCTCTGTGGATCAGAGAAAGAAATCTGCATTTTAATTGACATTCCAAAAGTGTACTGGGGCTGCTTATTGCAGCCTATTCAAACCAAACAGGCTTTTCAAATGAAAATGAGCAAAGAGGCAAGTAGAAGATTTACAGGGATTTGTACAAGGAAGACAATGAGGTTTGAAATGTCGAAGAGTGCTTCATATCAAGCAAATAATGGGCCATTATTTGAAAAGACATTTTGTATATTAAAATATCAACAATTGAGTGTGAGAGTCCCTCTTCTCTCTTTCTCTCTCTCCCTCCCTCCCTAACTCCTCTCCCTCTCTCTCTCTCTTTCCTTAAATTCTGAAGCCCTAAGAGGGAAGAGGCTGAAAATAGTAAAGATCCTCAAGGATAAATTCTTCTGCTTTTGATTTGCATTAGTACTACAGCACGTTTCTACTAAGCTCCTGTAAATCTATGCTTTTGATACACATACTGCTGTATAGCATTCACTAAAGGATTCCATGTGTTATCATTTTTCCTAGCTGGGTCTTTGGTGCAAATAAGTAAAAGAATTTGCAAGCATGTAGGTATGACATATGGCGAGTTCATGTAACTTGAGGCTGCCACTTGTTCCTCTGAAGCCACAGCCACTTCTTCCTCTGAAATCTCTTCTCTTCAAATCAAAGTCCTTTAAACATTATGCCAAGCAAATTGGAGTTCTACAATTCAGATCCTGTTTCAACCATGATAATTGGCAACTTTTTTCTTCTTTTTTTACTACAACATGCCGTGCATATTTCATTATCTGGAACGTCATTGGAGGGATCAGGATGGGTCTTCAGCATTTTAAAAACAGGGATGCTGGAGCTAAAAACCTCAGTGTAAAATATTTCTAGGGGGAACTTGAGATTCTGTCCCTTGAGGCAAATTCATAAATTGGGAGTTGGGGGGAGAGGGAAGAACTTGGCATAGGCTAAAATGTTTACTTGTACTTCCAATGTTCTCTGTTAAACCAGTGTTGGGAAAGAGTTATGGGAATTTAATTAAGCCTGTTGTAGTAATTAAGGTATTACTACAACAGGTTTGGGGGATAGACTTGGAAGAGGGAAACACTCTTTAACACCATGGAGATCAGAAGCTCACATAATGGGGCTTCTCAGATTCAAGGGCTGCTAAACCAAAGGCGGACAAATCCATGCTGAAAAACCAGAGAACCAGGAAAGATTCTAGATCGATGTACTATATAGGAACCGGAGACGCAGCGAAGAGCGCGCAGCCCAGACGTTCATTTCCCACCCTGAGTTCGATTCCCGTCGAACTCAGCACGCCTGGCAATTTTTTTTAAATTTATTTCCTCGGAAACTCTTCCACGTAAACCACCTCATCTTGTTCTCACGACCAGTGTCGTTTACAAAAAGGGACTGAAATAGGTTTACTAGGCGGAGTTGGGAGAGAGAAGAAGGAACCTGTCAGAAACCGTAGGCGGCTCCTGTAAAGCAGCAGCCCCTCCACTCCATCACGTCAGACGGATTACAACTGGGGGGGGGGGCGGCAGATCAACCCACCCAAGGTTCCCCTGCCTGGGTAGGTAGATAGCGCTGCACCTGGTTTAACCAGTTCTGCGCACCTAAAGCGACGGAACTCTCTTTATAAAAAATAAAATAAAACTTGACAAAAGCTGCCAAAATTTGGAAACAGCCCCCACTCCGGATACCCAACCCCTCTCTTCCCACCCCGGGGAAAAAAAGCACAACTATGTACATTCTTGCAAATTCTGACCGGCAACCGCACATTGCAAATTCCCCGAGCGCAAAGTGAATGGTTGGGAAGCGGGGCGCGGGGAGTTTAGAGCAGGAAAGAGTTGGAGAGATCCGTGCTCTTTGCGAGCTTGGAAAGCGGGGGATTAGGCTGCCTTGGAGGCAGCCGATCCCCCCAACCACCCACCCCCGTCCTCTTTTCTCCGCCTCCCCTTCCCCTCGGCCGCTGTGCGCCTCTCATCTCCAAGCCAAGCCCGGTCCAATTACCTTATATGAAAAGGCTCCGACGAAACGATCTGCTGATTCCCTTGCCCGGGCGCGCGTACCGGACGGAGCGAAGGGCTGTCCGGAGGAGAAGGGAGACAGAAACAAACCTTTGCAAAATAAGAATAATAATAAAACCCAGGAGAATCGCCTCCGGCTTTATTCCACGCTCGGACGCGCCAAGACGTCGGTCCGAAGTCCCAAGGAACCCGGGCGGGGGGATT